>NC_142135.1:74450714-74790357 GCF_024610735.1 Ursus americanus | reverse complement strand
GAATTTTCCTAACTGTTTCTCTATTGCTTTATTTTTTACTTCATTGTGTCCTGAGAGGAAGAAGTTCTGTTACTGTGGCTCTGAAAAGTTCTCATTCTAGTTTTAATCCATTTTTCATTCATACACAATTGATCAAAGTCCTATTTTCAAGCATCTACAAGTAACAACCAATTGCTTATGGTAAAATTTGCCCTCTCTACACATGAAACTTTTTCTTAAACTTGTAAAAACCTTTTGCTTTGAATGGTTTATATATTCTTTCCCTTATCATTTTTCTTTAGGTGCTTTTCATATGTAGAATTCAATTGGATACCTTTTTCCCCTGAGAGATTTTGTTGTGGTAGGTTAATTAACTTTACAGATTTTTTTTTTTAAGATTTTATTTACTTATTTGACAGAGAGAGAGACAGCCAGTGAGAGAGGGAACACAAGCAGGGGGAGTGGGAGAGGAAGAAGCAGGCTCCCAGCAGAGCAGGGAGCCCGATGTGGGGCTCAATCCCAGGACCCTGGGATCACGCCCTGAGCTGAAGGCAGACGCTTAACGACTGAGCCACCCAGGCATCCCTAACTTTTCACATATTTTGACTTATTTCTGTCATTTATGTTTTCTAATTACCATGGGCTCTTTAGACGCTTCTGCCTTGCCTTTTTGAATTAGTTTATTTGCTCCATTTTTCACTTATATTCTTAAAGCCTTATATCTTTCCAAGACTCAAGTTAACCAGTTTCTACTCCTTTCTTTTAAACTAAACAGAAAGCTGCATACATTTTTACTTTTCAAAAAACTCCCCTGCCTTCCCCAACCCAATGAACACTCACCAAAATAAATATATTTATTACTACAGTAACACCTTTTCCTCCTAGGTAATGGACCTCAAAATTTAAATACTTCCTGTAAATAAAAACAGCTTGACACTACTGCAGTGATCCTTATCCTGGCAGCCTATGAAAACTTTGGTGCACATATGAAGTATGAAAACAGGCCGAAGTGATTCATATATATATATATATATACACAATCATCTGTATTAAGATATTTCTCAAATTTATAGCTTAAACGAACTTAAATGGCACAATTTTCAGAAATATGGGCAGTGGGCAACCAGGAATGCTACATATATTTCCTATCTTTACAGCTTGTAGCTTAAAGAAATGCACTAGTGGTTTAAAAGCCTGTATTACTTAAGGCAGTTGAAGACATGTACTTACTGTACAGACATCATGCTTGTTTCCATTGCTGAATCCACTTTTCCTTCATCTTGCGTTTCCATGGCTGATCTCTCTGTTTCACCTGGGAGTTCAGGTGCACAAGCTCCATATAGTTCTGGGGCTGTAGCTACATACGCTGAAGGAACAAAACTGCTACTACGCAACTTACTGACTTCTTCTTCAAGTTTTTTCTTTTCCTCAAGCAAACGGGCGCGATCTTCAGATAGTGACTCTATCAAATCTGAAGGCCCCCCAAGTTGAAATAACATTATAATACATCTCATGTGATTTTATTAATTTTAAAAAGGAGTTAAAAATATATTATGAAACATTACTAACCTTTATCTCGCTCTTGCTGTTGCATTGTACTTTTCAACTTATCGCTAAGATCATTGATTATGTTTTCTTTTCTCATTTTCTCTCTTGTTAAAACAGTGTTAAAATTGGTCTGGAACGAGAGAATGACAACTACTTAAATCACCTGCATGTACACAGCAGATAGGCCTAAAGAAACTAGCAAATATTTTTGCATGGTGCATTTGTATGTGGAGAAGATAAAGTGCAATTCATAAATGTTCATTTTTTAATAAGAACGCTCTACTGTGGAAAATACAATGTGACTGTGTTGTCCTGAGGTTCCATATTAAGATATGCTCCAATTTAATACCTTGAAAATGAATTCTATTTTCTCATTATTGTCAAAGGAAAAGCACTAGCAGATGATTTTAAAATTGGGAAGGGAGGGAGGGAGAAAGAAAAGAAAAGAAAAAAGAAGAAGAAAAAGAAAAGAAGGAAAGAATGAAAGAAAACAGTAAGTGCTGTTACACACTTTACTTTTTCTTTAATAATCTTCCTGCTTCTGGAATCTTCCTTTTCTCTTTGGCTAAGTCTTGATTACCACAGAAATATTTTATAGAGATGACTTTATCCCATCTTCTCTTTTCTGGACATTTGCAATAGCCACCGCACACCTGGTTAATACTAACTGGACTTGTTACCTTTAGTTTTTTATAAAAACTTTCCTACTGTGAAGCTCATGTATCAAAGTGCCTGCACAGATCACATTAAGCCTATATGGCAATTCTAACTAAAATTTCTTTTATAAAGATTACTGAATTGTTAACAGTTTCATTTATAAGACGTCCATTAAGATCTTCTTTAAACTTAAAAGCAATAGATGAATGGTAAATAATCTAAACAGACTCTTCCCATCTACCCAGCATTTCTAATTCCAAAATTAATAATCTATGATCCTTCAATGTATAATGCCAATACTGCTAAAACCTGGGAGACTTAATAAGAATATGGCATTTTTAGATCAAAATTAATTAAAGATTGAGTTAAATATCATTTCTAGCCAGAAAGCATACATGAAGATGTCTCAAAAGGAACATTTATGATGTCTTTTGTTAAGCCATTTCTCTATATTTTATGTATCTATATAAAATTAATATTTATAACAGTGTGTTTCAGTCAGTTAATTCATCCCAAATATTTACAATAGCATATTTTACCTAATTAATTTGTCCCCTACTTATTTTTGGAAATGAAAGCTCATAAAAGACCTCACAGAGAAAGCAAGCGAGTGAAAGATACATTTTATACAGAATAAATTATACAAAGGAATGTACAACCTCAGATTTTTTAAAAACAGAGACATCATTAATGATCTCTTCATTGGTAATTCTTACTTAAAACTGGTTGCTACTTCACCTCCCTGAACACTTCATTTCAATGGCTTCTATAAAGCCACACTTTTCCTTTTTCTGGTTACTCTTTCTTATTCCCCTTTTCAAGCTCTTCTTTATTTCCCCAGGCCTTAAAACTTAAAATGTAAAGTTCCTACAGGTTTAGAACTATACTACTATACTTTTCTTGAATTCTACAAAGACATTAATGTAATCACGCCATTACAGGAAAAGGAAAATACCACATATATTAAACAAATGTGTTTATCAACTATAACATATACCTGTTTCAGAAAAGCATTATTTGGGGTAAAAAAAGCAGGTCACTATTCTCCTTGGCCTGAGCTCTCAGCAGACATCCATTGTCCCCAAAGTTGCCCATGTCTGACAGTGCTCCACTCTTTCTCCCCACCCCAGCAGGCAATGCTGATTAAGTATAAATCTAATTGTTGCACTCCTTTATTTTCTCTCCAACTGCTGTCATCCAGGTATGTGAGGTGAAGCACGAGCTCCTGAATAAGGCAACCTAGTCCTTAGTGGTCTGTGCCTGTGCTTCCCTCACAAGCTTTACCCTCTCAACATTCTTCAATATTATTAATAAGGTTAATCAACAAAATTCAACAGTAGTCCATAATTATGTACCAGCAGTCTGTCACATGGATAAAAATTATAGAAAGTACAAGAAATTTGTAATGATCAGCATGTAATTCAGAATAATAAAATTTGAGAGCTTAGGGGGAAAAATTCAAATATCATGTGTGAAGTAGTAGAAGGACTTTCATTTTACAAAAAACTAATCTGAATCGAAAATGCTTTTACCATGAAGATATTTAATAAATATTATCAGGCTCAATGCAGGAAACTCGTATCTAAGATGTACGATGCCCCCAGTTACACAAAAATTTTTTATTTGTTAATTTATGTTTATCTTCTTTAGACCTGAAATAAATGAAACTAGGGTGGGGGAGAATATACCTGTTGTTCAGCAATCAGAGATGTTCGAACGTTTTGCATTTCTTCATTCTTTCTTTTCTCTTGCTCTTCAAGTTGTTCTAGAAACTTTGCTTTTTCTTCCTGAAGCTTTTCTTGAAGTTCAGCAACTAGGCTTGAAGAATCTTCTCTGGCAGATTCAATGGCAAGACTTGAAAATTACATATGGTATTAAAATTTTTTTGAAAATAACATATAATCATAAATATACCAAATATCACAATTAGGTGACATCAGAAAGGTTGTGTATCTTCCTTAAACCTAACAGTAATTAATTGCTGTTAGAGATATTTCTATGTAACCCTCCACCCTTTTTATCTACCAAGGAAAGGGAAGCAAGTAAAAGGGAAAAGTTTAACAGAGATTATATACTGACACCAACACGGTGAATGACTATAATGATTATATTTGATAAATTCAGGATAAGTTGCTTCTACCAGCATTGGGAATGTTTTCAATATAAAAAATCAATATGCCTCTCAAGAGCTCAGCTTCAACATCAGTTCTGGTAATCTCAGAACTGTAATGTACACTACAGAGAGAGAAGAAAAGAAACACATAGGTGAGGATCACATACATTGAAAAGTCCTTAATTTTTAAATAGATTTTGGTTCATTTTGTTAACTAATGAACAAATAACACGAAACTAAAAGGAAGTTAAATGTTCATACAGCGAATCTACATATTCATAATTCATATTCACTTCCCTCAAAACTAGCTACCCCCTAAGGGGTTGCTGACAAAGTACCAAAGAGGACAAGGCAAGGAGAAAAACCACAAACACAAGTTAGTAAGTATTGTAATTTCTGATACAGAAGTTAATTTTATCTGCTTTCAACCTAATAATCTTTTACATCAAAAAAGTTTGCCCATGAAGTAGATAATTAATCCCACCAAAGGAGTTACAAATATGTTAAACCACAGGAAAGAGGCTGCCATGTTAGCAAATATTCCCAAACTATTTTAGTGACTAAATCAATTGATTGCTTTAAATGTACACTTACACAATTTTAAATTACATTTTAATGTTTTTGGAATCAGGAGGCAGACTGAAGATTTTTAAAATTTATTTGAGAGCGAGAGAGATGAGCAGGGGGGAGGGACAGAGGGAGAAGGACAAGCAGACTCTGCGCTGAGGACGGAGCCCAATGCGGGGCTGCTGAAACCAGGAGTGCAATGCTCAACCAGACACGCAACCCACTGAGCCATGGTGCCCCATGGCATCAAGAGGCATTTTCTAATCAATGTGGATACTGAACTTGTTTGCTTATATTTATCCCCAATGTAATTTCATAATCTATAAAATTATCATACTATTACTATTACAGCAACTGATAATCATACAAAGAATTGTTGTGATTCTTTTACTCATTCTTCCAAATTTACTGATAAAATCTAGTAATTCATATCAATTTGCTGCCCATTTTCTTCTAAGGGATGGTTTTAAATGGCCAAACATGAAATACGCAGTTAGAGACATACTACCTCTATCAAAGTCTGAGACTTCCTAGTTTACAGAAAGGTTTCAACTGGGAAACACCTAAACCCTAATGCAGTAGAAAGGATAAGGTAAAAGATTTGTTTTCAAAGTTTTTCCTTTAGGGCTAGAGGAGAAAGTATGGCTATGGAAAGTAAAAATCATAGCACAGATGGAAACCTGACAAGCTACATAAATCAAAGTGTTACTCAGGAACTAGAATATAAATATGGACTCAACATACTAACAATGAAGTGTTAAGGATTAAAATTGGTATAGGCAGGGTTTATGCATTAGATTTTCTTTAATACTGTTTGGCTAATGTCTACCTTTAGCAAGTAAGAGAGATATTTTGAAGAATTATCCCTATAATTAACAGGACAAGCGAACTGTTACGGGAAAAACAAAAAGCCAGGTTTCAGGCAGGTAAGCAAGGTGACCATAGTGAGGAATGAAGTTAGAGAAGCAGTGGGGGAAGTCAGATCATGAACAGAAAACATTTTGGATTTTATTAGCAGTACAATGTGAAGTCATTAAAGAATTTTGTCTAGAGAGAATGACAGACTATAAATTTAGGTTTGTAAAGGACTGTTGCGAGGATGTTGGTGAGAATAATGGAGCACAATAACAAAGTAAGAAGGATAGGTTTCAGCATGAGAAAGGATGCTAACAATGCTGTAAGACTGTGGTCTAATTGTGTGTGTGTGTGTGTGTGTGTGTGTGTGTGTGTGTGTGTGTATGTATGTATGCGTAAAGACGGGTAGTATTTATAATTTCTAGGTGTCTTGTAACTTTGGGTTGCTTGGTGCACCCTGAGGAAATGTTACCTTTACTTCAAGGGTCAGTGGCTGTGCTAGGATGAGGCAGGTAGGGGAAAAGATATTCTAGGCACATAACAATGTATCTTTGATTGTATCTTTGTAAATACACAATCATTCCAAATACCCAGAATGAGCACATTAAATGATTAGGTATATGCTGACTCATAGGGTAAAAGTCTTTTGGTAGCAAAAGCAAATAAAGGAGAGCTTAAGACACAAAGAACAACCAGTAATCATACTGTGTTGGGCACAGGGATTTCTTGTGGTTATATATGCTATGTCACATTGTTTGAGGCTCCCATTAGAAAAGGCCCCAGGGAACTGTTAGCCACATCATTCTGTTGTATTTTACACTACTCTATGACCTCAAATGGCTCTGTCATCAAGGGGAATTAACCGTAGCAACGGGTAGAGTTAAGTTTTGTTTTTTATAGCACCATGGCCTTACTTTCTTTGGGGAGCAAAGAGATACGTTGTGTGCTGGGTGGGAGGGAAGGCATGCATGAAGAAAAGGTTACAGTATCTCAATAATTAAGAATATTATTTGACCTAGCAATGCTGGCATAGAAACCTAAGAAATTTATCAATACAGGTTGCTCCCCTTAATCTAAATTTACATAATCCTGTCTTATGTTAATACCCTAATAGGCCTGGAAATTAGAACTGAAGGAAGCAAATACATTTGTTATCAGTTGGAAATTTCCATGCCCTTACAAAGAACCTGATATAAATCTTATCTGGTTAATAGGTTACTCCACCATTAATAAATTAGTGTATGCTAGCAGAAAAGATTCTATTATACCCAACATTTCTAGGAACTAGAAAATCTGCATTGAATACAAACTAGACCATCATGATGCATGAACTATCTCCTATCATTAATTATATTAGATTAAGGCATAGTAAACAAATACTGGTTTTTTGTGGGTTTTTTAAAACGTTTTTGAGATTAAAATTATAAAACTGAAATGCTCCTCCTGTACTCACCCCGATCTACATCAACTACTCCATGGAGGCACAGCTATGAATAGTGTAGTAGGTAGATTTGCAAACAACACACACACACACACACACACACACACACACACACACTGGACTCATTTTCTTTGTACTCAGGTGTATGAGAAAGCCCCTTCCCCTCTTAAAAATAATGTATACTACCGATTTAATTTTTCCCAGTTATATAGGAAAAAATGTATCTTACTTTAATTTTGCATTTCCTTAATCCCAGGTGGACTGAAAAGCTATTCACATATTGGTTATTTGTATTTCTTCATTGATCTGACTGTCCATTTTTCTAATGAATACCCTAACTGACTTGTGGGAGTTCTTTAACATTACGGATACAATTAATATTCTTATTTATATCTTGCTGATGCTTCTGCGCAGTTGGTCTCTCCATGCTGCTTCTGGCATATGCACAACCAGCCAAGTGGTGGTAAGCAGGGAGGTGTGCTGGACCATGTCTTCACCTCTGCGTCATTTCTTCTCAAAGATTTCCTCATTCTTTTTCAAGTGTTTCTTCTGCATGACAGAGAAGCCTAGAACTATATTGCCCAGAAGCCCCTTCCCAATAAGTTCTTAGTTGAAGTTTGCCAATGAAAGATACCCACACAAGATCTGGAATGCTAAGAGAAAGAGAGAGTTTGTCATTTTGTAGAAGTGGCTACGACCAGCTATGTGGGCTGTTAAGTTCGTGAGGGGTTTCCAAGTGAACTACCTGCACTGGTGTCACAGTATACAATTGGGCGTCTCCAAGAAACTGTGGAAATTTTCCGATTAGCCCCCCACTTTTGGTGCTTCAGACAGCTTTGAACCTCCAGATTTCCAGGTCTGGGAGCAACTCCTTTACAATGTCCCTTAGGTTTCCCCAAACTCACAGAAGTTCTAATCCTAGTATTAAATCCTTTAATCCTGGAGTATTTAAGAGAGATTCTGTTTTCTATAATCAATCCTGACAGATACAAATATGATCCTTGGGGGAAAAGCATAAAGACAGGAATCTGGAATTGATTCTCTGATCTGCTTCGATGTAAAGGCAGTAATGACCTCACTGTCAGTGCAACATGGAACTCTGGAAAATTAGGGCATTCCATGGCAGAACAGCTGATACCTATAGCTGTGTGCATCAGGTGACTAAAGGTGGCAAGGTTTTAGAAATGCCACAGCTGTCCCTGCCTAAGCCTTCCTTGACAGCAGTAGCAGCCTTTACTCCCTCATCTGAAAAGATTAGTGTCACCTTGCCTGTGGTTCCCATCTCAACAAACTGATCCTTCTTAACTGGCTCCCCTAACTATTTAATTACTCCCAACCCAGCTCTACTTTCAAATCCCCAGATCCCAGGGGAGTTGAAAATCTAACCAAGGAGGAATTGCAACGGCAAAATTTTCTATTTATTCTGGTAGCAATATAGGAAATACGTATGGGGACAAATCCATTTAGAGTTAGGAAAGGAAAGGCAAACATAATGGTAACTTGGGCCAATATTATCTGTATGGATACAATAATCAGAGACTCTAGATTCAATGTTCACAGTTTGCTAGATTTACTGCCTGAAACCTGGATCTAATGGCCAACTTTAAAAGAAAATAAGATGCAAAGATGAGATTCTAGACCACACGCAGGAAAACAATGGCCTACAGGCCAGATCCAGCCTTTACCTGTTGGTGTTGAAAGTTTTAATGCAACACAGCCACACCCAATCATTTATATTGTCTCATTTCTCTCTTGCTAGTTGAGTAGCATAGATAGAAACCATATCACTGACAAAGCCTAAAATATTTACAATGTGGCCCTTCACACACAGTTTGCCAACCAGTCTCTGTTATCAATGATTCTCAAAGTGTGATCCACAGAACCCTGGGGGTAAGACTAGAAACACTTTCAAGGGATCAGTAAGACCAAAACTATTTTCATAATAATACTAAGGTATTTGCCTCTTACACCTTGTTGACATTTGCACAGATGCTAAAATAGCTGACACCTTAACATAAATTAAAGATGATAGTGCCAAACCATACTTTCAGTCATTGTTTCTTTACATCAAGGTACTCAAAGTGGAAAAGAAGAAGGCAGGTTTATTTTGGAATATCCATGATGTAGTAAGAATTGCTATTTTTACCACTGAGTATGCACCTTTTCAGTATTCAGTGATGAAATGAGTACATATAAAGAACTTCGTTTGTCTCACAGAAAAGTACTTGTATAATTGCTTTGCTGTGTGCTGAATTTGCTACTTTTTTCACGCTCTATTTTTTTCTTTTTCTTTCTTTCTCCCTCCCTTTCTCCTTTTCCTTTCCTTTTCTTTCTCCCTCCCTCTCTCTTCTTTCTTTCCTTTCTTTCTCTCTTTCCTTCCTTCCTCCCTCCCTCCTTTCCCTCTTTTCTTTCTTTTTTTCTTTCGTTCTTTCTTTTCCTTTTTCTTTTCTTTTCTTTTCCTTCCTTCCTTCCGATTTTATTTATTTGACAGAGAGAGACAGCCAGCGAGAGGGGGGACACAAGAAGGGGGAGTGCGAGAGGAAGCCCAATGCTGCGCTTGATCCCATGAATCCGGGACCACTCCCTGAGCCGACGGCAGCCACTTAACGACTGAACCACCCAGGCGTCCCTATGCTCTACTATTTCTATTTGAAAAATGACAATCCTTGGTTATTTGGATTTGGGTTTTTAACAGACACTTTCTCAAAAATGACCAATGTGAGCTTGTTACTTCAATGAACAAGTGACAGAATTTGTTACCAATGGTAAAAAGTGACTCTCTAAAAATAAATTAAAATTTTAGAAAACCTGAGGCACCTGGCCGACTTGTCAGTAGAGCATGTGATTCTTGATCTCAAGGTCATGAGTTCAAGCCTCACACTGGGCACAGAAATTACTTAAAAACAAAACCCAAAACACCAAACAAAAAAAAAAAATTAGAAAACTTGTAACTGCCACTATGAGTTTGAGAGTTTTCCAGTACTTAAGATCTTTCTCATAAAATTGGTAGGTATATTAACACATCTGATTTTTCTGTCAATAAAATATGTCAGGACTTACCAGATCTGCATAACTCAGTGAACTAGTGTTTTTCAAATGGCCAATTTGTTGTGCTACAGAATTATGCATGAGTAAAACAGCCACTCAAAGTTCAAGACAGTTCAACAGATATTAGCATAAACAGCATGAAAAAAATCCATTTGGCAGTTTCATATTCCATACTGAAACTAATGTTTAAGAAATTATCATTTGTTGGATTTTGATTTAGTATCAAGGAAACATCAACAAGTATATGAAAAAGTTATTGAAATATTCCTTTTTTCTAATTACATGTAAGTGAAAGGCTGAATTTTTATCATACATTAATCAAAAGATATTGCAATAGACTTGATGCAGAAGCAAATACAAGAATCCATTAAGCCAAACATTAAAGAGATCTGCAAATATATAAAACAAATGGCACTCTTCTCACTTATTTTCATTTTAGAAAATAGTTTTTTAAAGAACACATTTACTGGATCCTTGGTCTTGAGGAATGCATCCAAAGAATGATGGTGATAGGCATAGTGGAAGATATTTATTATTTATATCCCGGGAGGATCCAAAGAATATGCCCTTCACCAAGGCTTTAAGAAATTCAACTTCGGAAAGCTCTGTAGGACAGGGATAGCAGAGGGAGATGAAATCACTGAAATTCAGTGAATTAAATGGGAATGACAGGATTCTGGAGTGGTAGAGGCCAATTAGTGGCACTTAACCAGAGACATGATGTGGTATTATTACAGGCAGCAGATCCAGAGCAGCAATCAGAAGGTATAACCCAGAAAAATCTTTGGCACTGGCTAACCACAGGGCCATAACAGAATGGGATGATAAAGGATTATTAAAACTTTTTTTTTTAAAGATTTTATTTATTTATGTGACAAAGAGACAGCTAGTGAGAGAGGGAACACAGCAGGGGAGTGGGAGGGAAAGAAGCAGTCTCCCAGCGGAGGAGCCCGATGTGGGGCGCGATCCCGGAACACTGGGATCACACCCTGAGCCGAAGGCAGACGCTTAACGACTGCGCTACCCAGGTGCTCCTAAAACTTTTTTTTAAAAACTGTTTTTTAAAACCTCAATATCTAGTGCGCAGAGAGCTAATTTAAATAAAGAGAGTCACCACCCCTCACCTAATCCCAAGCTCTGAGTCAGTCACCAACTACAGTGTCCAAGTTTTATAATGTTGTCTTCTTTATAGTCTTTAGCATAGGGAACTGTGCCCACTGCTCAGGCTGAGTGTGTATTCTGGAAAAGTAATTAACCAACTTTTGGGGGACAAACGAATACAGGCTCTAAGGGGGCTCTAAGGCTACTGTGGTCCACCAGGAGATTACTGATAGCCACGTGATAAATGGAGTTTGGGTCCAGTGGGTCCTTTACCATAGACAAGTAATACAATACATCCTTACCTATAGAATCTCTAGTGGAATACACATAGAAGCAACTGTGGGAGACTCCTTATTGGTTCCTCACTCATGGAATGAGGAACTATTATGGTAAAAAAAACCAAGTAAAGTCTCTAAAACAGTTTCTCATTTCACATGATGTAAGGGCAATTTCTATAACTTCTTATTCAACTTAAGTATATGTCCTGTAGGAAACATACAAAAATAAGCAATGGAGTCTCATAAATTTAATCAGGTAGTGACTCCAAGAAAACTGTTATTTCACATATGACCTCTTTGCTGGAGTAAATCAACAAGGCCACTACTGCCTGACACGGAGCTAGTGACTTAGCGATTTCTTCCCTCTTCATAGCTATAAGTATATACTAGAGGCTGACAAACATTTTGTAAAGGGAAGAAGAGTAAACGTGTTAGTTAGTGTGATGATCTGTCACACCTACTCAATTCTTCCAAAAGCAACCACAGGCGACAGATAGATAAAGGAAAGGGCATCTGTGTATTCCAACAGAGATGTGTTTACAAAAACAAGTAGTAAGCTGGATTCCCACAGGCCAGTCTGTCAAACCCTAGTACAGACCACAAGCAACAGTTAGATTTTACCTACAGCAACAGCAACACATTTCCAATGTCTTATTTCTGGATTATACCAGTTCTCTAGTTCTCTGTTAAAATCTAGTTGGCAGGGATACTGCTCTTCTTGCTATTCCTCAAGATATCAATACCAATCTGAGAGAGGGGGGAAAAGGGGAAAAAAAAGGTATCATACGAATCTAATATATTTAGGGCATTTATGCTTGTTAGGCCGAGTAAACAGGAAGTAGCAACTACCTCAGCTATCAGGGCAAGACACATGAGTCCCAGAGGATGAGCAATAAAAACCACGAAAATTCAGGAGTTTGTCAGCACAGTGAAATTTCTAAGTGTCCAGTCATATGAGATGTCCCCTCTAAAGTGAAGGGACAAGCTGCTTGTAGGTGAGCATCTCTGAATTTTGGAGGCAATATACATAGTACACTTGGGAATGCTGCTCTGACTCATTTATGAAATAACTCCCTGTTCTATGTAAGGCCCAGAACAACATGCAAATAGCTCTGCCCCCTGAGCCACACTTCCCAGAATATGCTTGAAGTGTCTGTAGCAGAAATGAATACTGTATAGAATTTTTGACAAGTCCTACAGGAGAATCATAGTTAAAACCCTTGGAATTTTGAAATGCATAACTATTTTCCTGTTGTAAAGCAGTTATGGCTTGCTACTGGGTCTGCAGAGATTGAAAGACTGACCACAGTCTCCCAAGCTACCATGAGTCCTGAGCTGCCCATCATAAAGTGAATGTTGTCTAAGCCATCAAACCATAAAGTTGGGTATACACAGCAATATTCCATCACAAGCTAGATGTGGCATACATGAGACCCAACAAAATATGGCACAAGTATGGTACAAATAGATCAAGAGATTCAGGTTCCCAAGATGCTTTCTCCTGCTACATTGCCTCCTTTCTTCCCATCACGACTCTGATATTGAGTATGAGTGAAAAAAACTGGCAGGCCTGGTTTCATCATGATTCTGCAAAATATACTGACACTACTCAAAAGTACAGTTGAGGTATTAGAGCCCCACCGAGGAGTGGCTCTAAAGAACAACAGTGAAGGGCTATCTTCCTAGTGGCAATATGTCAAGCAGTATACTTGGAATTACTAGGAGGAGAAATGGTCAGGGGCAAGGCCTGAGCTGAAATCAAGAGTCAGACACTTAAATGACTGAGCCACTCAGGCACCCTGTCATTTTGAATGGCTAGGGTAAAGAATGCAGTACATGCCCTAACCAGATACTACTATGTGAAACTAATTCTCCCAGTTAGAATATGTAGGTTGGAGAACCAAGGATAAAAATTGAAATAACACATGTTAACTAATGAGGATTTAAATAAAAATTTGAAAAAAGAAAAAAAAAACTGGAATAACTACTCTATTATTTCAATGAGCCAAAAGCAAAAATTCTACTTCTCTTCCCTACAATTTTGGACTGTGCCAGTTCAGTTTCCCCGAAAAGAATTCCTTTACCAGGAGATACAACCAGGGTCCCACTCACCTGGAAGCTTAAGCTACCACAAAGATACCCAGGGCTCATCTCAGCACTGAATCAACACACAAAGAAGGAAGCTGCAGTATGTATTTATATAACTTAGCTATCAATGAGAAACAGTTGTTCCTACACAGTAAGTCAGAGGAATATGCCCCGAAGTCAGAAGCTTTTCTAGGGTGTCTCTTGCACTGCCACGTCCATTGATAAACAGTCAAATGAGAAACTACAGCAAATGTATTATAGGAGGAATCATTATTGGCAGTCTCTTCAGGTCAAGTAAAATCAGCTGAGGTAATGTCTAAGGTAAAAAATAGAAGGAAGCTGTAAATACCTACTAGGGTTATGAAACTAGTTACAGAAATAAAGACTACCACAATTAAGCCTATGCATATGGATGAATTTATCTTTATCCCCTTCTCTCAGTATCTTAGTATGTAGTAAGTGTTGTGACAATTGTAATTAACCCTATATTTCAGTATTTAACCTAAGGAATATCAAAGAGATATTGTGTCTGTGCAGAAAGATAAATGAAGGGGCACCTGGGTGGCACAGCGGTTAAGCGTCTGCCTTCGGCTCAGGGCGTGATCCCGGTGTTATGGGATTGAGCCCCACATCAGGCTCCTCCGCTATGAGCCTGCTTCTTCCTCTCCCACTCCCCCTGCTTGTGTTCCCTCTCTCGCTGGCTGTCTCTATCTCTGTTGAATAAATAAAATCTTAAAAAAAAAAAAAAGAAAGAAAGATAAATGAACAGAGTTCAAGGATAGCTATAATGACATTAGTTTGAGTCTCACCTTTGGAAGAGGGAGAGGCTAACTGAGGAGATATGAGAGACATAAGCTGACTCATGTCCAACAGAAACAAGGCATTTTAAGTGTCCTTATTTTGAAGTTCAATATGGGTAAAACAGACTTGAGAGACCCCTGAGTCGGAAATGGGGGAGGGTATATACAGTGCTGGACTGTCATCATCCAGCCACTGCTCTCATCCCTCTTCTAGAATCTCATCCGCACTGTACTACAGAGATGCTTTATTTTCCAGAATCCCCTTCTAACTGCAAGTTTGCCAATAAAAAGAATATGCACAAGATAAGGAAAGCAGAAAAGCAGTCCAGGCTTACTCCCTAAAGCTAGGTGCACCCAGATGAAATTTCACAGGAGCTTCCTGTCAAGTAACTGAGAACTTGCAGACTGAGCCACATTACTGGGACTTTGAACAGATTCTTGATTGCTACAGCAGCTTTGCAGTGAGCCATGAATAATTCTCAGCTTTCGTGGGTACTTCAGCATCTGTTTTCCTGATATTTCACCCAGAGTTTTCCTGGTTTTCAGAAATCATTCCCTTGACCTTAGCTCCCCCCAGCTTTGTAAACATTTGTGCAGGCCCTAATTCCTGTATTAAACCCTCCAATCCCCCCAGAATACATAAAGAGTTCATGTCTTCAAAACTGAGTGGGAGGTTTAACTGAATACTATACAAATATTACACGGCAGAGAGTCTATCACAAGAGATTATAAAAGTGAGAAAGCAAGAAACAGGTTAAAATACAAGGTATACAAACCTATAAATAATTCACTCAGAAGAATTAATGACAGAACAAATTGATAATGTTCTAGAAGTTGTTCATTAGGCCATAAAACCCCTTACTGAAGCTTAAAGAACAGAAACGCTGATCAAAAGGTAGTAACATCAGACAGCCACAATATTTAAAATGCAAAAAAAAGAAAAAAAAAGACCCACCACTGTATAAAACCCGGAATTTAAAAACATTATCTTTTGAGCCACTGAGGGAATAACTAAAATTGTAATATCAAGGAAATAACAGTGATGAAACATTCAGCCCCAATTTAGAATTTACTCTTTAATTAAAAAGTAAGCACTGCTCAGATGAAACTGTTATCTTTCATATATATGCAATTTTTAAAAAGAATGGTAAAAAGTAATTTCAACAGAAGAAATTAGGTAAAAACTTCAAATAGACCAAAAGAAGGAAATTAATGAATTAAAAAAGGAAGAAAGCCTGAAAGACATTTGAAATTTTCAAAATATCATTTCTCTGGAAATCTAAGAAACTCATCCATTTTTAAAGCCACTAATGAGCTTATGTGGTCTGTTATTTTTTAAATGTTTGAAAGAAACACTGACTACAAAGTAAAATATTTTACTTTATAAAAATACCAATTACTATATTGGCCTAAGTAAGTAAATCAATGTACTGTGATTACATACACAATTAAAATTTGAATCACCAGTATTTTAATTTTATGATTACAGACTTTTAAAGTAATTCTTACCTTTTTGCTATTTGATTCTCAAGATGTTTAACTTTTTCTAGTAACTCTTTCTCAACAGTTTCTCTCTCCAATTTAAACTCTTCTAGGGCAGTCTGAATAGCTGCTTCTTTTTCAAAATTAAGCTTCTGAATTAACTGTTCTCTGTCTTGTTCCTGGCTCATGACAAGTTCCTCTTTGTCTTTCTCAAGTTTCTGGATAGTAGCTTCATACTTCTCTTCCTGTTGGATGAGTTTTTCATCTTTTTGTTTTTCAAGAGCACTCAATTCTGCATCCAATTTACTCTGCAGTTCAGCTATTTCTCCTTTCAGGTTTTTTTCTATTTCAAATGCTTGGTGATGCAATGACGTTACTTTGTTTAATTCAGCTTTAAGAATATCAGATTCTTCTTCATGTCTACTAATTAACTCCGAAATGCACTGATCTTTTTCAATTGTCATTAAAGTTCTTAGTTCTGCCAAGCCCACCTGATAGTTTTCATTATTATCCTGAATCTTTTGGTTTAGTTTACTTATCTCTGTTCTCAAATTTTCTGTCTCTTGTTCAAGGAGAGATTTTAAGGTCTCCTTCTGCTGGGCTCTGCTTTCTTCCAGCAAAATTTTTATTTCATCAGTTTCTGCTTCCTTCAACGCAAGTTCAACCTCTAACTTACATCTCATGTCTGACAAATCTGAAACCTTGAGTTTTAATTCCTCTAGCTGTTGTTCTTTTTCCTGGATAACTGTGGCGTGAGACTCTTGTATCTGATCGATTCGCTGTTGATTTTCCTTTTTTAATTTCTCCAAAGACACTCTGTGGTCTGTTATAACTTTCTCAAACTCCTGTGTGTGCCTGACATGCAGAGCATCCTCTAACTCCTTTAGATGACTTTGCTCTAAGCACTGAAGTTCTGTCCGCAACAACTGCATCTTCTCAACATTTTCAACATGGAGCTTCTTTAAGTCTTCTAACACTATCTCTCGTGATTGTTTCAGTTCATTAATTTCACAATTTTGAGTGTGCATTATATTTTCCATCTCTAACAATTTCTGATCCTTTTCATTTTGCAAGCAGATGACAGCTTCCTTTTCATGCTTAACCAAAGCAAATTCATTATCTTTATTTTGTAAAACCTCCTCAAGGCACACCAAGTCTCCTTTCAGCTTTTTAATTTTGTTTTCATTTTCTTCACTTTCCTTTACTAATGCATCAAGTTTGCCTTCATATTCACTTTTTAAAGACTGCAGTTCTTTTTGATGTTTTTCATTTAGTGTTATTTCCACACAACATTTTACTTTTTCAATAATATTTCTTATTTCTAATGCTGTACATTTTAAAGAATTTGAGAAGTCACACTGTTCTTTCTGTACAAATGTTCTCAAGTGGCAAAGGTCTTCCTTGATGGTCTGTATACTGAAATGCGAGTCTTGGGCAACAACTCGACATTTTTCCAATTGGACATTTAGAGAAGTATGATCTCCTAAATCCTCTTTACCACATACATTTGTATCCTGCATCCGTCTACTGTCTATTGCATTGATAACAGATGAATAGAGTGATTCCACCATCATTTCCGGACTCTGTGGATCACTAATAGGATTAGGAGATGACAAATTTTCTTCTATTACAAACTCATTTACAGCAGACATAAAATCTGATTCAGGACTTTCTGCTAATGAATCCAAGTCTAATGAAACCTGGTGAATAGTCTGTTCTATGTTTGGATGGGGGATAGTTTCAAAATCAAATGTATGTGCATCAATGCTATCTGGAGATAATTCTTCTAAGGGACATACTGCAGGACATAAGGGATCCTGAACAGTGAGTGGCGGAGGAGTTCTCGGTGAGGTAGTAGTTGCAATTCCTGTTGCACTTTCTATCCTTGGTGAGGAAGCCGACTGTGGGGATGTCTGACTCATGGATGCCTGGAGAAGAGAGGGATAGGCTTACAGAGTTGCAGCAACAAACATTTTACACTAATGAAACAAACCACCTAAAAGAACTTAATTTGCCTTTTGTTCAGTCAGTAGATCTGTAATGGTCTGTGACATTTCATCCAAACTTTGTGCTGCTTTTACCAAATTATGTAGAGCAAGTACATGCTGGTGTAGAGGTTCAAAATCACAAAGTAAGGGGACCCTGAAACAGAATGCAACCAAATGAGATTTGTGATTTCACAATGAAAAGATGGATACCTACAATGAAATATTTCGATCTATGTCAAAAAAACCTATAGTACATTATCATCCCCTTTCAGTCAACATCAGAAATAGCTTAAGAGGCCTAAGACGTAATCATTACAGTGATGAATTAAAAATCTCCCACAGTATACAAAAAAATCAGAGTAACCACCAGAAAAAAATTAATTACATGTAAGGCACTAATTTCCTTTATCTTCATTTTCTGATCATTTGCATATTCCCTAGAAATTTCCTAAAGCAGCATAGGAAAGTCAGTCTATCATAAAATATTTCTATATTCTGGCATCTCCTGAGATTATTGGTGCTACTTTCCACAGCTCCAAAATAATGAAACCTTTTACGATGGTAACTAAAGTAAAAAATACTAATGATATTTACCTGAGGAGTGGCTGAACTTCTGAAGGACAAAATGACTGAAGAAACTGTAAATCTTTTAATGAAATATCTGGAAGTTCACAGTCAAACTTTCGAGGCTTCTGTGTCTGTACCAAAAACAAACAAACAAACAAAAAAACCCAAAAAACATACAGGACAAATTTATAAATCCTTTTTTACTATAACTAATTTCAATATAACAAAGAAGCAAAAATGCTACAAGTAATTTACTGACATGTAAGAAACAGAATAAAATAAAAATGACCAACATGGCATACTATTTTTCTGAGTTGTAAATGACTGGGAACCACAGCTGTTGGTGATCAACTGATGTGACTTGTTCCTCTCTTTCTCATCAGCTTTTTAAAAATGGAGTAGTATCCAGTCAACATTAAAGGAACCCATTTTTCACCAGCACATAGGCTATTCTTAAATTTTTCTTTAACTTATAACATGACCATGAAAATCTCTCTAGTCTTAGCCCTTTGTCTATTCCTATCAGTTATTAGGATGCCTTGTTGTTTTAATATGGCAAAAAGTTTTTTCCTATGTAACAGGTCCTTCCTTGCCTTTCACCTGATCTTCTCATTATTTTAAAAAATACAAAATCTTAGTCAATTTCGGCTTCTTAAAAAAAAATTACCTGGTAATTCCTACCATTTCTCTGTAATATTGCCAAGAAACAGAACTTTTAAAGTAACACCAATTGTTTCAATCATTACCGAAGCAGATTTAGAGATGTCAAGATGCTCTTCATTAAACAGGGGTCCTAGATAAATGAGTGTGGGAAACCCTATTACATTGCTCATTCTTAGATGTTAAAAAATACATACATTTATGGCCTAAGAAATCCTGCAGTACAGAAACATGTTTAATAGCTAAGCAGTGCATCTGAAGAGAAAACAAACAAAAAACCTATAGCATTTCCCAAACTTCTTTGACCCGTGGAATCATTTTTTTTGTGAAATAAAATGAATGGTCCCCAGTAATCCTGGTTTAAAAACACAACTTATTTTTCAGGGTTTCAACGAAGGCCACCTGAAGAGTCATCTTATTCTGATTTGTAAACACCTGAATAAAATGAGGGTGGGTAGTGGTGAAGAAAATGAAATGGGGAGAGGACAAAAGGAAAAGAAAGGACAGGGAGGTGGAGAGAAAGAAGGAGGGTAAAGATAAAGAGAATGAGAGAAGGGTGAAGGACAAAGACAAAATAAAATCTACTCCTACCAATCAACAGTTTAACAGAGTAATGTGGCTTATCCTCCTGTGTTATGAAAACTCTTGATCAAAAACTATGAATATACTTTAATAAAGTTTCATGACAACTGGCTTTTAAAACCAAAAATATTTTTAATGTTAATAAAAAAAATTCTATATGCTTCTGAAAATAAGGTTCTGAAGTAAGGTTTGAACACATACAAAATTTACTCATGGTTAGACAATTAATACATACACAAAAGGATGAGGGCCAGGAGTCCAATCCCCTAAATAGACGATTTCTTAAAAAGGACTTCCCTGTGTAAAGAAATTAACAATATGGTTATTTTATAACTTTATATTTCAGAGGGAAAAAAATCTCTGGTTTTTGAAAAACAAATTAACAATTTTTCATATTTAAATTTTAACAATGGATTCAACTCTACAGACCTTAAAAGGAATGTTTCTCCAGATTTCAATGGTAAATATCACATACATGCTATTTAAGAACACATTCATATCTACAGCTTTTTTCATTAAAAATAAAAGAACACTTACTAAATAACTTCCCAAAGGATTCCCTTTTTGACTTTTCAGCTTCATATAATCGCTTTCCATCTTTGACTAAAGCACCAGCCCACTAAGAGGAGGAAAGCTTACATTAATATCACACACCAATTCATTAAGGCTTATCCACAATGAAAAGAGAATTCAACTTGCATACCTCCCTGTAGTGTTTTATGAACATTTTTCTCCTTACAACCTCAACAACAGCTAAGCAGTACATCTGAGGAACTGTACTAAGAGCTTCAACAATTTTGACTCTTTCTAACAGTTCTATTACGAGGCGGAGCAAAGCTTGCAATTTCTCTCCATCTTGATCAGCATGAAGCATTACAAAGCAACACCACCTACAGAATAAAATTGAGACACAAACTATAAAAATAATCTAATCCCAAATTAATCAACCAAACAAGTATTTCAGTATAATGATAAGAGAAAATGACTCCAATACTTGGCAGAAATTTAAAAAATCACTTCTAAACATCCAAAATTAGATGTAAGAGAATCACTTACTTCAGTCTGACATGTAGGTTATTTGCTAGTTCTTGTTTGGCAGTGGTACACTTCTGTTTAATATCCAACAGTTTTCTATGATTTTGCAACATAATCATCAACTGATTTGCATGACTCAGGCACAGATCAGGTAAGACAGATGCATCCTTCAAGTTTTCAGCTCTCATCTGATTAGCTAAAAATCCCTTTGAGAGAAAATATTTTAAAAGAAATTAACTTTGTTTCATGTAAGACATCAACATTCATTTAAGAGGAAAATCTTTGTTAAACATGAACTGTTCTTCGTGAAGTAAAATGAATGGTCCCCAGTAACCCTGGTTTCAATGAAGATTTTAAAATCTACTATCCTGAATGTAGATATGTTCATGTTGGGGGGGGGGAAGAAACCAACTGGGAAGACAGAGTAATTTATCCAAGGACACAATTAATAGTCAAATTAGAACTAGAACCTATGTGTCTAGACTCCTACTACACCATGGGTCAGTCAGAGCATGTGACATTAAATAAAATATGGTCATTGATTTTAAGCCATGAAATAACTGACTTAATCTAACCAAAAATATTCAATATTATTTTGTACCCTTCCCCAAATGAATAACAATCAACTGACTGCACTTTTTATTAAGAAGTCATTCCTCTCTCCAGTATTTCTGGACTATATTTTGTTCCACTATATACATATATCAGTGCTCATATTAGAATAACTTAAATGTGTAATTTTACAATACATTTTATTATTTGGTAGGAAAAATAACGATTATATTTTTTCTTAGCTGTCCTAACTCATTTATTTTCATAGGTGAATTCTGAATCATTCCGCTAAGCAGGGACTGTGTTCAGGCTATAAATTAATTTAGACAGATCTACCATATTTAAAATAAGGTGGCTGTGTGTAGAAAACATAAAAAAAAAAAAAAAAAGAACAGCGAACACTTAAAAAAAGGTCCAAAGACATTTTGATGAGGTTATTACTAAGTATTTTTATTGTATTTATAGGTTCTTTCTCCTACTTTGTTTACTAAACAGTTATTGTGTTATAGAAGTTTTATAATTTGCATGTCCATCTGACTGCCATACTTGCTACTGTAAATAATTATCTTTCTAGGAACTTAACAATATGGCCAGCAATAGCATGTCTTCTAACTTTTTGGTAGTTCTCTCTCTCCTTTCTGTTTCATGTCTTTCTAAATTCCAAAAAAATATTTAAACTTAAATGACATGTATTAAAGTCAAAATCATTTAATATCTGAAAATAAGACAATTTCAATAGGAATTTTATATTTTACTTCCCTTTCAATATGCTATATGCTCTACTGTGGCTATATTTTCTCTGAATTTAAAAACAACTTACTGCTTTTATCAATTGTGTTAAAATCTTAATAGATTTTCCACTACTTTTTACTGAATCCAAGAGAAACACATAATCAATTGCCCAAACTAAATTCCAAAACATTAATAAGGAATTTCCTGACACCAAAAGCACATACATCCAAATATTGCCAAAAGAAAAAAAATGTAAATCTGCTTTCAATAAAATAAATTCTATATTTGTTAAACCACCCTTAGTATAATATTTAGCCTAAGTAGACAAATCCCTAAGAAGTACAAGCTTCTTAAAATAAGTCATAGGAATGAAAAGTACAGCATAGGGAATATAGTCAACAATACTATGATAATGTTTAATGGTGACAGATGGTGATTACATTTATGGTTGAGTAATGAGTAATGTCTAAAATTGACCAGTCACTATGCTGTAGACCTAAAACTAATGTAACACTGTATGTCAATTATGTTTCAATAAAAAAAGTTTAAAAAGTAGAAAAATCCCCGATGTCATTTAGTATTAATATTTTTTATGTGTAAGGATTGATAACTACATGATGTATGAGTTTAAAAGAAAATTACATAACTGACTGAGTGAAGATGGAAGGCAGAACTTAAACTATACCACATCCTAATTCTGAATTTCACTAGGTTATCTAATAAGAATTAAATAATCATGACAACACTCAAAAGAAATCTTAACTACTTGTTACTCAGTACTTACAACTCCCCTCAAGATGTATTCTGTAAACTTTTGGTTTAGGAAGCAGATTCCCTGCTATTTTCTTATTTTGTTGATAATCTTTAAAGATAAAAAGATTACTAGAGAAATAATACATACTGAATAAGTTTTCAGGGCTCCAGGGTTAACATTGCTTCACAGATCTGGTTAAGTTTCTCTGTCAGATAAGGTAGGAGGGTCTACAAACCTCCTCAGAAGTGCTGTGGTTTAAAAAAAAATTACTCTCTTAAAGCTGCCTGAACTGGTCTTTATCATATATTTAGGCAATAAATCTCCTTCCATTGTCTTCTCCCATCTTTCTCTCTCTCTTTTTTTTTTTTTTTTGAGAGAGTGCGAGAGCGCAAGTGAGGGTGGGAGGAGCAGAGGGATGGAAGGAGAGGGAGAATCTTTTTTTTTTTTTTTTTAAAGATTTTATTTATTTGACAGACAGAGAGACAGCCAGCGAGAGAGGGAACACAAGCAGGGGGAGTGGGAGAGGAAGAAGCAGGCTCTTAGCAGAGTAGACTGATGTAGGGCTCGATCCCAGAACGCTGGGATCACGCCCTGGGCCGAAGGCAGACGCTTAAGGACTGCGCCACCCAGGAGCCCCCAAGAGAGCGAATCTTAAGCAGGGTCCACACTCAGTGCAGAGTCTGATGTAGGGGCTCGATCTCACAACCCTGAGATCATCACCTGAGCAAAAATCAAGAGTCGTACACTCAACTGAGGTACCCAGGTGCCCCTTTTCCCTTTTACGAGTGGTTAGAAGATTTAATTGCTATGTAGCCAGAATGAACTAGACAAAATTGTGTTTATATAAAATCTAAAATCAACTCCTCAAATAGATTAATCTGAATTTATCTACTTTCACTGACCACATTCTGAAGGAAATACTGATAAAAAAAGAAAATATCTGCAATGGAAAAAAAATATTAGCTGTAACAAAACTAACAGATGAGACATATGTAAATAATGAAATGTAAAAGATTCCAGACCACACTAAGGGGAAGTCAAACATTTCACAAACTCAAGGCTACACTAACTCAAATTCTTTTTTTTTTTTAAAGATTTTATTTATTTATTTGACAGATAGAGACAGCCAGTGAGAGAGGGAACACAAGCAGGGGGAGCAGGAGAGGAAGAAGCAGGCTTCCAGTGGAGGAGCCCAATGTGGGGCTCGATCCCAGAACACTGGGATCATGCCCTGAGCTGAAGGCAGATGCTTAACAACTGAGCCACCCAGGTGTCCCTACACTAACTCAAATTCTTGATATACATATATATATATATATATTTTTTTTTCTTTTTTCTTTTTAAGGGGTGGGGAGAGGGAGAGAGAGAGAATCTTAAGCAGGCTTCATGCCCAGCTTGGAGCCCAAAATGGGGCTCAATTTCATGATCCTGAGATCATGACCTGAGCCAAAATCAAGACTCGGACCATAACCAACTGAGCCAGTCAGATGCCCCTCATTCTGTAAGTACTGACTGTGTACTTACTACAGGTCAGAAAACTGTAAGGCACTGTGAAACTGGGCAGTGAGGAAGAGAGACTAGAATCCTACCTTCTTGGAGCTTATGTTCTTTTCTTTGTTTCTTTCCCAATTTTTATACCCAACGTGGGGCTCAAACTCATGACCACAAGATCAAGAGTCATGTGCTTTTAGGACTAAGCCAGTCAGGCACCCTGGAGCTTATATTCTTAAAGAAGGAATTTCATTAAAAAAAAAAAAAAAAAAAAAAACAACCCACATATTCACTTAAATATAATTATGACATAGGCTAAATACAACATGCTAAGAAATAAATCTGATCCGATAAAGACGAAAATCAGAGTAAACTTGTCTGTGGAAGTCATGTCTCAGTTAAAACCCTTGCCTCTATACATCCCTTGGCAGCCAAACACCTAAAAATACAGGAGTGAAAAGCTGCTCCAACAGCCACATATCACCTAACTTAAACAAGTTATCCCTCGTCTCTCATGAGCAGATTTATAATTATCTTATTATAGCCAACTTCTCTCAAAGCCATTCACTCAGGCAAGCCCAGCTGACATCTATGGATCTTAGTGCCTTGATCTGCGTCTATTTTTGTTCTGAATATGTAACACACTTATATTAAAACGTATGTAGAAACATCAAAAAAATATTCACTGAGGAATAATTAAATGAGAATTGCCTCTCAATGTCAAAAAGGACTATACTACTTCACATATCAGTATCAAAGAAAAACATATTTTTTAAAGATTTTATTTTATTTGAGAGAGTGAGAGAGAACGAGAGAGAACGAGCTGGGGGAAGGAGCAGAGGGAGAGGGAGAAGCAGACTCCCTGCTGAGGGGCTCAATCCCAGGATCCTGAGATCATGATCTGAGCTGAAGGCAGACGCTTAACCGACTGAACCACCCCAGGTGCCCCAGAAAAACATATTTTTTAAAAGTAACAGTATTATATTTTAAATATTAAATTCTATGAGCTACTATAGCTTAAAACATTAGCAAAAGATGGGAATAACTTAGGGGGAAAGAAGATGGTTAGACAGGGTACTTCTATGATCACAGGATGCCAAAAATTAGTTTTGAAATTTTCACAGGAACATGTCTACTAAATTTTTAACCCCGGAAGGGTTAGCCCTGGAAAGCCAACAAAAATATAGAAGCAAACAAAAAAGAATCAAGAAATGCTTCCTCTATTTTTTAAAGAAAATAAAAAAGTACTATTAGCTCCTTCATCAAGCAACTACACTTCCAGAAAAATGACATCCTTGCATTACACAACTCCATTTGCTGAATCCAATGCAGATGAGAACATCAGCATCACATTTTTTTAATGCAACCAAATATAAACCATTCATCATAGCTGCCTGACTATAGAAGAAATAAATACCAAACCCCCCTCCCACACCCACACCCTCCCTCCAAGAGATTTGAGAGCAAAGGAAGAGAGAAAACTGATTATCTAGATAAGAAAACCGGAAGTCCCAGTTTATTCAATCAGAGAAAGAGTTATAAAGAAATCTGGAGATTTTAAAGGAATGATGAGTTCATAAAATTAAAAACAAAAAAATGACTAATACATCTGATTACATCATAATTTAAAATTTCTGTGTAACAATCTTTATAACACTATCAACAAGGAGACAGCATCTGTATTATTTACAACAGACAAAGGATTATCCAGATTATATATAAAATAAATTCTTACAGAAACATAAGGATAAAAAAATTGGCAAATGACAATTTAGAGGAAATAGATGGCAAATACTGATATAAGGGAAACTGTTCTTCTCATTAATTACTGGGAGTGTTGACTTATTTTTCCTTTATGTAGGGTATATTATAACATTACTAATTAATATTTAAAAGGCACAAACAGCCTAGTATAGCAATTCCATTATTGGAGATTGTCCCTAAAGCAATACTAGAACATGCACGTAAAGATAGAGATGTACTGGGATATTAAAACAATGTTTTTAAGAAGAAAATCTGGGAGCAACCTAAATGACCATCAAAAGAAGTCTGGTTAAATAAATTATGTTTGATTCATTCTACTGAGGGTTAAAAAAGAATGACACTGGAAAAACAACAAAAAAATCAGAAATTCAGAGCTGTCTCAAGTAATGGAAAACTGTAATTTAATGGTAATGCAGACCAAGCTTCCTGTGGCATGAGTTACTAGAAACCTAAGAAAGCAGTGAAGAAGGGCCAGGATCTAGGAGGAGGAAACCTAGGGAGGCCAGTTAAGCAACTACGAATGATTTGCCCTAGAGACAAGTGCTGATTCCTAAAGAGGAGCCCAAAGTTAAGAAAAAAAAAAAAAAAATCCTTCTGACACTCAAGGAGCTATGAAATAAAAAATTGGAGATCAGTGCCAGCCAAAGGAAATCGCAATGGAAAACACTTTGTATTAGTACCCCAAAAAGCTCTATCCTATGGAATAAGAGTATACAAAAGTAGACTGGCCATCACAAGGACTGGAAGACCAACTTCCCATCACCTAAATCCCTGAGGTTGGATTAAGATGATATAAGATTGTGACAGACCCTACCACATGCAAACAAATTCTCTCTAGAAGTGTTATCCTAAGTTTCGTATTTCCTGGGTTTTTTTTTTTTTTTTTTAAGATTTATTTGTCAGAGAGAGCGAGGGAGAGAGCACGAACAGGAGGAGCAGCAGGCAGAGGGAGAAGCAGGCTCCCCGCTGAGCAAGGATCCCAATATAGGACTCGATTCCAAGACCCTGGGATCATGACCTGAGCCGAAGGCAGATGCTTAACCAAATGAGCCACCCAGGCAGCCCCTAGGTTTTTCTTGTCAAAAATAATTAGGCACATGAAAAGGCAAAACCACATGAATTTAAACTATAGGAAACAACAGAAAACATCCACAGACAAACAGACACAAATAATGGAGTTAACAGATACAGACTTTTAAATTACTATATGGTTAATGTAATCAAGAGCTGATGGATGAGTCTGAGTATCTTGGTAGATAATTTGAAACTATTTAAACAAAAGAAACAAATTGAAATTCTAGAGCTAAAAACTAAACAAAAACTATAAATCAATAAATGGATTTAATAACAGCTATTCACAGCTAGAAAAAAAATTAATCTGGGTGGAAAGAATTACCTGGAATAAAGCACAGACAGATATAATGATGGGAAATACAGGAAACAAGGGTAAATGGAAAGAATGAGATGAAAGGTCTAATACATGTGTAACTGGAATCAATGAAGAAGGGAAAGAGTAAGGCAAAGGCAATATTGAAGAAAAATTGATTGGGAATTTCCCCAAAAGATATGCCACTAAGCCACAGTTTCCAGTAGTACTACAAGCCCAATGCACATGAAATACAAAGAAAACCACATCTTGTCATGTTATAGTAAAACTGTTAAAAACCAAACCAAAGGCAATGTGCTAAAAGTAAATCACTGACAGCCTAGGTTCTAGATCCAGAGAAAACATCCTTCAGAAATAAAGGTGATTTAAAGAGATTTTCAAATGACAAAAACTAAATTTGCCACTAAAGGATACTACAGGATGTTCTAATGCATATCAAATTTACAAGGATGCAAGTGTTACTTAAAAGGAAAAAAGCTAATATGCAAGATAGAACAATAAATAATTTTTAATAATAAATTTTTAAATGATATATTTTTTTTTTTTTAAAGAGAGCAAGTGACTGGGGTGGTGGGGCAGAGGGAGGGGTGGCGGGGCAGAGGGAGGAGAGAATCTTAAGCAGGCTCCACATCATGCACGGAGTCTGATGTGGGGCTCAATATCACAACCGTGATATCCTGACCAGAGCCAAAATCAAGAGTCAGATGCTTAACTGACTGAGCCACCCAAGTGTACCCCAAATTTTTAAATTTTAATTTTAAATGATAAAAATAATCCAAAGGGCAAAAGCAGAAGGTATATAACTGGAAGAAAAATTAGAAATAGATTTAAGAACAAATAGTAATTATAGTAAATAAATGGACTAAATATTCTAATCAAAAAATTTCTCAACTTACTTTGAGGCCATCATATAAACTTGATGCCCAAACTTGACAAACACATATTAAATGAATAATACACACATAAGATAATGCAGTTTGCCAAAATGTTAAACTCAACCCAGAAATACATAAAAAAGACAACATATTATGACCATTGTTGAGTTTATTTCAAGAATCCAAGGATGGTTCAAGATTAGAAGTAGACTACAACTTTCTTAATCTGATAAAGGGTTTCTATTAATACAAAGAGAAAAAACTACTAGTGTGAAATATCACTTTCTATAGATCAGGAATTAAACAAGGACACCTACTATCACATCCTACTCAGCACTGGTACTAGGATTCTAAGTCAGTGCAAAAGCATAAGATAAAGGGGTTCAGTTCACAATAAGGTGGCTGGATCCAAAATCAGGAGAAAAAAGAAGAGAGTCTGGGAATTACAGATGAATTCAATTAGGAAACTGTAAAAATGCAATAAATATTTAAAACTTATTTAAAAAGAATAAAGCAAGGATAGCCATGTTTTATCTACCTACGACATACTGTGTACAATGCCATGCAGGTAAAATAAAACATTCATACCCATTTTTATGTTCTAATGTTAAGAACACAATAGAAAGGAGGAAAAATACTGGCAGAGGAACATTAAACTAGAAAAGTATATGTTAGAATCAAGCTTATGCAAAAGTCAACTCTTCCGCTGTTTTGCCAGAGTGGATGGAGGACAAAGTCACTAGCATGGCAGTGGCAATTCCATCACTGTGTTTTGGTTATAAACCTGAGAACAGGGTTCTTGGAAAATTGCATTAAAGTAGATCTAAAAACCTAACTATTAGTAATCTCTAAGATTTCATATTTTCCTCCTGTCCTTTACAAATCTCATGTATTCTTTTTTAGTTTTCTGAGGGGGGAGCAGGAACACTCAATGACTGCTTTATCACGTTCTTTCCACATGTTTTTTCCCTAGCCGCGGACAGCATCTTCATGGTTTATCTTTCAGTTACTACCTAAAGTGGCCTCAGCTCACTTTATTTTATCAAACCTGAACATTAAGAACGTGTCTTCTTCCTTATTACACGGAAACAATACTATTCATCAACAATAATCAAGGATGATGTAAAATGATCGTGTATACCAAATTGGTATTACATATAAAACACTGGTATAGAGAAATCACAAAGTGCTTTTCCTGAGAGAAGTTTGAAATGAGCACCTGAGCGAGTTCCTTCTGTTCATTCACCAGTCTGCTGCAGCTAGCAATCATCTGGTCCAGGGCATAGAGCCGGTCTTCAAGTCCTTTAATGGCTTTCATATTCTGATTATCAAGTTTGGCAATAGTTTGACGACATTCTGCTATAAATGGTCGAATAATCCTTGGATCAAGCTAAATGACAACAGAACATATGAATGAAGTTTTCAGCAAATAGTTTAAAATATATTTTTCACTATTTTGATACATAGCTCAGAGGAAAATAAATTGCCAGCTCAGAGGAAAATGAAAAATATAGAAAAGTAAAAGCATGGGGAATCTAAGTTATACTTTCACAAAACTGAGAGCAAGATAATTAATAAAAAATAACTGATTATATTAGAATACATAATTAGGGATATAGTGCCAGGAATTATAACCTTCCAATCAGAGCCATAATTTAATGAATCCTCAGTATCACACAGAAAATGTTATTTTTAAGGTCTTATAAAGTAAAGCAGAGTTAAAACACATTCTTTGGTCATTAATTGTCTTAAAACTCTAATTTCCCTCAAAACATATCAACATCTTCAAACGGACTTCCCTCCTGGATGTATCTTTATTTTCAGTCTCTATCTCCTACAGGAATTTGCTTGATCAACCCAACTTTCTTATTCTTCAATCGCTTCTGTTCCCTGGCTTTATTTCCACAAATTTTCTGGAATTCATGGACCCTAACAAATTTCTTCCAACACTGTTCCCCTTCCCTTGAAAGAATACACTGGCAGTGTTTTTGCATGTAGTCTCCATAAAAACCATTCTGCCAAAGATCACCAATGACCTCCTTTCACTTGAGGCTCTTATACACTGAAGACAATCTTTCACAAACTCTGGAAGCTTTGGGGCATTACCTTACTGGTTCCTCCACAGTACCCTTCTCTGGCTCCTTTTCTATCTAATCCATAAATACAGATAATCCAGAAGGACTACGCATTTAGCCCATTTTTACTACTTCTTATATGATTTCATCATTAAGTATTTCTATGGAGCTCCCAACCCTTTGGGATCAGTAATCCCTGATCCTTCTCACAGATTTTCAGCTTGCGTTTCTGACTACTTACTAATATCTCCATGTGAGTATCAATCACTTTATCTTCTATTATTTTTAACTCATTATAGTTGTCTTTTGTTGAAATCCCTAAATGGCTTCCTTCTGCCCACAATGACATCCAAAAAACAGAGCATACAGTAAAAGCTTCAGTGATTGGATACCAGTAAATCTTTCCAAGGCTTATCCTCTTTTCAAATTGAATAACCCATTACATCCAGACAAGCCCTGTGGTTCTCTAGCTCTGATCTTTCTTCATACTGATCATCCTGCCTAGCTGTTTGAAAGCCCACCTTTGCCTCTACATAAAGGTCCTAGTCAAATACTGTCTCCTTCACGATGCCTTCCCTGATATCTACAATCAAAGGACCATAAAATATTTAATATGTTTGGTACACGAACATAAAAAGGCAGTTAAAACTCAACTATTTAATGTTATTATCAATAGTCCAGTGTAATTAGTAAGAGGCTGCATTTGCAACACTACAAAGACGTTAACAGAGCCACTACTTAAAGGCAGCAGTTGCCCAATATAAATGAAAACCTCATATATGTTAACATTTTCTCACTTTTCTTGATTTCACAGAAACGGAGGCCAAACTGCACACATTTCTGATCCAAATTATTATACAAACCAAAGATTGGCCATAAACCATTAAGGTGATAAAGGGCTAAAAAAGAGGATTACAATAGATTCAAATTTTTAGCTTATGCAAAATTACAACTACACATGGACTTCACATAGCAATGATTTAAAGAAAAAACAAACCCCAAACCAGGGCTCCTGTGATAGCTCTGAACTTCATAATTCACTGAACGTATAATACAACTACACTGACAACATGGAAGAGTATTTTGTAAATCACCTGAGTAGCAGTTACACAACTTGACTTCCTAAAATCTTATTCTACTTAGTATTTTATTTCATTTGTCCACCGGTAATAAAAATTAAAATTTCTAAATGGAGTCGCTGGAGAGTTATTTTTTTTTAAAGATTTTATTTGTCAGAGAAAGTGAGAGAGAGCGCGCGTGCACAAACAGGGGGAGCAACAGGCAGAGGGAGAAGCAGGCTCCCTGCTAAACAAGGAGCCCGATGTGGAACTTGATCCCAAGGCCCTGGGATCATGACGCAAGCCGAAGGCAAACGCTCAACCGACCAAGCCACTCTGGCGTCCTTCTGGAGAAATTTTTAAAAATATGTATTTTAAACCACAGAATTCTATTAATAATTATTTAGGAAATTTTCAATAATTGAACACAGTGCTACACTAATATTTTATTTTTTGGCTTTTCCATTGATATCTAAAAGGATTAATATTGTTACCTTAGAAGAGAAGAAACTAAAAATTTTCTTACCCTCTCCATTTTTCCCATCCCACCTCTAAATCCATGCCCAATGCAGAGCAAGCAATATTTCAGTAACATCACAAAAATCCTGAAATACTACAATAGTCAATAAATTATGCTGTTATTAATCTGAACAGCTTAGAAATGAGCTAAATGCACATATTTCCAATTATTAATCATCAGATATACAAATGTTTGCCTTTTATAGTATAACCTGAACTAGAATATCCAAGATTCATTCTAATGGGAACATACTATAACCTAAGAAAATAGTACACAAAAATGCAGCAACAATTCTAAATTTTACTTGGTATACGAGGGAGAAAACTAAATAAGTCATGAAAATGCCATCTATTAACCCACCCAAATATTATAAAACAGGATTTGAATGATGTATGGATGACATGAGTAATAAATGAATGGCAGTGCCAGGATTTGAGCCCTTATGATGCTCAATCTTAAGCAAGTTCCATAATGCCTATGTCCTGACTAGTTTCCTGAAAAAAGATCTTTGATTTAGGCAGTTAGAAATACATGTTACAAATACTATTGAAACTGGGATTAGTATGTAAAAATGATGGCTTTAAACAGGATTTGCTTTTATAAGAAGAACATCAAACATTGGCATATTTTAAAATTCACTGGCAAATAGTACTACTACTATCAGATAATCAAGTAGGTTAGTTGTTATGGGTAACTATGTAATAAATGTGAGATAAAAGGAAGGCATCTCTGATGAGAGAGAAGTCCCATATTCAGTTTGATCTATCTTTAGAAATGCCATTAGTGGTATTAATAATAATACATAAACTACCAAGAGGAGGAAAATATTAATCTAATAAAAAACCATGACAAGTGCTACTGATTATGCAGTATATCCCATTAACACAACATTCCACACTGTAAAATACAGGCAGAAATATATAAACAAATAATAAACAAATTCTTCAGAATGTATTTTCATTGCTTTTGAACAAAGTTTTTTTAATCTAATGGGCATGCACAACTGAAAGCACTGTATTATACAGTATTTTAATTATTATTATACAGTATTTAATTATTATTACTGTATTATACAGTATTTTAAGCTATGCTAACTCATTTTATAACAAGTGACTATAACCAAATAAAAATTTATATATTGCTTTCACAATATAATGGCCATATAACCTATCACAAAGACTTCAGATACTCTTGTTATGTACTATGAAAGTAAATATTAACTTAGGTCAGTAATGTGACACCCTAGTAATAATACTATAGCTAACTTCTCTTTTCTGTAGATATAAATTCTTACGACTTTTCATTAAGCCAGAAAAGGATCATTGTTTCTTTCTTTTTTTTTTTTTAAAGATTTTATTTATTTATTTGACAGAGAGAGACAGCCAGAGAGAGGGAACAGAAGCAGGGGGAGTAGGAGAGGAAGAAGCAGGCTCCCAGCGGAGGAGCCCGATGTGGGGCCTGATCCCATAACGCCGGGATCACGCCCTGAGCCGAAGGCAGATGCCCAACGACTGAGCCACCCAGGCGCCCCTGAAGGATCATTGTTTCTTCTCTCTTGTCATGTAAAGTGAATAAAAATTATATGGCTGTGCTGGATTTCATTTAAAGGTGCAAATGCGAAGCCAATTTCAAATTCTTTTTTTTTTTTTTAAAGATTTTATTTATTTATTTGACAGAAACAGCCAGTGAGAGAGGGACACAAGCAGGGGGAGTGGGAGAGGAAGAAGCAGGCTCACAGCGGAGGAGCCTGATGTGGGGCTCAATCCCATAACGCCGGGATCACGCCCTGAGCCGAAGGCAGACGCTTAACCGCTGTGCCACCCAGGCGCCCCTCAAATCCTTTTAAAGGGGATTCTCCTCATAGTCTGCAGCCCTGTTCTCTGACTCATACAAAATAGTAAATTATATATATATATGATATATATATAAAATAGCACCCTAATTACAATCATGGACTTGCCACTTGCATGAATTAAGAATTTTTAGGCTACTAAAATGTCAACATTTTAAACAGAAACTGTAGTTTTCATTCCTTTTAGGCAGTAATCTTTGCATAATATATTACATACTTCCATGCCCTGGCAAATGTCTTAATTGAAGATTTTTCTGATGACAAATAATAAATGGCCAAAAAGAAATGCCTCCTTTAAAGGATGTCATCAAGGAAGTGGAAATTTGAAGAATTAAGAAGAAACCTAGAATTTAAGTTTTCCATTTTGAAAGGTATGTGCTATTTTCCAGGCATCCCAGACAATGTATTGCCTTTCCCAATACTCAAAGAACAAGTCTCTTTCCCAATTGACTGCCATTTTAAAAAAGGTTAACGATCGTGCCCATTATCTTTAGACAACAGCAGCCTTCAAATTACTACTTTGTTATTTCTGTATAAGTGAAACATGTGCCCATCAACTTCCTTTCTGACTTCAAAGATTTTCTATCAGCTTATGGATCATATATTTTTTTAAATATTTATTTATTTTAGAGAAAGAGAAAGTGAGAGAACCTAAATTAGTGGGGAAAGTGGGGAAAAGGGGAAAGGGAGAGCAAGAATCCAAAGCAGGACCCTGAGACTGTGACCTGAGCCAAAATCAAGAGTTGGCTGCTTAACTGACTGAGCCACCCAGGCGCCCATGGATCATATTTTAAGAGCTATTTATTCCCCGGTGTAAAAGGTTTTGGAAGTATATTTGAAGAAGATCTTAATCCAAAATACAAGCTCACTATAATTACAAAATACAACCAAGAACACGACGTCGAAATTTTGAATTTGAAAATATCTCAGGCAGATACAGTATTTAAAACTTCTTTTAAAAGTCAGAAAGAAGTTCCCTCTAAGGGGATGGTGATTAGGAAGATGCACACAGATTTTCAGGGAAATGAAAATGCGCAGAATTTTCTTTTGGGTGGTGGTTACTCTTTGACGTAACCACTCAAGAACCTGTATACGTCACTGAATGTAAATCATTCTCACTGCTAAAAAACCTTTTTTAACTGTAAAAAACCAAAATTTTATCTTTAATATTTTCCAAAAGACCGTGAAAGTTCTATAGCATTTGTAAATGTGAACATCTGATCCATTATTGAATTATCTTAAAAATATGGTAGGCTAGAGGTGGCCAAATGTTAACATTTACCTATTTACTTAATATTTAGAGAGTGTTCCATTCTTATGGAATAAGAAAGAAAACATTAAGACTCCTCAAGTTTTACCTAGCAGATGAAAAAGCCTAACTGTTTTGGAACAAATTAAAGGATAGGAGATATTAAAACATCTAAGTAATATTACAAGATCAGAGAAAAATATATTTCAAAGTCCTATCACCAAAATCTATACCATTCGAGTAGACACTTCAAGACTCTACACTGCAGTAGAAATTTTACATATATGACCTCTAAGAGTCTTCACAAATTTACTATCAATTCATAAATAAGGTTACAAGTGAAAAGATTTGATTTGTCTAAGGTTGAATCCTTGTTTATAAAGTCTCACATCAAGGCTCAATATTTCCACTATAACGTGTTACCATTCTCCCATTATATAAAACATTTAGTAAAATAATATAATTTTGAGTAGTTGAAATGACCCAAGAAATATCAAATTAACATGACTTACTCTGCTCATGGAATCAAAGCATTTCCTGACCAATGATTCCACATCATTAGGTCTATCTTGAACATTTATCCAGTCTAACAAAGAAACATTAAAAAAAGGCAGATCACCGTCTTTAGCATCTACTGAAGTTTCATCCTGCTGGACAGTACTTTGACAAGATTCCCTAATTTCTTTTCCATTTTCAGCATCTGTGGTATCTGGGGCTATATGTTCCACTGACTTGTGAAATGAGGTTAACAAGGACTGGCTAGTTGTTCTAGGCATATCAGGAGAGAGCACCAGTTCAGTGGAGGTTTTCATTTCAGCCTTTTCTGAGCCTTCATGTTCAGGTAAAGAATCCAGTCTTCCCAAACATTCCCTGTAACTATGTCTGGTTAGGCACTCCAACAGTGGAATCTTGGCCATTACTGAAACCGCAGTTCCTAAACTTAAAATACAAAAGATCTGTCAGTAAAATTATGGGACCACTCTAGTTAGAGATTAACATTTTGAAAGAAATACCATTTAATTATTATACACACAAATATTATGATCTCTCTATTACATTATGCATATATAGTCTATGTTCTTTAAAAGAAACTAGTTAGACACAGAAGGGTATCATTAACACATTAAAATACCACTCTCAAGTAAAGGGAGCCAGCTTATACTAAACAAGCAGACACATGGTTTATCAAATATTATGATATAAAAAATTCAAATTAAAAAAAAAAGATTTACCATAGCAGTTCCTTAAAGTATGACTTTAAGTCAATCAAATATTTTTTGATAAGTTGAAAGTACAGGATAAAATTAATAATCCTAATAAAGATTAAGGTAACTCTCACATTCATTACACCCTATAGACAGGTAGATGTATGTTGTCAAAAGGCATGGGGAAGATGAAATATCTATGATTTGATTTCTGTAGAACATTTGTGAAATGACTCAGCCTCCTACGAGAAATTAACATAAAAGAACTTCCCAAATAATAGTTACTTGAAAAGGTGGTTGTATAAACTCTTTCTAGTCTTAAGTAATCATTCCCTTCCTTCCCAAGATCAGTCACATTGGCAAGGCCGAAATCTTTTAATTCATACCACAAAATAGAAAAATTTTAATTAATGAGGTTTGTTTTAATTAAAAAGAAATATGTTACTTCCTTCCAATTTAATTCAAAGTAACAAAAAATGTAAAACTAAAAAATGAATGTAAAAATTCAAAGCGCACACACAGACAACAAAGGGCTATATTCTTGCTGAATTATTGCTGTATTTCTACATTCATTATAGCCCTTTTCAAAAGCAACCACTCTCTATCAGATGTGCTTATATGCAAAGCACCAGAAAACCATCTAAATGGCTTCTTTCCATCTTAGCAAGCCTACATCATATAGTAATATTTAAAAAGGAAAATAAAAATGTCCTTGATTGCTGAATGTTTGAAAACTTTTTCATTTCTGTTCCATTTCTGTTAGATGTGTTACATTTACATTTTGTCTTTAATGTAAAATTGGTAGCAGGGCACAAAGGAGACAAAGATTCTTGGGTTTGTAAATGATTTAGAAGTACTTTGAGCACTTTACATAAAGAAAACAAGGTAAGAAAAAGAAATGTGGGAGATCCATAAAATAGGTAAATAAAACTGACAATTAAAAAATTTTAGAGTCTACAAAAGTCATCATAAAAGTCTCAAAAAATGAACAATTATAATAAACAATTATTAGAAATGAAATCACATTTACTGAAAACTGATAAATTGCAAAGGTGTTTTAAAAAACATCTTATACATTTTAATGGCAAACATACTGAGTAAGTTTTAACTTGATGTCTTCTATGGATTGCAGATAATTTGAATAAATACTTTCAAACTTGAAAAGTAGTTTTTGGTAAGAATTTGAACAGTCCTCCAGATTGGCCATGATTGCAGCCCAGCCTTGGTGTTGAAGATGTTCATCGTGGACCAGACCTTCACAAAAAGAGCAAAGTTTCTTGGCAACTTCATACATTTCCTGAAAATGAAGAAACACAGCAAAAGAAGGTAATGTTTGTGTGCATGTTTGTATATGTATATTTACCTGTATGAATCAGTGTAGTCTAAATATATTTTAAACAAAGCACTGACAAGGGAATGTTTTAGTTTATCTTAGTCTTCCTATTTGTTGTTGTAATATTGAGAAGGAAGAAAAACTCCTAATTTACTGCTGCTGGTAGATTATATTGGTGGAGCACCTACAGAGGGCAATTCAACAATAACTATCCAAAGTAAAATGGCATCTATTGTTTAGCAGAGTGATTCATCTTACAGAAATTTACCCTACAAAAGCTTAAACAAATGAAAAATACTGAAAAGTTCTTTATTTCAACTATAAAACAAAATGGAACCCACCTCATTGTCTATCAAAAAATTATGTGCATCTATACAATGGAATTTATCTAGCATTAAATAATATATATATATATATTTAGAAAAATTTAAGAAGATCAATACACAGTAAATTTAAAAGGTAGGCTGGATTCATAAAGTGAATTTTCCATGTTTACTACTATATGAAAAATCAGTGATCTACAGATCTCAATGTAAGATATTTTTAAAAAGGGTAGGTAGAGGAGAGATTCTGGAAAACAGCAAAGCAGATATACACTAGGAGCCCTACACTGGCTGTTCCATTCAGATCTCTGAGATAAGCATATGTTTCTTAAATAAGATCCAAGATCAAGACTATCGATACACTGGACATTAAACTAAGAATTTTAATTCATCACAAGACACCATTAGTGGAATGAAAAGGCAAGAGACAGAATGGCAGAAGATATTTTCAACATTTAAACACAGAGTTATATAAAGATTACATAAAGGCAACTAAAATCAAATACAAAAAGATTAGCAACTCAATAAATAAGAAAGTAGAAGAATAACTTCACAAAAAGGATATGCAAAGTCTCATAAATGAATGGAAACCTGTTCATCCTTATTAACAAATATAAATAAAATTAAAATGGCCTACCACTACACACCCATCAGAATGACTAAAATTAAAAGCACCAAGAAAACCAAGTATCTGTGAGTTTGCTGGGCAAGCAGAACAATCATACACTGATGGTGGAAGTATGAACAAATACAACCACTTCAAACATTAGCAGCATGTAAAGTTAAAAAAAGGCATACCCAAGAGAATGCAAAAGGTGCACCGAACAATGTGCAAAGATATTCACAGCAGCCTTAGTCACAATAGTCTAAAACTAGAAAGAATATCTACCAATAGTTAAATGAACTGTAGCATATTCATACAACGGAATACTATGTAGCAATGAATACAAACTATTAATTCATGCAATTACATGAATGACTCTCTTGAACACAATGTTAAATAAAAGAGGCCAGACACAAAAGAAAACAATGATTCCAATTATTTAAAGTTGTAACAGGCAAAGTAATTCATGGTTTTAAAGTCAGGATATTGGTTGATTTTATGGAAGAGGGATGCTGGGTACCAACTGGGAGAAAGCATGAAGTAGGGCTTCTGGGGTGATACCGTATTTTAAAATTTTACCTTATGAAAATGTGCCACAAACAAAATTGCACATTTGTACATTTTCTAGTATGTATGTATTTATCTCACTAAACAAAACTCTATTATTAATTTCACTAATGAAGGTGTCTGAATCCAAGGAAATACTATAATTGGGGTGACCAAATTTAAACTCTGGTGATGTGACTTTACAAGACCACGCTCCTGCCACTGTTACAGGGCTTCTAATTCCTTATAAAACGTACTGTATGACATATTCATTATTTTGGTTACTGTAGCTTTTGAGTATGTTTTAAAAGCTGAGGAAGATACATTATTCCCTCTACCTTCCATTCTTCTTTCTCTTAACTTTCTTAACTATTCCTGGACACTGATCCTTTACCATAAACCTAAACTCCATTTTATCTAAAATAAACTAAACAAACAAGAAAATCAAAGTTCCTTCTCATTCTCCAAAGCAAAAACGCTTTTCCCCCTCACACCGATGCTTTTCATGGCAACTTTAAATGCAATCCACTAGTTCATGAATATATTAAGATTATGACTGTGAATATTAAGAATGATATTAAGAATGTCTGTTTTTTAATTTCAGAGGTAGAATTTAGTCATCCATCAGTTGCATATAACATCCAGTGCACATTACTTCAAATGCCCTTCATAATGCTGATCACTCAATTATCCCTTCCCTCCACCCACGTCCCCTCCAGTAACCCTCAGTTTGTTACCCAGAATCTCTTATAGTTTGTCTCCCTCTCTGATTATGACTTTTTTTACTTTTCCCTCCCCTTCTCTGTGCTCCTGTTTTGTTTCTTAAATTCCACGAGTTAAATCATATAATTATTGTCTTTCTCTGACTTATTTCACTTAGCATAATACCCTTTAGTTCGATCCACGTCATTGCAAATGGCAAGATTTCATTCTTTTTGATAGCTGAGTAATATTCCATTACACACACACACACACACACACACACACACACACACACACACATCTTCTTTATCCATTCATCTGTTGATGGACACTTGGGCTCTTTCTGTAATGTGACTCTTGTTGATAATGCTGCTATAAACATTGAGGTGCATGTGCCCCTCTGAATCACTGTTTGTATCCTTTGGATAAATACCTAGTAGTGCAATTGCTGGATTGTAGGGTAGCTCTATTTTTAACTTTCTGAGTACTCTCCATTCTGTATTCCAGAGTTTAAATGTATGTCTTTTCATTGGCTTATTACTTATGTTTTTCTTTTTTTTAAAAGATTTTATTTATCTATTTGACAGAGTGAGCGAGAGAGCACAAGCAGGGGGAATGGAAGTGGAAGAGGGAGAAGCAGGCTCACTGTGAGCAGGGAGCCTGACGTGTGGCTTGATCCTAGGACCTTGGGATCATGACTGAGCTGAAGGCAGATGCTAACCGAATGAACCACCCAGGTGCCCCTATAATTTGTTCTTGAACAGAATTTTATTTATTTTTTGTTACTACTTAGATTGTAATACATTTTACACTTCCACTCCAAAGCAGGGCCCTGTACAGAGAAATGTGAATGTTTATGTATTTATCACATACCCAGACACCTTACCAAAATTCTTCCTCATAGATTTTTATTAAATCCTCTTGATATTCCAAATATACAATTATACCTCATCTAAAATGGATGTTTTTCACTTCTTTTGCATTAATTTTACCACTTACTTCATTTTCATTTTATTTTAGTAATTTCTCAGAAGTTCCAAAAGAATTACTGAATAGACTGATTTCTGATTTATGCAAAAATGGCTCTAACATTTCATTGATTTGAAAGCTGATTATCTTCTATATTTGGTCAAGTCTATATTTTATTTATTTTGTTCCTTCTAGAACTATTTTATTTATTAGGAATAGCTGCTACAAGTAATGAATCATGGAACATCACATCAAAAACTAGGGATGTACTGTATGGTGACTAACGTAACATAATAAAAAATTATTATAAAAAAAAGGAATAGCTGATAAATTTTAACATATACCTCTTCTGAACAATTTAATATGATTATGTTTTCTCCTCGGAAGTACTAATAACTGAGGCAATTAATTATATTAATACATTTCCAAATATTGAACCACCCCTGCATTCCCATAATATATCCTCTTTGCTATTAATATATTACTTTTTTTTTTTAAAGATTTTATTTATTTGACAGAGAGAAAGACAGCCAGCAAGAGAGGGAACACAAGGAGGGAGAGTGGGAGAAGAAGAAGCAGGCTCCCAGCAGAGGAGCCCAATGTGGGGCTTGATCCCAGGGATCCAGGATCACGCCCTGAGCCGAAGGCAGACGCTTAACGACTGAGCCACCCAGGTGCCCCAATATATTACTCTTTTGATACTCTTCTGGTTTTATCTGTAAGAAAAACTGAGTATATTCTGTATTTTCAGTATACAAAATATTAAATATGGCCTGTAAGAGCTTTCTGATGAGGCATATTAAAATCTCCCATTTTAAAATTATGATAAATACACATGAAACTCACTATTTTAACCCATTTTAAGTGTATGATTCATAGCATTAAGTTTTTCACATTGCTGTGCAACCATTACCATTATCCTTCTCCAGAACTTTTTCATCATCCCAAAGTGAAACTATATCCAATACATAATTAACTCAACCTTCCCCTCACCCCTAACTATTCTTCTATTTTACGTCTCTATAAATCTGATTCTTTTAGGTACCTTATATAATTGAGATTGCACAATATTTGTCCTTTTGTGTTTGGCTTATTTCACTTAGCATATCTGTCCTCAAGGTTCATCCATATTGTAGTTCATATCAGAATTTTCTTTCTGACAAGGTTAGATAATATCCCATTGTATGTATATACCACATTCTGTTTGTTTATTCATCCACCGATGGATATTTGGGTTGTTTCTACCATCTGGCTATAGGAAATAATTTTGCTATGAATACTGGTCTACACCACTATGTTTTATTAAGTTTTCCTGCAATTATTATCATTTAGCCTGTGTTGATAGGAAAATATGGATCTGAACGCTCTTTCTCACAAATTAAATCTTTTATTATAAATTTCACTTTGCTCTGTTTAATGCCTTAACATCCACTTTGTCAAATATGAATACTGCCATTTAAGTTTTTTGTATGTATTGGAAAGAAACTTTGTTCTCCTCTAGGACCTAAATATGGATATGGAATAAAGAATCACATTTTTAAGAGTTATTTAAGTTTTTCATTTCTGTCTACTCTAACATAGGTAACTTTACGGATTACAGCAATGTTCAGAAGTCATTAACTACATACCATTATTTAGGAAAGAAGTTGAACAAATCATGTTTAAAACTGCTTTTCCACTCTAAGATCTTACAACTCTTTGTAAATGCAGAGTGACTAACAACATATAAGTCTGAGAATTTAAAAACCAGACATATTAACCAGCAAAATATTTCCCCCAAATCTTTATTTTTATATTTTTTTTATGCTTTCTTCAGACCACTTTGCTAGCTATTTATTTATTTGAGTATAGCTGACTACACAATGTTACATTAGTTTCAGGTGTACAACATTGTGATACAACAACTCTATACTTGGGCTATGCTCACCACAAGTGTAGCTACCATCTGTCACCATACAACGCTATTACAGTATCACTGACTATATTCTTTATGCTGTATCTTTTATTCTCATTTATTCATTTCTAAAACTGGAAGCCTTATCTTTCACTCTCCTTCACCCATTCCCCTCCTTCTGTCCCCTCTGGCAACCACCTGTTTGTTCTCTGTGCTATTTAGATTTGAATGCTTTTTAGGAACTATCAATTTGTTAGAACTTTCACTGATGCCTAAAATAGGCTAATACTTCATGAAAATATTACCAAGTATATGAATAAGACATCATTTTGTTAAGTAATCATTTTTAAATTGTACTAGATGTAAATAAGTATAATCTCAAAAAACAAGTATTTTTATCTTACCACTGCAAGTTGTGTCCTTGAAGCAACAGTGTGAAAAACTGCAGGCATCATAAGAGACTCTTCAACTTTTATTTCCATGTCATTTTCTGTTGAAAAAGTAGTTTTCGGAATAGCAGGTGGACGATCACATAAGATCATTTCTTTGTTAAAAAGAAAAATTGGATTTGTGTCCTACAGAAATAAAAAAGCAAAAGAAACTGAACTAAAATGTTATAAATATTGAACATGCACACTGCCCTCAATATATGAAGCAGATAAACCTTACTTTTGAATGTTGAGTTCCCAACTCCCTACGTGATGTGAAATTGGAGCACGTTTGTACAAAAGGGTTCATAGACACATACCGTCCCAGCACTGTAGGTGCACACTCTTCGATCTGCAGCCATGCATTCTCCTCCGTTGACCACCAGCACCTGATGCTGAATAGCAATCTTGTATTTGCTATGAATGGCATGCTTGAGGTCTGCCACACTTTAAAAGGAGTGGGGGTGGGGCAAAAAAATTAGTTATATATAACTTCCCAATGACAAACTTTTTTATTAGCAAAGTAGCACTGTGTAAAAATATTTGATAGATATTAATTTCACTCTAAAAATTCTCCCCAAAACAACAGTATAAAATACAAACTTCTTGTTTCTGGAATCAGATTCCATAATCAACTGGCTGATCTTAGGTGAATAAATCACCCATGTGGCACATCTGAAAGGGAGTCTATAAAATACAGGCAGTAGACATATTTATTTCTGTGCTCTTTATATAACATAGCAAAAGAATATGCTCAAATTAGCATCAGGTCTGTTACAATCCTCAGAACACAGATGTCTGTTAAAATCGTCACATCACATTACACAAACTACATTAAGTATAAACCATAAAATTGCTTCCTTTCCCTATCTTTCAGAAAATCATTCCTTTACAGGTAAAACTGTATTTAATAAAAACCAGAACTTTAAAAAAAGAAAATAGTATCAAATTCCATTTTTTAAACTAAGATTATTAATTCCACAAATAATTTATAATATTTTCAGTATCAGATTTATTTATTCTGTATTGCTATCAAGTCTTTGCTCTTAGGTCTGCTACCAAAATATAAACAGGAATAGTTGTTACTATTTCCTTCCTTGCTGTTTGGCCTCAAAATATATCCTCCCTCCCCCTGATACTTCTCCCCACATTCCGAAATATAAGGGCATTCATTAGTCATATATTTGAATCCCCTGCAAAGTTGGAAAATTATTAGATAGTATGAGTCCTACAACTTGGTTAAAAATATTAAACTGATTGTATTCCTGCATCAGCAAACAAAACAAATACTACTGACTTTATTCATACAAGGGAGTAAAAATTAATCACCAAAATACATGGACTAACACATGATATACTATACAGCCAGCAATAATTTCCTTAGCAATGTCCTGGGAAACTTAGAAGAGCTATCAGCTGTGAAAACTTCTTATATTCGATAGTTTTAATTTGAAATCAGTTCGTTTGTTTACAGTTAAGTTTGTTTATTGTGAATAAAATATTCACATAAACAGAACAAAGCACAACTTTATGAACTTAACTGTAGCATTTTAGTGAAAGATGACAGCTATATACGTAATATGCTAAAAGATTTAAGATATTGCTACTCTTATTTAACAAAGGAATAGTTTTCTCCAAATCAAATAGTTTAACTTTTTGCCTACACAAATGCAAAAGTAATGAGACTGAATGAAATACAACTTACGTTTGCACTGTAAGTTCAGTGTCAAATGTCAGGGTAGTTCCAGTGTTAACCAGAAATACATATAACTTCATGATGATTTCTCTGGACTCCGTGAGCTTATTCCTCACACTCTGATCTGGTTACTAAAAGAAACAGATAAGAAAAATGGTTACACAAACACAACTACAAATACAAATACCCTCACTTAAGACATGTTTTTCATGTAGTACAACTGTGCCAAAAACAAAAAAGTTTTTGGTGTCTAAGATGGCTAACTGGACAATTTGGTAAGCTTGTTGCTTAAAAAATAAATAGTAATAAGACTAGTGAAAAACGTAACTATTCTACATTAAACAATTTTGTTTTCAGGAAGAGGTCAGCAATTAGAACAAAAATTATGTGTATATTTCACACTGTTCTCATGTACCCTTCTACATTAAGAATTAAAATAAAAAATTTGATCTTCCTAACTCAAAAAGTTCTTCCCTGACTGCTTCCTTATAGCAATAAAAAATTATCTTGAGGTTAAACTCACTAATAGCAAATAAGAGTGGCCACTACTTGCAAGTTAGAGGAAATGAGTTAGTTCCAATTGCTTGGACCAGCTGTCTCTTAATCTAAATTCCACCTCCGCACCGAGTTAGAAATGCTCCATAAGAAACTGTGACCCTAACAGTTATATCATCTTGTTGAGCAGTAGAAAGTGCATAGGTCTAGAAATCAGAATTATCTGAAACAACTGCCATTAACTAAGTCAAAACCTTATATATACAATAAACTTCTTCAGGGCACCTGGGTGGTTCAGTCGCTTGAGCATCCAACTCGTGGTTTTGGCTGGGGTCATGATCTCAGGGATCATGAGATCAAGCCCCAGGATGGGCTCCACCCTCATCGGGGAGTCTGCTTGAAATTCTCTCTCTCTCTCTGCCCTTCCCCAACCCTCGAGTGTGCATGTTCTCTCTCCCGCTCTAATAAATAAATCTTTAAAAAATAAAATAACATAAACTTCCTCATCTACAAGAAGGGACAGATTTCAAATCTAGCATTTTATTTTTTACAATTAGAGGTAAAAAAATCCCACGAATTAATAAAAGCAATGAAAGACAAATTAACAGACACTAGGATAAATCTTTCTTTATACTGCTTCCAATGAGCTTTAGAGTAAAAAAAAAAAAAAACGGAAGAAAGAAAAAATAAGTAAGGTCTTAAAATTAATGTTTCCAAAATCATTTTTAAAAATAGATTAGATGAAAAACTTATGAATTTAGAACTGTGACTTACCGTCAGGCACTGTGAAAAGGACTACCACTTTTCTTAAAAAGCAGATTAAAACTGGCTTATGTTTGCTTTGCTTGATATTGGCAACTGAATGGCATTACTGGTTAAACTCAGTGAACTGGAAAAGAAAAATTTGGATTATCACAGAGAGAAATAATTCAGTATGTGACGACATACGGTTATTGTTCTTTCTTTAAAAATTCCCTTCCGGAAGAGTAATTCCTACTCAATCTCTCTTCCTACTGGCACATTCACTGAAACTACAAGAGTATAACTTTGACCCATGGCACTCCATTAAAAGACACAAAACAAAAGTCTCTAAAAAACTCTCCCAAACTGCCAAATTCTACAGCCATTTCTTAGTTTTTAAAATATAATGGTAAAAAAAGAGCCTGGCTGTGGAATCTGACTGCCTCAGGGTTTAATTCTGGCCCCATTACCCATGTATGATCTTGGGTAATTTACTTAATGGTCTTGATTTCTTGTTTTGTAAAATGAATAAAAATGGTACCTGTAGCAGATAGCCTCTAAAATAGCCCCTCCACCTCTGGCTATTCATAACTCCAGTGAAATCCCCACCCCTACTGGGCAGGGCCCATGATCTTTTTCTAACCAATGAAATAAGGTGAGATTAATGAAATGTCACATGATTGTTACTCAAGAGTATAACTTTCATCATGCCAGCTTTGACGAAGTAATAAGCTGCCATGGAGAGGCCCATGTAGCAAGAAACTGAAGTGAGCCTCAGCAAGAAGCTTAGAGTCTCAGTCTGACAAGTTTCAAGGAGCTGAATCTTGACAACCACCGCTGAGCTTGGAAGCAGATCACTCTTTGGTTGAGCTTTAGATAAGACACCAGTCCCAGCAAACACCTTCACTGCAATCTTCTAAAAGACCTTGATGCAGACAATCTATGCCCAGCAAATGTGAACTAAAACGTTTCTTACTTAGCAAAAGATAATACAGTACCCCACTTTGCAGGGATATTAAGAGAATTAAGGGAGAAAAAGTATGAAAAAAATTTAAATATTAGCCTCATGCTCGGTGTGGAATAAGAATTCAATAAACAACCCTAGCACTCCTTCTTGGGCTCTTTTTCCTCTGCCAACTCTCCAGTGTTTTCGGTAGGACCTCACCACCATGCCCATACACTTTATCTTACAAGTGAAAAGCAGTTCTTCTGTTTTCTGAAGGAAAATGGAAGGAATACTGGTAGCAGAAATGATTCATTCATTCATCCAAATAGAACAAACACTTATTGAGCTTATACGTCAGGACTGTATTTTGTGAACAAAACAGACATGGAGATCACAGTCTTGAAGTAGAAAAGAAAAAGAAATTAAACAGAAAGAAAACAAAGATAATATAAGTTGCAATAAATGCAATGTAAGAGGAATGGGGTAGTAAGAAGGACCTACTTTAGATTTGGGTGATCAAAGTAGGCCTCTATGTGGGTTACATTTAAATAGGGTCACAGGAATGAGAATAAGTCTGTTCTGTAACGGTGGGGTAAAGCAGTACAAGAAGATACAACATTTGTGAGCCTAAATATAAAACCTTTATAATAATCACTACTTTATTCTAAGTTTTTACTTTATTTCCTCTTAAATACTATTTACCTGTTCTGTTTTGGTATAACTTCACACTTAGAAAAAAGTTACAGAAATAGTACAAAAAACTCCCTCGCACCCTTTACCCAGTGTTACCAACTACGTACACTGTACTCCATTTGCTTTATCATTTGGGCCACTTAATGCTCCATGCCTGCTCCTTTCTCTTTCTCTGTCTATATACATATACACCATACATACAAGATACATTTTTCCTGAACTGAGAGTAATCTGCAGACAGAATGTCTCATTATCTATAAATACTTCAGAATGTGAGTATCCTAACAGAAAGGATTTTTCTCATATGTGACCAAAGTACATTTATCTAATCATGAAATTCAACATAATCCATATTATCATTTAATCCATAATCTGACTCAAATTATTGCTCCAATAATACCCTTTCAGTACCCCCCCCAATCTAGGATCCACTTCAGGATAATACATTGTGTTTAAATTGTAAAATCTATTTAATTTCCTTCAATCTGGAACTTCATCGATCTTTCTTTTTCTTTTCATGATCTAGGTACAATACTGTTCTCAATCCATCACAAGCTTCAGAAATTATTAAAAAGATGGACTCAGCACCATTCCTCTGTTCTATAATACTTACAGTAAATGAGAGAAACTCTGATAAATGTAGCAGCTACTATGTGCCTTTAAACAAACACCAATCTCTTCACCTGGTGTTCACCCTAAGAAACAGCTCAACCTAAAAACCACAATAATTAACAATGCTTACAAAAACAGCTGCATGAACAAAGTTTATTTGAAAATTAGTCTGTATGTATAATTCATGAATACTGTACAACAATCCCAGGAACAGTTCTAATTGCTGTGCCTCTAAAACCTAGGTTATACTTTGATTTCACTTTACAGGCACACTTGATACTGTCATTTAGTTCATTTCTTTCTTTTTTATTCATTTAGCTTACTTCTAACAGTTTCCAAGTGATATTAATGACAGCACCATTTGCAGAAACACCTCCTGACCTACCCTGAGATAACAGCCCACGTTTTCATCCATTATCTACTGTGAGAAGCCATCACATTGGCAACTTTAACCAGAAGCCTCCTTCTGAATTAAGAGAAAAATTTAACTAGTAATATGAGCCATCATTGCCCCATGGGTCTCACTCGCCCTGGTGCTCTTTGAATAAATGTCAGCCTAATGGTAATCCTAAAATTTGTATGGAACCACAAGAGACCGCGAATAGCCAAAGTAATGTTGAGAAAGAACAAAACTGCAGGTATCACAATCCCAGATTCCCAGATATTCTACAAAGCTGTAGTAATCAAAATAGTACGGTACTGACACAAACACAGACCTAAAGATCAACAGAACAGAATAGAGAGCTCATAAATAAACCCAGGATTATATGATCAATTAATCTTCGACAAAAGAGGCAAGAATATGCAATGGGCAAAAGTCTCTTCAATAAATGCTGCTGGGAAAACCAGACAGCTACATGGAAAAGAATGAAGCTGGACCACTTTCTTACACCATACACAAAAATAAACTCAAATGGATTAAGACCTAAATGTAAAACATGAAACACTAAAAACTCTACAGAGGAGAGCACAGGCAGTAATTTCTCTGTCATCAGCTATAGCAACTTTTTTCTAGGTATGTCTCCTGAGACAAGGCAAACAAAAGCAAAAATAAACTATTGGGACTACATCAAAATAAGAAGCTTCTGCACAGCGAAGGAAGCAATCAACAAAACTAAAAGACAACCTACTGAATGGGAGAAGATATTTGCAAATATATATCTGATAAGTGATTAATATCCAAAATACATAAAGAACACAAGAAACAGTAAGTGTTGGCAAAGATGTGGAGAAAAAGGAATCCCTATGCACAGTTGGTGGGAATGCAAACTAGTGAAGTTACTGCGGAAAACAGCATGGAGGTTCCTCAAAAATTAAGAATAAAAACTACCATATGATCCAGTAATTCCACTACTGGGTATTTACCAAAAGAATACAAAAATATGGTAATTCGAAAAGATATATGCACCCCTATGTTTATTGCAGCATTATTTACAATAGCCAAGATATGGAAACAACCCAAGTGTCCATTGACAGATGTAGGGATAAAGAAGATGTGGGGTGTGTACACACACACACACACACACACACACACACACACACACAGACTATTACTCAGCCATAAAAAAGGATGGACTCTTACCATTTGCAACAACATGGATAGATCTAGAGAGTATAAAGCTAAGGGAAATAAGTCAGTCAGAGAAAGACAAATACCATATGATCTCACTCACATATGGAATGTAAGAAACAAAACAAGCGAACGAAGAGAGACAAACCAAAAACAGACTCCTAATTACAGAGAACAAACTGATGGTTACCAGAAGGGTGCATGGGGAGATAGGTGAAATAGGTAAAGGGGATTAGAGAGTACACTTATCATGATGAGCACTGAGTAATGTGAATTATTGAGTATTATACATCTGAAACTAATATAACACTCTATGTTAAGTATACTGAAACTGAAATTGAAAAACAAAACCAGAAACATAAAGTAAAAAGTAAAAGGGAATAGCAAAAACAAAACAAAACAAAAACACATGAAAAACAAACAAAAAAAACCCACCACACAGCCTAATGTCTTCCATGGCCTCAAAACACTCATATTTATTTCACATGTCCCTAGGATATGACACATAAAATAATAATCAGTAACACTTACTGAGTGATTCATTATATGTCAGTAATTATGCTCAGTAGTATTATATGCAATAGTTCCCTTATTTTTCATAACATGTAAGATAACCATACTATTACTGTTTCTTTTCGGAGTTCAGGAACTAGATTCAGAGATTACTCAATTTGCTTAATGGTAGAAACTTAGTATATATGAGATCCAAGAGTTTGAACCCACCTCACTTTACAACATTTATTCAATAAAAATTTCACCTGAGAATCTAGTATGCCCTAGGCCTTTTTTTTTTTTTTTAGTTTCAGACATAAAAGAGCAAACAATATGATAAAATTGCCTATTCTCATGAAGCCTACATCTTATTGGGCAACCTATACACAAATTCCGTGATATCTACTTTCAAAAAGAATAGCTAAAAAATGCAATTATTTGTAATTAAAAATAATTCCAAAATATGTGCTTGCACTCTTCTATGTTTTATTCTTTAAAGATATGGATATTAGTGACTTAACAATAACCACTGATTGTTAACCCGAAGTAAAAACCATACCAGGTACATATCCTCACAATTTGCACTGTGAGAAAGGCTATTATTATCTCCATCAATCAGATGACAAAACTGTGGTTCTAAAAAAGTTCAATCATCTCTCAAAGTCATATAGCAAAAACAACCAAAGTTCAAATCTATGGCTGAATCAAGAAGGAAAGAAGAACACGAATGTACTACTAAACACATGTAGTAAGTACATCCCATGACTTACCATTTTACTGTTCCTTTAGAAATCTTAATACTTGTTTTCCCCCCACCAATTGTACCACTTCTAAGTCTTCAGTTTCTTAAATGCAATATAAATCCAAAATGTATAAAGAACTTACCAAACTCAACACCCAAAGAACAAATAATCCAATCAAGAAATGGGCAGAAGACATGAACAGACATTTCTGCAAAGAAGACATCCAAATGGACAACAGACACATGAAAAAGTACTCAACATCACTCGGCATCAAGGAAATACAAATCAAAACCACAATGAGATACCACCTCATTCCAGCCAGAATGGCTAAAATTAACAAGTCAGGAAACGACAGACGTTGGCGAGAATGCAGAGAAAGGGGAACCCTCCTACACTGTTGGTGGGAATGCAAGCTGGTGCAGCCACTCTGGAAAACACTATGGAGGTTCCTTAAAAAGTTGAAAATAGAGCTACCCTATGACCCAGCAGTTGCACTACTGGGTATTTACCCCAAAGATAAAATGTAGTGATCCAAAGGGGCACATGCACCCCAATGTTTATATAGCAGCAATGTCCACAATAGCCAAACTATGTAAAGAACCTAGATGTCCATCAACAGATGAATGAATAAAGAAGATGCAGTAATATATATACAATGGAATATTATGCAGCCATCAAAAAATGAAATTTTGCCATTTGCAACGACCTAGATGGAACTAGAGGGTATTATGCAAAGCGAAATAAGTCAATCAGAGAAAGATAATTATCATATGATCTCACTGATATGCGGAACGTAAGAAACAAGGCAGAGGATCATAGGGGAAGATGAAATCAGAGAGGGAGACAAACCATAAGAGACTCTTAATCTCAGGAAACAAACTGAGGGTTGCTGGAGTGGAGAGGGGTGGGAGGGATGGGGTGGCTGGATGATGGACATTGGAGAGGATATGTGCTATGGTGAGTGCTGTGAATTGTGTAAGATGATGAATCACAGACCTGTACCTCTGAAACAAATAATATATTGTATGTTAATAAAAAAATAAATGCAATATAAGAAAATTCTAAGATTAAGTAAGGGGGGTGGGATGGCAGAACACTTCAAAATTTGACATGGTAAGGTTTTCAAATGAAAAATAAGTCACCCTCTGAGAACTGGTGTGGTCCTAGGTTATGGGAGAACAAGATTCCCTTGGGTACATAGATAACATGGTCCCTTGCCAGTGGCAGACTGGAAATTCTTCCTGTAGGTCATCTCTGCATGGTGGGATTCTCTGAAAATTTCACAACTAAAGAAATGTACACAGGACTTACATATGGTAGCCAAGAAGAACATGGCTGAGTGAAACACTGAAAGTGGCCTTCTTTGCTCTGCAGCCCCTGGGCTGTGCAGGTATTGTTCTAAGGGACAAGTGGAGTCACAGAGACCCACTCCACTCTGAGTGCTGCCTTCCACTACCCAGGATACATGTTGCGGGGCACCGACATGTCAGGACTCCACAGCTTCTGCTGGCAGCAAGGAGTAAAACCAGCCCTGGAATGGAAAACCCAGAAGCTCACCCGCCTCCGGCCACACTTTAAGGAAGAAAGGCAACTCAGGATCTGGGAGTCTCTGGACAGAAAGTACAACTTACTGTCTTGGCCTCTATCCCCTGCCTGCCAGGCCCATATCCCTTAGGTGGTCCCTATGTGTCCAGAAAGAAGTCTCCAATTGATGTCAATTGAGCATAAAGCATGCCCACCACCCTGGATGGCCCATTCTGGATACAGGCGACACGGCAAGGTAGAAGTTTTTTCTCTTTTTATGTAAACACCTACATAATATATTGCCTTGATCTTGCCTCTTAACCAGCGAAGCCTAAATACTTATCTGGTCCTTTACGGAAAAAATTTGTCTGCTCTAAGGCTTGAGCAACTGCAGCCAATTCAGTGAGAGCCTGCACATATCTTGGGTTATCAACAGGCATCTAACAGTCAATAACTGAAGCCTAATGGCGAACCCATGCTGTTTGCAACTGTAACACTGCAAGGCAGCACACAGGAAGCCCTCCAGGAGACAGGCTCAATTTCCCAGCTTTCTTTCTAACAGATGACAGGATTCTGGATAGGTCACAGGACTTACTCATTTTCTGACTTATGGGGGAGGGGAAAGGGGAGAAATCCAAAAAAGGATGAATCTTTCCATTACCTGTTTCATCATTTAATCCAAAAATCAAAAATCAGGATCTGACTTCCTCCTCAAAACTGGTAAGTGGGACAGTATTACAAGTGATTAAGGGTAAACAGCTTTAAAAAAAAAAAAAAAAAAAAAGGAGTTCCTATGAATTAGTAAGAAAATCACAAAAATCCAAAATAAATAGTGCATGAGAAAGTAATTCAAATAGTTAGGCAATGAGGAAAATACACGAAACCTCTTCAGTAATCAAAGAAATACAAATCTGAAAAAGACATTATCTTCATTCACCTATTAAATGAGCAAGAGTTTCAGTCTAAGATTCCTAGACTTCCAATCTAAGAGAAAAGAGATACAAAAAAGTAAAAAAGTACTTTAGAGATGTTTGAACAAAAATTTTTCTCTTTGCATAAAACATATTCCACGGCACCAATGAAATAAAGGCACTGACAACCCTAGAGCAGTCAGTATCCATTGTTACTTGAAAAGAATTAACCTTATCCAAAGAGAGGTCTGGACTTCACCCTTGGCTATGAGGACAGGAACCTGAGGTCTCTGGAATGTGCTTGATAGGAACTGTCTTTGTTTGGGAGCTTTACAATAGTCTAACAATGTGATTTATGATGGGGCTTTAGGACACACAGTATCAGTTCTCAGCTCCAGAAGAAATGGAGACTAAAAATATTAGTTGGACCTCCAAGAAGAGCTAGAGACTAAAGGTCAGCTACCATCTAAAGATGACAGGACCTCAACAAAAACTCCAGACACCAAAGACTCAGGTAAGCTTCCCTAGTTAGCATTACTCTATGTACTGTCATACACTCTGGCTAAGAGGAAGTAATGCTATCCATGAGTCCATGGGAGAGGGCAACCAGAAGCTCTGCATTTCAAATCCTTCCAGACTCTACTCTGCGCGTATCCTCCTTTGCCTGCTTTTAATTTTTATATCCTTTGCTATAAAAAAAATCATAATTAAGTATAGCATTAAGGTCTGTAAACCATTCCAGTGACTTCTCGAACCTGAAGGTGGTTGTAGGGACCCCAAATTTGTAGTCAGCTGATCTGAAGTGAGGGTGGTCCTGAGCATCACCAAACAGGTGGCTCGTATCCAAAGTGAGAGCAGTCTTATGGAGATTGTTCCATCTAACTCTAGAATCTTTGTACATCTGTCTCTAAAAATCACTGTACACTCATGTTGTGGTTTCTAAAAGGAACCTTTGGAGAAGTGGCTCATTCCAAAGGTCTTAAGTAGAAAAATATACCAATCACATAAGCCCGGAACATTAAGATGTGCCATTAAGCAAAGAAGCTATCAAAGACTAATTAATAAGACCATGTCAAAAGGGCAAAGAAATCACCCTGAATGGGCTTTCTTGACTAAGACGGGGCAGTCTGAGCATTGAAAGAATACTCAACAAATAGTTAAATAGTATAAAATCTGTAAATATTCATGTTCATAACAATACAAAAGAGGAAGAAACAAACCCTCAGTGAGTTAGAGTACCAACCTATTATGAAACTAAAAAAGGAAAGGATTTAAGGACTTTTCCTCTTTCCTACATGAATTATACTTCAGGATAACCGATGTAATGAAGAAATAACTTTTTATTGGAAAGCTCCATCTATTACTACAGACAGAATACAGAAGATGACAATTTTGCAATGAAATAATGGATCTAGACATCAACAGACATTAAAATAATTAAAAGAAATATGACAGATTAAGCTTGTTGACAAACATGAACATACTGATCATTGTCACACTGCTACAACTCATGTCTCTGTGTTTCAACTGAAAGTATATAGCTTATCTATAAAATATTCTTGCCTACCTCCCCCCCAAAAAACACAAACCCAAATTTAATAAAACCTCTCCATCTACCTACAGTTACCAGTTTATCAGTAACATGGCGTATAGAGAAAAAACAAACAATATTATAAGAAAATGATCGGACAAATCCAGAAATAAACATTCTATAGGACAATGACCTAGCTTAACAAATGGCTTCAAAAAGAGAGGAAGAATTCTATCTATTAAAGAAGATATAAGAGACATAATAATCAAATGTAATGTGTGGACCTGTTTGAATCCTCAAACTACTATAAAAAACACTTTTGAAGTAAGTGTGGAAATCTAAAGATGGATTAGGATTAGAATTACTATTCCTTTTTGGGTATGATAATGGCATTTTAGTTATAAGATAATGAATTCTAAAAAAATTTAATGTGTAAATGGTATTTGAGATGTTTTAAAACAGTTCAGCAAAAACGAAGGCAGAAGGGAGAGAGCAAGGGAAAGTAAGCAGGGCAGAAGGACAGATAAGATCAGCAAAATACTGGTAACTATTAAAGCACATAGTCTGGACAGATTAGATTCACTACATTATTTCTCTACTTAAACGGATGGTTACCAGATGGGAGGGGGGTGGAGGGATGGGTTAAATAGATGATAGGGATTAAGGAGTACACCTGTCCTGATGAGCTCCAGGTGCTGTTTGGAAGTGCTGTATCACTATATTGTACACCTGAAACTAAGATTGTATGTCAACTAACTGGAATTAAAATAAAAACTTAAAAATATATATATTCTCTCTATTTTTGTATGTTTGCAAATTTCCACAAAATAGTACAAAACTTATCGTAAGTATTTTGATAACCATATTCAACATCCATATATCGAGGTGGGGAGCTACTATAAATAATTATGACCTTTTTGGAAAAGCATTGGTGTTCATGGGTAGGTAAGTAAAAGTTCTATAAACATACATTTCTCAAACTAATAATTGTACCATAAAAATTTTCTTGTAGAAAAAATTTGAAGTATAGTTGAAGTATATACAAAACACTACTTGTGAATAGTTTCAAAAATACTTGGCTACTCATTAATCTATTCATACGGTAAAACAGGATATAAAACAATTTTTAACAAAGCTTAGGTGTTGAGTGAAAACAGTACAAGCAATATGATTACAAATGTGTAAAAAGAATAGAGAAAAAAAGATGAGAGAGAAATACAACAAAACAGTAAAAGTAAGTACCTCTAGTACTGGAATTGGTAATAATGTTGTAAAATAATTAGCTGCTGCCGAGAATGCATCACCTTCCTAGTTATAATCTGACCTAAAGTGAGGGAAAAACAACTGGCTTTTATATAGGAAGAACTTAATGGACCTGGTTTAAATTCTTTTTTAAAAATTTAATTTTATTTAAGTATTTTTGAGAAAGAGAAAGCACGCACGTGTAAGTGAGCAAGAATGGGGAGGAGCAGTGGCAAAGGGAGAGGGACAAACTGACTCCCCGCTGAGCAGGGAGCCTGAGGAAGGCCTCCATCCCAGGACCCTGGGATCATGACCTGAGCTGAAGGCAGAAGCTTAACCAACTGAGCCACCTAGGCACCCCTGGTTTAAATTCTTACCCTGCTATTTATAGGATGAGTGAGTTGAGAAAAGTAAAGAAAACAATTTCCTTGCTGGGCTATTGTGGGTATATCTGTTCTTCGAAATTTACAAGACTACAGTTGCAAGAGAAGGGGAAGTGGTGGCAGGAGCTGTGTGTGTGTGGGGGGGGTGTCCTGGCACATAACTGAAACAAGATTAGGTCATGAGATAACTGATACAAAATGATGGTTACATATGGCTCAATATTCCATCGCCTATTTGTGTTAACTTCCATAATAAGTAAATATAAAAATACAACAAAATAAAACTTCACAGAACACTTCCAGAGGTTCCTCACCCTTCCAAGAGAAGAAAAATAGTATAGCTAAAAGCTTGGCTCAATAACCTGGTTTTTCTGTATTTTGGTTATGTTTTTGTTTTTGCTTCTTTGAGCAATGCTAGGAATTATTCACTAAAGCAAGTCCATTCTATAAAAGGCTGCTGTAAAGAACCCTGTCTGCTCTGAAACCAAACTTCTGACAATGCCTATATAAGGGCCGACATGCATGTTAGAAATTACGTGTCCCACACATTCAAATTTTGTGTCCCGCCATTCATACTGGACAAAATTTTTTCGACTCCCCCCCACACCTAGCGGTCATATTTTCTCATGTTAATAGCAAGTTATTGAAACACTTTCTGAAAGCAGCTTTTCACTGTGGTAAGACAGTGCTAAGAAAATTTCTTTTCCATAATTTCTCAAAGAGAACTGTGAACTTGTTAAGTCAGTCTGGACCCAGCATGTATCAAATCTCAGCATAGTATATTCACAGCCAGTCCACAAACAAGACAATATACAAAAAATGTATAATATATGGGGGCTTTGTGAACAATAATTGCAAATACAATGAAAATCACAACTTCCTGTAAGTAAGCACGTATATACAGAAATATACAAATCAAACTCCCATTTTATACCAACACCTAATCAATAAACAATATAAAGGATATGCAGAGCTTTTTTTTTTTTTTTAAAGATTTTATATATTTATTTGACAGAGAGGGAAGCAATGAGAGAGGGAACACAAGCAGGGGGAGTGGGAGAGTGAGAAACAGGCTTCCTGCTGAGCGGGGAGCCCCGATGCAGGGCTTGATCCCAGAACACTGGGATCATGACCTGAGCTAAAGGCAGACACTTAACTGACTAAGCCACCCAGGCACCCCTATGCAGAGCTTTCTTACTCTCAAACTAAACTCTCAGCCTTTAATTTTTCAGCCAAAATCACCACAGACATGAGAAATAAAATTTACTTTCAAGAGTTTTCCTGGACTATCACTGCAATGAAAAGAAATCTGACCTTGAGGACACTCAAAATGCCTGCCTACTTAAGATTCTATAAGATAAAGTTTATGTACAGGACTCAAGCCATCTATTTAAGGAAACAACAAAATTCAATCTCTGTCTTGAAGGGCTGAACAATCCTCTGAGGTTAACAAAATGTAACTAACAATTCAAAAAGCCAGGTGTAAAATAAATAGTAAATGTCCTGGAATTCCATCACTCTTAGATGAGCACTCTTTTCTGTTTGATACAAAGGAATATCATATAGATCACCATTTTTCCATCACTCAAATCTCCACATATACCTGCCTGACCTAAGTTCTCTCTTCTGTACCTTAGCTCCTAAATCACTAGAGTCTTTTCTAAAAATTCTACTTCTGTCTTTAGCTGTTACTTTGACCCTGGATTACTAATTTTTAAGTTTCACAGTTTCACAGCAAGATTTCTTTGGTTCAAGAAAGATTTTATTTCTACATTTAATTTTTTTCCATATTTCACATTCTGGACACAACAGGATGATGGAAATGAATTTTTATGTAAACAAAACTTCTGATTCAGATTCTAACTGAAAAGTATGGTTTATAAAAATTATTAAATGCTCTAAATGGGTAACAAAATAACGAATTTATTCATATTTTAAATTCTATTAAAGGAAATACAAAACTTCTATAAAGACTAATTTTGTGTAATCTAAATCAGTTATAAAATTTTATTGAATTACAGACAATCCATGAGCCACAAGGCTTTATTATCAACTAAAAACTTGTAGAGTTAAACTTTCTCATCACTACATATCTAGATTTCCATTTGCATATGTAAAATAGGAACGTTAATGATATCTGTCTTGTAAAGCTTTTTGAAAAACAAGTAAAAATATCTATGCAAAGAGCTTAATATTTAGCTCAACGCCAACTGCACATTACTAACTCCAAAATGTTACCCAGGAACAGGCAGTAACACTTCCAATATAAGAGAAGTACTCAAGAGCGTCTATTGAGAGAATAGGCTCTCACAAACAAAAGTACTCTTAGGATACAACTTGCAGTAAGTAAATAATAAAACAGAGTTCAAATAGCTAACTGAGAGAGATCTCATCCAACTAGCTAACTTTTGGTAGTTTCCTTAAAGCCAAGGTACTCTAAGGGTCTTTAATTAAAAAAAAACAAAAAACAAAAATAATAATAATCATCTCTACCTTAAACATCTCCAAAGTGTTTCTCCTACTGACCTTTTTGGGTTCACCAATGGTAATCAACTTTAACATGTCATACGTAAGTACTCCTTAGTCTGTGCACCCCTCATTTCCACTTATTCCCAATTAAGCTATCTAATTCAGTGCTTACTACTGCATACCCAAGCTCTGACAATAACCTGAGTTCCTTCTACCCAGTGGATTTCATCTCAAGTCAATCCTGGAAGATACCACAAACTAAAAAATCTGAGATCTTATTTTAATGTCACTTTACTTCTCCCCAATTAAAAATGCTTCATAACATCTATTTAATTGTCTAAATCCCTTAGAGTAAACAATCCAATATTGCTTCTCTGAGCCTCATTACATGAAGCTCTTTATCATTTAAAATGATGTCCTGATGAGAGATGAATAAGCTTTGGTCTTTCGAGCCTTTACTCATGTAATTTCATTGCCTCCATTTTGTTTTTGTTTTTTTAAAGATTTTATTTATTTATTTATTTATTTATTTGACAGACAGAGAGAGAGAGAGAGCCAGTGAGAGAGGGAACACAAGCAGGGGGAGTGGGAGAGGAAGAAGCAGGCTCCCAGCGGAGGAGCCCGATGTGGAGTTTGATCCCAGGACTCCGCTTAACGACTGAGCCACCCAGGCGCCCCTCATTGCCTCCATTTTGTAACCATGATGTTACAAACATCCTGTCGTAAAGTCTTCACCAATCTACTAGCTGCCAACAATCTTCCTTAAGCACTTAAGGCCCACAACTTCAAATTTCAACTATCGAATCATAATGTTTGTATCCAAAACATAAATAAATGTCTTGCTTTACATTTTTCCCCATGTGCCAAATGCCTTACATTCCCCAAACTGTACTGTAAAAAGCTAGAGAAAACTTGGCCATGCCTTACACCTCTCTTCAAAACACCAGTGTCTTGTACACCTATACTACCAAGACATTAGACAGTGAATAAATGGGGTCAAGGCTATAGAAAAGGACTAGAGCAAGAACCACAATTGTGAAATCAGAAATACAAAATGGCTCAAAGAGAATCCATAGGAATGCTTTATTTATAAGAATGTACAATTTATATACCCTATATGCTTTCTACCAAAATAAGATGGTCCAACAAAGCTGAATTCACTCCTTGGTATGTAATCGTTAAAACATTAAGCAAAAAGAGGCATTAGTAACCATGCACATCTTTGGTCATCCTGAAAAAATATGGAACAGAAGTAAAATAGATCTGGGTTTAGTCCTAGATTCACATCTTTACTTCTGTGACTTTGAGAGCCTAATTTCACCAAATCTCATTTCCTCACCTAAAAACTGAAAAGGGCATACTGGCTAATTCCCCCAAGTTTTTATACAATGCCAGATTGATTTACACTAAACTCAGTTCTAACTTATTTAATGTGTAAGTTTCTAAAGATTAAAAAAAAGAAGAAAGTATATGCTATCTTCCTTCAAGGAGCTTAATCACATAAAAATGAACATGACACTACAATACAATACATAATATTATAGAGAGATATGCAAAAGTTGTATCCAGAAGGAATGGGCAAGAGTTCACATAAAGGAGATGTCATTCCAAAAAATACCAAAAAAGGATATGTAAAATTGAGTTCCTAATAAAAACCAATGATTTACCCTCCTTGCTCACATTTGCTAAAATTAAAGAGGATAAACTTAGCAAATCATTAATTTCCTTGAAAAAATCAATCATTAAAAAGACCTAACCCCTTTATCAACTTACGAAGTTGGGATTGCTAATTAAGCACATTTTCCCCTTAACTTACATAAAATCTATCAAATTTCTAAGTGCATTGCATCTAAGTGATCTAGAACTAAATTCTTACATGCAATGGCAAAGTGCCACCATATAAGTTAACTGCTGCTGAAAGAATTAGAAATTAACTTTATGCCATAAAATTTCAGCCTTAGTATATAACACGGTATTACTTTTTGCCAAATAGTCAAGATTTTCTAAAATTTGCCGCAATGCTCATTTTCTATATAAAATTACTTTTTATAAAATGAAATCATACTTAGCATGACACAAGCTAACCCAATTTTAAGTTAAAAGCAACTCAGGTTAGTAGGTTAGTAAAGGTTAGTAAGTCAATAATGACACAAGACTTCCTTAAAATTATTATGTGGTCCTTTGTCTAAACAATGTCTTTAGTTTCTGTCCATTGAGACAATAACTATTAAGTAACCATTATAAATACTTATACATGTATATACATCTACACATGGGGAGAGAGACAGAGACCCTTTAGGAGACAGCATTTATCAAAACATGTCAAACATAGTCTAACAGTTATTAAAACTAGGATTCTGGCCCATTAATAGATAACTTACAAAACAAAACAGATACAAATATATCTTCGTATACACACATGCAGATAAATAATAACAGAATTTCAAATTGGGGGACAGGATAAATTGCTCAAGCAATAAATAGTACTATGCCAAATGACTATCCATAGCATATAGAAAAATAAACTCTATCAGAAATGCCATCATCAGTTTTTACCCTAAGGTTACTTCTAATGACTGAAATGAACAGTGTTGACTCTTCCTATCTCAAAACAAGCACACTGGCAGTTCTGACAAGAATAGAAATCGGTACAACTTATAAGGAGATTTAATCTGGTAATATGTATCAAAATTTAAATTGTGTAAATTAAAATGAACAAACCAGCAATTCTACCTTTGCAAATATATTGGAAGCAAATAAACAGACAAGTGTACAAAGGTATATATATCCAATGAATTTTTATTTTTAACAATGAGAAATCAGAAAGCTATCTATCATGATTGGTCAAATAAATTATGAAGCAGCTATATGACATTATTTAGACATTTAAAAATGTTAGCTCTATACATACTGATTAGTGATGTATTTATTATTCAGTAAGAAAAGTTACAGTATATGTGATTCTGTTCGTGGATTTTGTTATTTTATTAACTAATGGTGAGGGAGTACATGTGTACACAAGCATTAAAAAAGTCTGGACCACAGCAACTTTTTCTAGATGTCTCCTGAAGCAAAGGACACAAAAGCAAAAGTAAACTATTGGGACTACATCAAAATAAAAAGCTTCTGCACAGTGAAGGAAACAATCAACAAAACTAAAAGGCAACTTATGGAATGGAAATGACATATATGATAAAGGGTTAATATCCAAAATAGATAAAGAACCTACAAAACTCAACTCCAAAAAAAAACAAAATAAAAAATGGGCAGAATACATGAAGAGACAATTTTCCAAAAAAGACATACAGACAGCCAACAGACACATGAAAATATGTTCATCATCACTTACCATCAGAGAAATGCAAATCAAAACTATGAGATAATACCTTCCACCTGTTAGAATGGCTAAAATCAAAAGCAAAAGAAACAACAAGTGTTGAAGAGGATGTGGAGACAAAAGAACACTCCTGCACTGTTGGTGGGAATGCAAACTGGAGCAGCCACTATGGAAAACAGCACGGAGTTCCTCAAAAAGTTAAAAATAGAACACCTTACGATTCAGCAATCACACTACTAGGTATTTACCCCCCAAATATAAAAACAGTAATTCAAAGGGATGCATGCACCCCAAGTTTATAGCAGCATTATTTACAATGGCCAAATTATGGAAGCAGCCCACATGTCCACTAACTGATGAAAGGATCAAGATGTGGTACACACACACACACACACACACACACACACACACACACACACACACACCATGCAAGAATATTACTCAGCCATGAAAAAGAATGAAATCTTGCCATTTGCAATGACATGGATGGAGCTAGAGAGTATAATGCTAAATGAAATAGGGAAGGACAGACAAATACCATACGATTTCACTCACATGTGAAATTTAAGAAAAAACAAATGAAGATAGAGGGGGGAAAAAAAGAGAGGAAAACCAAGAAACAGACTTAACTAGAGAACTGACGGTTACCAGAGGGGAGGGAGTTGGGGAGATGGGCTGAATAAGTGATTGGGATTAAGGAGTACACTTAATGTGATAAGCACTGCATGATATATGGAATCGTTGAATTACTATATTGTACACTTGAAACTAATAACACTATGTTAACTAACTGGAATTAAGAAAAATTTAATATCAATCTTTTTACAATGGCTGTTTCTGGATACAGGACTTTCACTGGTCTCCTTAAAAATTACATTTTAATGAGGGGTAAAGATGCTTATTTCCAATTTGAAAAAGGAAAAAAAACACACCACTTTATCCATCACAAAGAAATAAAGAACCTGAAATATGCTGCCCTAGAAGAGTTGGTCCAACTAAAAGAACAAGACAATGACGCCCATCTGCTGCCCCCATTCGAGCCCCGAATCTGCCATCCCAGTGTAGCTCTGCCTTCCCACTCTACCATCTTCCCTATGTGGTCATTCATACTTTGTTCTCCAACTGTTATCTTTACATACATGTAAGAAGGAAAACAGAACTGTGAAAAGAACATGAGATTTGGAATCAAAGAGCTATATTTAAGTCCTATCCCCACTATTGACTGTGTGACCCTGACTAACCTCATCAAACCTAAATCACCTTTTTTTTTTTTTTTAAAGATTTTTTTATTTTTAAGTAAGCTCTTCTCCCAACATGGGGCTCAAACTCACAATGCCAAGATCAGGAGTCAAATGCTCCACAGACAGAGCCAGCCAGGTACTCCTAAACTTAATTTTGACTACAAAAAGAAACTCCCTATGTCACAGGGTTGCTGTGAAAATGTAATGAACCTACGTATAAACAGAAGAGTTATGCAAACCGAAGTGCAATACAAACGCCAGTTACTGCTGTTTAACTCATATCTCTATCCCAGGGCACAAGACTAGCACTCAACGGATGCTAAATATCTCCCATTAGCAATCATGCTGTTACCACAAACTTTACATACCCACATTTCAATTCAGTACTTTCCTTCAAAACTATTCCCTAACTTCTTTTGTCAAAAAAGCTATCATTCTCCCATTTTTCAGAACTTCAGTTATTTCTAAAGCCTATCCATTTTTCCTCTAGAATCCAACCCTTCATTTTCCAGTGACATAACCCTTATTTTAGAGCCTGGAAACTCTTCTCGCTGCCTTTAAATCTCCATCTTGCTCCAAGTCTTCCTGAACATTCCCACCAGTTACAACCACTGTCATCAGGATGCATTCCTCCTCAAGAATCTTCCCTAGAGCCTCACAGCTGCCTGCATCAGGACACAAATCAACGGCCTACTATGCTCTGTAACTTGTTTCTGCAGCTCTCTCTCCTGTGACCTCAGTATAGTACCTCACAGTTTCACTGAATTTCACTACCTGTCTGCTCCTTTAAGAATGTGAATTTGCCAACTCTGGCTTAAAGCTACATTAATATTAAAAGGGCAGACTTTGAAGCAAGATTTACCTCTGTGTGAATCCCATCTCACCCAATGAGGCTTAGATAACCTGTACACATCAGTCTACCATCCATAGACTGAAATGATACCTTTTACAGAGTGTATTTCAGACTCCTTTACTGTGCAAGGGCTATAATAAAAGCTCTAAAAATGGTGGCGATTATAACTTTAACTGAACTCCAACATTCATGCACTTTATAATTAAGCCCTAGTTTACCTTTCTAGAAATATCTCTACTCCTTTACATGAAACTTGAATTCTCTCACTTTATATAGCCCTGCCAGATACAATTCCCCCGATTTCTGCTAATATGAATTTTACTCATCCAACTATGGTCCAAAAACATGGTTCTATTAGCACTTCTGGTGCTAACCACAGGTGGCCCACAAGTACTTTTCCCTCTGAATTTACAGAGCTCTTACTAGCTGTATAAGGTAGTAGGAATTATCAGAGGAAAAAAAAAATCTCACAACATAAACGGACATTTGTTCCACCTGGATCCTCTTGGGATACAGTCAGCTATAAATGAGGGGGAGAAAGGAAATACAAAACCATCTCCTACACCTGTGAAAAACACTGTCTACCCAATTTATCAATTGGAGATTAATTTACAATTTCCTCTTTGAGAGACTGCCACCATAATGATTAGGTCAGCTATTCCAGTTTATTGTCAACTCAAAATTTAGAACTAGTTTCTTGTGGGGGAAAACAAAGGGGAAAACCTCAATTTCTGACTCCCCAAACTGAATATATTCAGTCATTATTCATTCTCCATTTGTTAAATATTGCAGCATAAGCCAGAAACTGTGCTAGGTGCTAGGATTACAAGTCCCCACGAGTTGCTTTCAGGTCTAGCAGAATTCACAAAATTTGGGTGAACTAGGTATGTTGGATCAAAAGTTCCATAGAGAAAGAATAAGAATTAGAAATAATTTTGTCTGACTTGTAATTCTGCAAATTGCAATTTGACCTCATTGAGGGGTCAGTGTGCTGCACCAATGAAAATGTTCATCACAAACGGAACGTCTAGGTTACGCAGGGGACTGAAAACTGGACTTCAAACCCTCCAAATCAGATTATTTCCATCCGATCTTACCCCTTTTCTCTGCCAAGAGGAAAAGAAAAAGAGAAAAAGAAGAGTAGGTCAGTCATTTTCCTCACACTCCCCCAAAGAGAACCTTTTCCACAAAAGTTCAGAGCCTCCTAAATGAAGTTACAACTAGACAAGCAACTTCATATAAGATAGCACCAAAAGAATGGAGACAACGGGAATACTTTTAATAGTTTGGCTTCAGGTTTTTTTCCCTGTGTATACAGAAAAAATGTGTATGTGTATATATGGACAGTTTGTTTTACAAAAATGAGAAAACATCATGCATACTGCTATACATGTTTGAGATGAATAACGTATGAATCTTTCCATCAATACATATAAACATATTACACATTTTGCTGTCCTGCCATTCATAAAAATTATAGAAAATGCATGACTTACAGATAATTTGAATTTGGAATATTAGTAAACAATCTAAAAAACAAAAGTACCAGTACAAAAATATCATTAGATTTGTCATTTTAATTTAGTCTCATTCATAAAAACTTGATTCACTTTGTATTGTTGCATTTAAACATGTTTTTTCATATATGTCATTTGACAACTTCTGCTTAATGGAAATACAAAAAAACCATTAAAATGAAATTAAGTCAAGTTTGCTAGAAAACAGCTCTCCTGCCTCCAAATTATACCAAGTATGGAAGCCACATCCATTTTTTCTGTATTACTGTCACCAGCTGAAATATAACAACCATGGCTGTGCATGGCATAATTTTTAAGGGATGGCAAGATCAAGTTGTGACACTCCCTTTAAACGTGAATTCAGGTTTTCTAAACTCTTAATAGTCACCTAATTATGTCTATAAACAAAAATGTTACAGTTCTATACTTCATTTTATAATAGTTACTTAGTTTAAAAATGAAATCAAAATTATACATAGCAAATATTGAATTAGTTTTGTTCCATTAAACGATATGTAAACATACAGCAGTATCAAAAAAAGGATATGCAAAACTGGAATTTGCAGAATACCGGCTAAAACAACTATGGATATATTAACAGTATGGTACTGATCTAATATTTCAGTGGATTTTCTGGATAGCTGCTCATCAACTATTACGTGTAGAATATGAGGGGGAAAAAATAATGTGTATAGTCCCAAACCAGGAACAAAGAAATGGAAATGGGTCACAATTATTTTCATCCCTTAATATAATTACAAGTCAATAAAATATGAGAATTCAAAAGAGAGCAAAATCATGGGAGTGAGGAGGAGGCTGGGGTATCATTCCATAATCCTCAGGGTACTCACTAAACAGCTGTGAAAGAAACAAACCAATGAAAGAAAAGGGTGCATGAAAGCACTCACATAGAAAAAGTAATTTAAAAGGACCTCAACTTTACTGAGGGATGGAAAGAAACGCCATCCTCTCAGGGACCATACAACAGAGGTCTACTTACAGGCAATTAGGTTTATTAGGCCCACAATAATAAACAAATCAGAAATGTGATCATTAAAATTCACATACTTTTATCTACAACAGTAAGTACACATCTTCAACCTAGCACTCTACAATCTGCTTCTCTAGCATTATTATCTATTCCAGTGTCTGAGAGCAGCCAACACTTGCAATTTATCTTCTTTAAAATTTCCCATAGTTCAAAATTTCCTACAATCTTACAAAGCTTACATACAAAGTTCTTGTTCATTATTCATGTTGCAGGAGCTTAAATTGTGTATTGCAGGGGTTTAACATTTCTTGAAAACATAAACGAATGTCAGAACAAGCTGCCTTCTAGCCTTGCTGGGTTTCCTGTTACAAACCTGTGCCTTTGCACATGCAGGGTTAAGTATATGACTGTTTCCTTACTATTACCCCCAAACCCTGAGTATCTGTAGAGCCCTCACTATCACCATTGTCAGAGCCCCCTCATTTTTATTAGTCCACCCTCAGTAATCTTTTCACTTTTTCTTACATATGCCAATGATTTCAGAGCTTTCCCATTTACTATTCCTGCTGCCAAGAATGTTCTTGCCCCAGACAGTCAGTCACACAGTTAGCCTCACTTTTCCTCCTGGGTCTTTATTCCAAAGTTACCAACCAGTGAGGACTTCCTTGGCCACTTTATCTAAAGTTTCAACCCCCCAATCCTGATACTCCTCTCCTCCCTTCTGTTTTGTTTTGTTTCATTTTTTTCTATTCCTATCATGTATCTCTTAGTCCATATTTTTATTGAATGAGTACAGGGATTTGGTTTGTTAACTGCCAAATTCCCAGCATTCTTGACCAGTGCCTGGCACACAGTAGGTACACGATAAATCCCAAGCCAAAATTTGTTAGGTGGCTAGGACATCTTCTTAAAGAAAAGTGAATTATCCATATGCTTTTAAAAATATCCCCCTACACTCCATAAAAACCCAAATCCCCTTTCATAACATTCTTTCAATCTTGCAATAATGCTCCAATAGTATAATTATATTTATATAGGGCTCCAATTTCCTATTATAAGGCAAAAACAATTTCTTACATATTCTTATATTCCTTGTAATAACTGGTTCAATGGTCGTCTGTCATAAGTAAATAATAACTGTATGAATGAATGTGTGTAGAAATGACTACTAGATTTTCACTTGAGTTTCTTCGGTTACTGTTACCTATACTACAAACGAAAAAGCTTAATTGGGGTTAGAGAACAGCATTATCTAAATAAGAACATTTTACTAGATATTCCTGTTTAAAAAAGCATTTGTAAGTTACATACATCTGCAAAGGAAAGCTTATAGGAGGTGCTCAAACATTTGCTGAATGCATGAAAATTTAAAGACAGTCTCAAAATCAGAAGCCAAATAAAGCTCTTCTCAAGCTTACACAATAAAAAATTAGGATCAGAAGTGTGGCTTTTCAAAAACAAAGGTCTTGTGTCCTCTGCCCTTTTGGACCTTATGAATTTGATTTGCTAAAAGTCAATCTGCCATGCATTCTGAACCTGTATTTGTTAGAAAGGGCCAGACAAATTTTCTGACAAGAGTACTGCTCACCATCTTCCCTGTCATCCAACAACACCAGAAAAACTAGGCCAATAATTAATGCCAAATTTGACTAACGTAAAAGATTCGAAATTGAATAAATAAAATTACTATTAAAAAGTGGTCTGAGGAGCGCCTGGGTGGCACAGCGGTTAAGCGTCTGCCTTCGGCTCAGGGCGTGATCCCCGCGTTATGGGATCGAGCCCCACATCAGGCTCCTCTGCTATGAGCCTGCTTCTTCCTCTCCCACTCCCCCCTGCTTGTGTTCCCTCTCTCGCTGGCTGTCTCTATCTCTGTCAAATAGATAAATAAAACCTTTAAAAAAAAAAAAAGTGGTCTGAGTCCGTATCTAATTTCCATCAACAGATATTTATCAACATAAACACCAACATAAAGAATCTCTTTTATAAAACTATTTAGGTTTTAAACACAACACTAAAATAGTAATAAAAAAAAGACAGGAATGTTACTGAGAAAATGTTCGTTTAGGCCACATTCTAACACTAAATACAGAAAGCAAAAATATCTTCCCATCCCTAGCTTACAAACCAAATGACCCCCCAAAATAAAATCCTTATGGTACTTTTGCTTCCCATTGTAATATATTATCAGAATGAGAAAGACCCTCTTTGTATCAAATACCAAAATACAATAATGTGATTCTTGATTAAACACAGATTTGTCTATTTAAATTAAAAGTCGTCTCCTCCTAAGTTGCTAACTTTCCAACTCTTGGGATAAATTATACAAGCAGCATCAACAGACAAAAACCTAGAAACTATACAATAAAATGATAAGCACATTTTCATAGGGCCCAAATCATTGCTCTATGTACAGTAAACCTGAGGCAAACATCGTTATCTAGCTTAATGACTTGTGTAGTAATGAGACTCTATCAACAGTGAGCACATTAGTCTTCCTTGGCATCCAGGCACACACCACTTCGTGGTATGACCACACTTAAACAGTCATGATGGAAAAGACTAGATTACGAAACCATAAACAATAAACATAGTACATCCACCAGGCGGTGGAAGAAATTATTCCCCTCAAAAGCTGCCATTTCTCCTGTTGTTCTCCTGCTTCTACTAAGGAAGTTGTGAAATCCGCAAACACACCCCATCCCAAATCTATCGGTGGGACTGCAGGAGGCTGAGTCATTCCTAGGAGTAACTTTATACCGATCCTCACACTCCGGGGTCGGGACAAAGGCATCTCTCCGATCCTCCCGCTGTGCGCTTCGTTTTCGGCCTCGGCCCAATTCCACTCTCCGGTTTCTCAAGTCAAAGACAACATTAGGGCTAAGCCCGGCAGCGGTGACGACGAGGGAGGATAAGTCCGGATGGGTTCGGCGTCCCTCAGCCACTCCCGAAATTCGGCCCGGGGCTGCTCGGGGCGCGTACAGGGAGGGACTCCGGCGGCCCCCGCCGAGGAAGCCGCAGGTAGGCCCGCACCGGGCGAGCCCGCCCCACACCTCCCGCAGCCCAGTGGGGACTCGAACCGCGTGTTTCCTCAGGGGCTGTCGCACCAGGGCGGCAGCCGCAGGGCAACACCTGCCGCGGCCGGATGCGCCGGGCCCGCCGGCGCACTGCGCGCGGGCGGCGCTCGGCCCGGTGGGGACCCGGGCGTCCCCGGCCCACTGTGCCCAGGCTCGCCGGCCGGCCCCGGTGCCAGATGGGGGAAAGGGGCCACGGGCGGCGACGGTACTTACCTGGCAGCACCTCCTCCTCCGCCGGCGGCAGCAGCAGCAGAGCCGACAGCCCCTGGCACCATCTTCCGCCGCCGCCTCGTCCTCGGCGGCGGCTACCAACCGCCCATCGGGCACCGCCAACCGACACAACCGCCGGCGTCCCGGGTGCCGGTCGCGGCCCCGAACTCCGGGCGGGAGGGAGGGGTCGGGGCGGAAGGGGGACGCTGTCAGGCCCCTCGGCTCTGGGTCGGGGGCCGGGGGTTAGCAGGCCGCGGCCAGTCAGAGCCGAGGGGCCGGAGCGACTCGGGGACCCCAAGGCAGCGCCGAGGGCTCGGCAGGGCCGCGGACACGGCCGCGGTTGGGTTTGTTATTGTCGACTCCGTCCCTTCCTCCGCGGAGCATGCCGGGAAACGGTGGGCGGGGGGATGGGTGCGCCGGCCCTCCCGGGCGGTGCAGAGACGCGTGCGCAGGTCCGGAAGTCGGCAGGCAGCCGGAAAGGGGGACGACTCCACCCACAGTCGCTGTTGGCAGGCCCGTGACTTGACTGTCCTCTTGTGACCCGGGGAGACCGCTGGGGCGGCCTGTTGTGGTGCGAGGCTTCTCCCGGGCGCGCACTGCCCCAAGGTGATCTTGACCTTCCTTGCTACAGCGAGTGGCCTGGGCTGGGCCGACCCCGCCGAATTTTGGATTAGCCCCAGGTTAAACAGTTTATGTCTTTCAACCTGTCGCGGAGGAGCGGAAGTTCCACTGAGGTTCCGTGTCCTCGTCGCCTGCTGCACACTGGGCCAAGGTCTTTAAGAGGATGACGTACCTGGCCGTGCCGCGGGCAGGCTAGACTGCCACCACCACCATACCCCCACCGCCAGAACTGCGAGCAGCTGATAAGTGTCTCGTTTAACTCTGCAAGTGTGGGGCGGCACAATTTTTCTCAAACCAGGTAAGGCAAAGAAAACGTCCAAGAGACAAGAGAGTTAAAGTTTGGTCGATTGGAATGAAGGTGTAAGGCACAAGACCACCAGTTTTCAGCTTTATAAATACTGAGTTTGTTTTCGAGTGGATTAGCATGACTAATGGACGGGAAACAATTTCGGTGGAATCCTGAATTTGTGAAGATGATCACTCACAAGCCACAAGGCTTTGAGTATTAAAATGTGGTGAGCAGAAGTTGCACGTAGAATAATTATATAATATTCTTTAAATTCCTGTTATATCCAGATATATATGGTACGAGTCAAAGTTTAGAGGTGCTACCAATGTCTGAGGGCTCTTGAGTTGGGTTTGGGAAAAAATGAGTATTATCACAGTTTTCAAGAGCACCAATACAGAATATACTGTTAGGAAGCAAAGTTTGCAATCCTTCATTTGTCACGTGGAAACTGACTTGAAACAAAACGTTGAACGACTGGTAAGCATTGAGGATTTTCAGTTTCCTTCACACTTACTAGCTTCTGAAAGTTATGTTTTAGAAGGGTTTATTTTTACCACTTTGTTTTTAATTTTACACTTCTGCTTATCCCAGAGAGAATCTTGTCTTTGGCAAGTCATTTCACTTGTTAGTTTCTTTCAGGCTAGAGTTTTATACACCCAGCAAGATACAGCAGAGAAGTGAAAATTAAGTGACTAAATTGTTCTTATGCTTTGGGGGGAGGTACAAACTGGCAAGACTGAAGAGGGATGCTGATTTTATTAGTCACAGCATAGTAACCAGCACACCGAAAATAGGTGGTGGAGAGATTTTGCCAGAAAGTTGGTAAGCGAAACAAATTATTAGACCTGTAAAGAATATAGGGCTGCTTAAACTTCTCTTAGTTACCACAAAAATTCATCATTACAAATACAATACAGCTTAGAATGTGAAAACATCACTGAACTATGTGGGTGGTAATTATTAAATAATAAAATGTTTTCAATGTTATTTGTCTCTCTGACCTCTTTCTTTGGGGGAAAAAAAATTCAGTTCTCATCTTCTCTTAGTCATAGGTTGAAAGAAATGACCAGAAGTGATTGGTTCATACCTTAAAAGTTTACATCTCGAGTATAGAGGTTAAGAGTTTATATGCTTTCAGTGTTGTTTCTTAGTGATAAGTATAAATGTGTTAACATTAGCTTTGTTATGTATATGCAGGTATCTGGAGTAAATACTATTACAAGTTACTGATAACTGCTTATGTCTATAGTAATAAGTTTCAGCAAGTTCCATTTTCTTTCCTATGGAGGATATTGAAAACCCAATGTACTCTCCCTTCCTTAGTAAATTAAACCAACAAAAATCCCTCATGCAGCATTAGTTCCTATCAAGAAGCTGGGTAGAGAAGTCCACAATCTACAGCCTCATTTCTGCCTACTCTTTTCTCACTGAAATTGCAAACAAGTTAATAGGGACCTCCAAATTATTGGGCTAAATGGACAGTGCTGATACTTTATTTGAACTTTCTAAAGTATTTTCTATTTCACATTATTCAATCTTTAATTCCCTTCTGTTTTGCAGTGTCTCCCTCTTTGCTCTTTATCTATGTCCTTTCATTCGGTCCTCTTCCAAATTCTCAATTGAAATATGACGTAAATGACGCAAATATTCTCTATGGAAGAAGAGATGAGAGACTTAATCTTGTCCTCATTACATGATTATTTTTTAATTTAATAAACATTTAAGTCTTTTAATAGATTTATAGTGAGGGCAAAAGAAACTCGTTCTCTTTAGGAGTATGTAGGGATTACACAGAGTCTACACAGAAACACTGGAAGTACTTCAACTCAGTTCATATCTTTAAAATCCTATTTTTCCTTCAGGTCTCCCATTTCAGTGTCACTTTATCTGTCTGTCTATCTATCTATCTATCTATCTCGAGCACACAAGCAGGGGGAACAGCAGGCAGAGGGAGAAGCAGGTTCCTCGCCGAGTAAGGAGCCTGATGCCGGACTTGATCCCAGGACCCTGAGATCCTGACCCGAGCCAGAGGCAGACGCTTACCTGACTAAGCCACTCAGGTGTCCCTCAGTGTCACTTTCTCAGGGAGACCTTCCCTAACATGCCTGTAGTTCCTCTAGATTATTAGATCTTTTTCTATTTGTCTAACATGCTGAAATGTAAGTCCTTTCTTAATAGAGGGACCGTTTCCCTAATACGTGGTATACAGTTATGTGCATACAAACGTTTGCTGACAATGTCCTACACTTTTTTTCAGGCCTTCTTTTTTAACATAGAATCTCTCCATTATGTAACAACCCATCTCTCCAGCTATTGCCCTTTACACCTCCTCCAGGAATGTTCATCCCACCTTGTTCATTTTTCAAAGTCATTTTTTTTTAAAGATCTTATTTATTTATTTGACAGAGAGAGAGACAGCCAGGGAGAGAGGGAACACAAGCAGGGGGAGTGGGAGAGGAAGAAGTAGGCTCCCAGCAGAGGAGCCTGATGTGGGGCTCGATCCCAGAATGCCAGGATCATGCCCTGAGCTGAAGGCAGACGCCTAACGACTGAGCCACCCAGGTGCCCCTCAAAGTCATTTTTTAGAACAGCTTGGACATCAGCCAGCTTCTGACTTCTGGACAATGTAGTGATTCACACATCCTACCACCTCTGCTTCACACCACACAACTATAAATTTTTGTCTCCCTTCTAAGTCTATGAAACTCTAAGGTTTAAGAACTATGAATTATTAATTTTTAAGTTCCTAGAACTTTTTAGAGAGCTTGGCACATAGTTAGCAATTAATAATACTTATATTGAAGATACTAAGAAGTTACTATGGAAAATTCCTGCCCTCAAATATCTCAAAGGCTTGTACAGGGGACCATTCAAAAATCACTGTAGTGACAAGTTGAAATGACATTAATTCCTTATCCAGAGCATATCAAGATATTGGGGAGATCACAGTTTACAGCTTAATTTTGTTAACTCTGCCTGATTTGAGATTTTATTTTGCATGCATTAGATATTTCCCAACTTAGTGTCATTACCCTCATTTTCTTTTAGGTTATGTTCAAACAGCCAGCAACTGCGATTAACATAATTTGATTTTTTTCAAACAATGAATCAATTAGCCATTTTTAAAGGTTAACCCCTTTTAAAAAGTTTTGGATTTTGTTTTTAAGATCATAGCTAATGATGTATAAAACATGGTCATACACTACTTAGAGGCTTCTGGCACTATGATTATTAAGTTAATGTTTTTAGTACTATTTACAGACGTTAAAGCTGCCTTACTTGATCTGTTGGTACTCACATATTATTAATGATAATGATGGTAGTAAACTTAGGAGTGTTTATCTTCAAAGCTAGTGATGAGCTTGAGCTAGTGAGCAACACTATTTCTAATGCTGCAACACATACAATACTTTTAGCATGCTTAATTTTCCAACAGATTTAAAGCAATAGATTGAGACAAAATATTTTTTGTCACTTTTCACATTAAGTTCTTGTCTCTCATTACTTTGAAGAGCTTTTTAACAAAATGTCCAAAGATACAGCCGGATTGTCTTTTTTTTTTTAATATTTTATTTTTTTACTTGAGAGAGGGAGAAGGAGTAAGAGAGAGAGAGAGAATCTAAAACAGACTACACAAAGCGCAGAGCCCGACTTGGGGCTCAATCCCACAACCACGAGATCATGATCTGAGCTGAAACCAAGAGTTGGATGCTCCACCAACTTAGCCACCCAGGCACTCCTCAGCTGGACTGTCTTAAAACAGAAGCTTATCAGTTCTGCAGATATAGATTAGACTGAAACATCAAGTGGTAGTTGGACTTAACGTGGTGTCTTTCAAAGGTCTTTTATTGTGACCCACGTTAAAAAATACATTTTAACATTGTGACCTGGTGTGTACATACAGGCCTCTATCAATGAAACCATGTTTTATGAAAACAATACTTGTGATGCACTCTTGATATTTTTTTTTTCACTGATATTTTCTATTCTATTTTTGTCCCAGTGTTAGTCTTTAGACCCACTAAATTGATTTTACCACCCTCCAGGGGCTTGAAAGATCTTAGATTTGGTGATATAGACCCCAAAGCTTGAGATTCTTTGTTTCTGATTTTTCCATCAGTTCTTCCTGTTTAGACTACACCCCTTTTCTTGAAGTTTATGATTATGTTTATTAAAAAATAATAATAGGGGCGCCTGGGTGGCTCAGTCGCTTAAGCGTCTGCCTTCTGCTCAGGTCATGATCCCAGAGTCCTGGGATCGAGTTCCGCATCAGGCTCCTTGCTCAGCGGGAAGTCTACTTCTCCCTCTACCCCTCACCCCACTTGTGCTCTCCCTCTCTCTCTCAAATAAATAAATAAATAATCCTAAAAAAAAAAAAATAACCTAACTGAAGCCAGTGTAACACTAGTGAGTGTATCTTAGATGACAAACATGGGCTTTATGTTTATACACCTATTTATTTGTCTTTATAGCTCTATCCAGTTTCTATTAATTTTCCTCCATATTTACAGATAGGGAAATGAAAAGTTAAGTTACTAATTCCTTCTAGGTAATGTTCTTCAGCTAGTAACTTATGGCTAATACATGAACCCAGCCAATTCGACAGGCTATATCCTTAAACACTATACTATGCTGTCCCCTAATTTGGTGGACTCGTGAAGGAGGGAAAAATTGAAAAATTTTGAGTCTGTCAGTAGGCTACAGAATCTCTGCACTCAGCATTTTGGGCCAGGTAATTTGGTATAGGGGGGCTATCTTCTATATTTTAGGATGTTTAACAATATTCCTAATCTCTACCCCTTAGATGCCAATGGCACCCCAGTGATGACAACCAAAAATGTCTCTGGACATGTTGTAATGTTCCCAAAGGGACAAAGTAACTCTCTTCCCAGAACCACAGGCTAAAGCATGGTACATCTATATAATGAAATGCATTGCAGTCTTTAAAATTGTATTTTAGAAAAATATTTAATGACAAAATGTTCTAAGTTAAAAATACAGAACCACTGTACTCTTTTTAAGGTGCACTATTTTTTTCCCCTGATATTTTAACATCTCTGAAATTTGGGTGCATTTAGCAATTGGTAGGGTCCTACAGCTTGTTAACCAACTGCCATTCATTACCTGTTTATTCAAGATATCAAAAAAAAAATAGCTTAGAAAAAAAATAAACCCTAAAAACAATGGTGGAGCATTCTTTTGAACACAAGGTTTCACATAATTTGACTTTTTTCAAAGAATGAGTCAATTTCACAAAAGTTTGTGGAGAGGGGTGGGAAAGATGATGAATCAGACATGTTGAACAGCATAATGAAAGGCAGTCCAAAGCATGCTCTGTCCAAGGAATTGCAAAGCCAGTACAGGAGTCTGGCGTCATGACTTACTCCCTTATGGATTCACAGGAAATACCTGTTGCCAATGCTTTCACTGGTGAAAAGGATGAATTGTATGGAAAAACCAATGTATTTTATTTACTTATATTACTTGTATAATATTTACTTATATGTTCCTTTTTATGTATGCACAAGAGCAATGATAAGTAAAGTCTAACAAAGCTTTTTAAATAAGTAAAAATTATAGGTGATGTTTCCTTTCTGTGTGTACATATTTCTGCGTTTTCCAAACAGCAGGGTCCTTAAAAATGTATACTTTCAACTTAAAGTGGTTCTATATGGTTTATTACACAAAATTCAAGATTTTCTAATTTGCTGAAGTCCATTTATTTTATTAATAGCATTGTTTTTTGCTATTACTTCCTCAGATCATCCTTTTTAGTTAAGCCTACCTGCTGTCCATGCATGCAAAAACACTTTCCCCAGTAGGCATTCTTTTTCAGTGTGGTTTATTTGTTTATTTATTTATTTATTTATTTAGAGCATAATTGACACACAATGTTACTTTAGTTTCCGGTGTACAACTTAGTGATTTGGCAAGTTTATATATTATGCTATGTTTGCCATAAGTATAGCTATCATCTGTCCCATTACATTTCTATTCAATGTGGTTCATTAAAAGGAACACTGAACTGGACATCTGGAAACCAAGTCCAATCCTGCCTCAGCTTTCTGTGCTATGTTTACTTAGTGGTCGGCTCCTCCTACTCTCAGATTGTCTGCATTGTTCTTAAATCCCTAACCCTTACCCCTTTGTAATTCTCTCATTCTTGGTAAATAACCTCACCTCATACCTCACTGAGGAAATAGAAGCTATGAGGAAAAACTTGTTCACCCTTCTGCCATAAAGTCTGCAAACCCATCTGCACTTACTTAGTTTCCCCTCCAGTCACTGTTCTGTCCCTTCTATGGAACATAGTCTTGGGCTTTTAACCCCATCCCATCATCTCTTTGTGTCATTTTGTGGGACTACTTGGTACATGCAAAATTTAGTTCATGCAAAATATTTTGCAAAATTTAAAGAATATCTTTAAAATTGGATTTATCCTTAATTGCTTATTGTTCCATTTAATTTTTTTTTAAATCAAGAAATACATCAGCAATATGATTTGGTAGTTACCTAAGATATCTTTTGATGTGCCAGTTTTATTAAAATTAACTTCTTAGTTACTGGACAATTATTTACATAAAATGCCATATTGATCTGTTAACAAGATCAAAGTCAAAACTCTTAGGAAGTTATAAAAACTATTGAAAAGTGTTTTTCTTTTCCCCTTTGTTTCTGTAATAATGTTATTTTTTTAACTTTTAATTTCTGACTGCCTTGATCACATGAAATCTCTTTTTTTCCCCCAAGTTTTTACTTAAATTCCAGCTAGTTAACATACAGAGTAATACTAGTTTCAGGTATTTCTATACCTTATGAAATTTAAAAAAATTTTTCACTGTCTCTTCTGGCCATTATTATTGTTAGTTTCATGATTGTTACTGAAACTAATTTTATTGTATAAAAGAGTGGAATGTTAAAAAAATTCTCCACTTAGAGTATCAAATACACTATACAGTGATAAGGCCCAGGACTCACTTTTTAAATAAGCTCTAGAGGGAATTCTAATGCAGACTTGGCCTTGGGAAACAAAAGACTAAAGCTATGAAGATCCTTTTAATCCTACTAAGTCTTCCTTCTTTAAATCCATAGTTGCCAACCTTTCTCAATGAAATCAACAGATAAATCCTAATCTACTCAGCACTTTCTGTATCTTTGTACTGTTATCAAAGGATTACTTTGAGTTTGTCATTCTCAAACATGCCTTAATTCTTTTGGAATTGTGCACATTGTTTCTATACAACTAAATCATAAGGTTGTTTACATACAGGTGTTGGAAAACCTGAGATCTCATTTGGATTTAGACAATCACTTAATATGTATGATTTCAATTTCCTCCTTTTATAATGGTGTTCACAATACCTATTTTAGCTTTCTCACATTACTATATAGATTAGAATGAAAATTGCCTGTAAAATGTACTGCACTTTGGACATTTTATATGGTCCCAAAATAATAACAATGGCTACTCAAACCTTTTGAAAAATGCAACTCCATCAGTTCTTAAAATTAATAAAGTGTTTGTATTGTAGTACAAACATCTAGTTACATTTAAAACATAAAAGAATTAATTTTATATCTTTCTTGTTATTTACATTCATATTACAAGTTTTTTGCCTCCTTTCCTTCTCCCCTTCATTCCTTTATACCTTTGAAGTTCTGGAAACTGATCAAAGAGATGGTTATGTCAAATGCTCATCTTTTCCTTTCTATATTTAAAGCTCCCAAGAACATTTTACATTCCTGTTTCAAGACGGTTGTCTTTTTGAAAATATCCAACATCACCAAGAAATAAGCTGAGAATCATAGGTTTCCTGAAAGGAAGTTCATCCAGCCTTTGAAAAGAACTTACAGTATGTATGTCTTCAACTTCATGGATAGTACAGATTCAAAAGAAGCAAAAATCTATATTAAGTTATTAAAGACATATTCTTTTTTTCTATTTCATGAAACTCAGTAGTAGTAAGTTTTTACACAAAAGCATTTTTATCATATTTCTGTATACTGGCAATAAACAATCCAAAGCATGAAATTGAGAAAATTTTATTTACATAGCATCCATTTTAAAAGCATATAATCGGAATAAATTTAACCAAAGAAATGCAAGACTTGTACACTGAAAATTGCAAAACGTTGAAAGAAATTAAAGAAAACATCCCATGTTCGTGAATCAGAAGACTTACTGAGATGGCAGTACTTTCCAAATTCATACGCAGATTCAGCACAAGAAATACAGTGCTATAAATTTAAAGTTAATTGATTTTCAAAAAAGGGTACCAAGACATTTTAGTGGAGGAATAACTTTCTCAAGAAATGGTGTTGGGACAAGTGGATATCCACAGGAAAAAAAGTAGGTTCCTACATCATACCATATACAAAAATTAAACTGTAAATTGAAAACCTAAATGTAATAGCTAAAAGTATAAAACTTAACAGAAAACATAGGAGTAAATGTTTGTGACCTTGGATTTGGCAGTGGTTTCTTAGATATGACACCAAAAACACAGGCAACACACACATACACACAACAGATAAAATCTATTCAAAAGACACCACCCCAAAAGGGAGAAGACAATACAGAGCGTGAGAGAGTGTGAGTTACCTATCACATAAAGAACAAGTATCCAGAATATATAATGAACTCTAAAAACTCAATAATAAAAAGACAACCCATTTTTTAAAATGGGCTTAAGATTTGAACAGATATCTTTATTTTTTTTTTTTTGGTGTTCTTTTTTTTTTTTTTTTTATTAATAATGATTTTTTATTATATTATGTTAGTCACCATACAGTACATCCCCGGTTTTCGATGTAAGGCTCGATGATTCATTAGTTGTGTATAACACCCAGTGCACCATGCAATACGTGCCCTCCTTACTACCCATCACCGGTCTATCCCATTCCCCCACCCCCCTCCCCCCTGTAGCCCTCAGTTTGTTTCTCATAGTCCATAGTCTCTCATGTTTCATTCCCCCTTCTGATTACCCCCCCTTTCTTTATCCCTTTCTTCCCCTACTGATCATTCTAGTTCTTATGTTCCATAGATGAGAGAAATCATATGATAGTTGTCTTTCTCTGCTTGACTTATTTCACTAAGCATTATCTCCTCCAGTGCCGTCCATGTTGTAGCAAATGTTGAGAACTCATTCTTTCTGATTGCTGAGTAATATTCCATTGTATATATGGACCACAACTTCTTAATCCAGTCATCTGTTGCAGGGCATCTCGGCTCCTTCCACGATTTAGCTATTGTGGACATTGCTGCTATGAACATTGGGGTGCATATGGCCCTTCTCTTCACTACGTCTGTATCTTTGGGGTAAACACCCAGTAGTGCAATGGCTGGATCATAGGGTAGCTCAATTTTTAACTTTTTAAGGGACCTCCACACGGTTTTCCAGAGTGGCTGTACCAACTTGCATTCCCACCAACAATGTAGGAGGGATCCCCTTTCTCCACATCCTCTCCAACAATTGTTGTTTCTTGCCTTGTCTATTTTTGCCATTCTAACTGACGTAAGGTGGTATCTCAGTGTGGTTTTGATTTGAATTTCCTTGATGGCTAATGATTTTGAACATTTTTTCATGTGCCTGTTAGCCATTTGTATGTCTTCATTGGAAAAGTGTCTGTTCATATCTTCTGCCCATTTTTTGATTTGTTTATTTGTTTCTCGTGTATTGAGTTTGAGAAGTTCTTTGTAGATCTTGGATACCAGTCCTTTATCTGTAGTGTCATTTGCAAATATATTCTCCCATTCCGTGGGCTGCCTTTTAGTTTTTCTGACTGTTTCCTTGGATGTGCAGAAACTTTTAATCTTGATGAAGTCCCATAAATTCATTTTATCTTTTGTTTCTCTTGCCTTTGGGGATGTGTCATGAAAAAGGTTGCTTTGGCTGATGTCGTAGAGGTTGCTGCCTATGTTCTCCTCTAGAATTTTGATGGATTCCTGTCTCACATCGAGGTCTTTCATCCATTTGGAGTTTATTTTTGTGTATGGTGTGAGAGAGTGGTCAAGTTTCATTCTTTTGCATGTAGCTGTCCAATTTTCCCAGCACCATTTATTGAAGAGACTGTCTTTTTCCCACCGGATGTTTTTTCCTGCTTTATCAAATATTAGTTGCCCAAAGAGCTGAGGGTCCATTTATGGGCTCTCTATTCTGTTCCATTGGTCTATGTGTCTGTTTTTGTGCCAGTACCATGCTGTCTTTGTGATCACAGCTTTGTAGTACAGCTCGAAATCTGGCATTGTGATGCCCCCAGCTTTGTTTTTCCTTTTCAACAGTTCCTTGGAGATTCGGGGTCTTTTCTGGTTCCATACAAATTTAAGGACTATTTGTTCCAGTTCTTTGAAAAATGTCCTCGGTATTTTGATCGGGATAGCATTGAAAGTGTAGATTGCTCTGGGTAGCATGGACATTTTAACTATGTTAATTCTTCCGATCCATGAGCATGGAATATCTTTCCATCTTTTTATGTCTTCCTCAATGTCTTTTAAGAGTGATTTATAGTTTCTAGAATAAAGGTCCTTTACGTCTCTGGTTAAGTTAATTCCAAGGTAACGTATGGTTTTTGGTGCTATTGTAAATGGGATGGATTCCCTGATTTCTCTTTCTTCGTTCTCGTTATTCGTGTACAGAAATGCGACTGATTTCTGAGCATTGATTTTGTATCCCGCCACGTTACTGAATTGCTCTATAACTTCTAATAGTTTGGGAGTGGCTTCTTTTGGGTTTTCCATATAGAGTATCATGTCGTCTGCGAAGAGAGACATTTTGACTTCTTCTTTGCCGATTTGAATACCTTTGATCCCTTTTTGTCGTCTGATTGCTGTTGCAAGGACTTCTAGTACTATGTTGAATAATAGTGGCGAGAGTGGGCATCCTTGTCGTGTTCCTGATCTTAAGAGAAAGGCTTCCAGCTTTTCCCCATTGAGAATAATATTTGCAGTAGGCTTTTCATAGATGGCTTTTATGAGATTGAGAAATGTACCTTCTATTCCTACACTCTGAAGGGTTTTAATCAGGAAAGGATACTGTATTTTGTCAAATGCTTTTTCGGCATCGATTGAGAGGATCATATGGTTCTTGAGTCTTTTCTTGTTGATATGATGTATCACGCTGATTGATTTGCGAATATTGAACCACGCTTGCATCCCAGGTATGAATCCCACTTGATCGTGGTGGATAATCCTTTTAATGAACTGTTGGATTCTATTAGCAAGTATCTTGTTGAGGATTTTGGCGTCCATATTCATTAGGGAAATCGGTCTGTAATTCTCCTTTTTGAGGGGGTCTTTGCCTGGTTTGGGGATCAAGGTAATATTGGCCTCATAGAATGAGTTTGGTAGCTTTCCTTCTGTTTCTATTTTTTGAAATAGCTTTAGGAGAATAGGTATTATTTCTTCTTTGAATGTTTGGTAGAATTCCCCAGGAAAACCGTCCGGGCCTGGAGTTTTGTTATTTGGAAGGTTGTTTATCACTGACTCAATTTCTTCATAATTAATTGGCCTGTTTAAGAAATCAATTTCTTCCTGTTTCAATCTTGGTAGTTTATAGGTTTCCAGGAAGGATTCCATCTCTTCCAGATTGCTTAGTTTATTGGCATATAGCTGTTGATAAAAATTTCTAATAATCCTTCCAATTTCAATGGTGTTCGTCGTGACCTCTCCTTTTTCATTCATAATTTTAATAATCTGGGTCCTTTCTCTTTTCTTTTGGATAAGTCTTGCCAGTGGTCTGTCAATTTTATTGATTCTCTCCAAGAACCAGCTTCTAGTCCTGTTGATCTGCTCTACTGTACTTCTGGTTTCTGCTTGATTGATTTCAGCTTTAATTTTGGTCAACTGCTTCCTTGTGCGTGGATTAGGCCTGTCCCTCTGTTGCTGTTCCAGCTTCTTGAGGTGAGAATATAAAAACTGCATTTTAGATTTTTCTATTCTTTTGAGTGAGGCTTGGATGGCTATGTATTTCCCCCTTAGGACTGCCTTTGCAGTATCCCATAGGTTTTGGACTGTTGTATTTTCATTCTCATTGGTCTCCATAAATTGTTTAATTTGATTTTTGATTTCCTGGTTTATCAAGTCATTCCTGAGCAGGATGGTTCTTAGTCTCCAAGTGTTTGAGTTTCTTCCAAATTTTTCCTTGTGGTTGAGTTCCAATTTCAGAGCGTTGTGGTCTGAGAATATGCAGGGGATAATTTCAATCTTTTGGTATCGGCTGAGACCTGTTTTGTGTCCCAGAACATGGTCTATTCTTGAAAATTGAACAGATATCTTTAAAGATATAATAAAGTAAGTAAGCACATGGAAACATTCTCAGTGTCAGTCACTATGGAAATGCAAATCAAAATCACAATGAGATACCACTCCACATCCCCAGAATGGCTAAAATCAAAGACAGATAATAACAAGGATGTGGAGAAATTGAAACTGCTATATTGCTGGTGGAATTATAAAATGGTGCAGTCCCTTTGGAAACCAGATTGGCAGTCCCTCAAAAGAGTTAAAAGAGTTACCACATAGCCCAGCAATTCCACCCTTAGAGAAATTAAAACATATGTCTCCACGAAAACTTGTACATAAATGTTCAAACTGTATTATTCGTGACAGCTAAAGAAAACAAGCTTAATGTCCATCAACTGATTAATGGATGACCAAAATGTGGCATATCCATGCAATAGAATATATATGATGCAAAAATGTCCATTCCTTAGGGAAGCAGAATTACCATATGACCCAGCATTTCCACTAAAACCTGTGTTCACAGAAAAATGTTGCAAATATTCATAGCAGCATTCTTAGTAGCCAAAAAACATGGAAGCATGCCAAATGTCAACTGATGAATGGATAAACCAAATGTAGCCTGTACATACAACTGAATATTATCTGGCAATATAAGGAAAGAAGGGCTGCATCATGACACAACATGGATGAGCCATGGAAATATGCTAAGTAAAGGAATCTAATCAGAAAAAGCCACATACTCTACAATTCTGCTTATATAAAATGTTCAGAACAGGCAAATTCCTAGACAGAATGTACATTTGTGGTTGTCAGGAGCTGGGGAAAGGGATGAATGGGATATGACAGCTGATGGGCATGAAGTTTCTTTTGGAAATGTTGAAAATGTTCTGAAATCAGATAGTGGTGATTTTACAGTCTTATGAATATCTGAAAAGCCACCACACTGTACACTTTGAAGTGGTCGATCTTTGGTATGTGAATTATATTTCAGTACAAGTTAACATTTTAAAATTATAGTTTAAAAAAAATCTAATGAGATAAGTAACAGAAGGCGAATAGCCCCATAAATCACCTTGGTTCATTTAGCCATCACTGAAGTGGTTTAAAAGTATTTTAAAAGTAAAAGTCTGATTTAACCCTTACTTGAGGTGGCAGTCCTTTAGAAGAAGAATCTAATAGAAATGTCATAGTTAGCCCTGGCTGCAGGCTTAATAAGGTAGTGCTTGTCTACATAACTGTTTAATAAATAGAAAATGTAACTGTCATCAGTTTGCTTTTATTATCACCAAGTGCCATTAATCTTAAACAATGCCAATGAAAAAATACTCCCTAAAAATTCTTTTGTTAATCCAGGTCAGGGTTTATCAATCTGGTCATTTGGGGCCAGATAATTCTTTGTTGTGGGAGACTGTTGTGTGCATCTTGGCATGTTTGGCTGCATCCCTGGCTGCCTACCCACTTGATGTCAGTAGCACTCTCTTATCCACAGTTATAAAAACCCAAAGTGCCTCCAGACATTGCCAGATGTTCCAGAGGCAAAATCGCCAAGGCAGAGAACCACTGATAGAAATTCTAACTAAATGCTGTGGTTTCAATTAAATTTTAATAAAATATATGTAAGCCTCAAAAATAAGTAATTTTTAATATCTTTTAATAAACATTGCATTCTATGGGGAAGTTAATTCATGTCTCCAATTCCTGTGGTACAATATAAACCCTACTTTTAAACAGTAGACTCAAAATATACAATGATAGTACCATAATTGTAAAAATACCTAAACAGAAATGGAGTAATTTAAATTCTATCATTCTGTATGCAGATTATTCTCTAAACCTTAAAAACCCTTTTTTGAAGCATTTTTTCCTTTTTTAAAAAATTTATAATGAAAAGGATTACTGTGTTTTTTCCTCTTTTGTATCATAATTTTATTTCAACTTTGCATTTAAAAATTTTTAATGGCATATTTTTCAATGTTTACATTTCTATCTGGCTCATATAATTTCATTTTATTTCAAGATTAATAAAACCTCTCTCATTCAGAGGACGGTGTTAAGAATGATGTATACCTGGTGTTAAATGTGCTAGATACACCACTGATTTCAGAGAAAGAGTAAGTACGTAACAAAATTGAGTGAGCATGTGTGAGGTATCATGCTAGGTGCTTTATACGTTATTTAATCTAACACAACAAACTGCCATTTATATATGAGGAAATAGAAGCTCAAATTTAACTTTTTCCTCAAATACTATTTAAAATTCTAAATAGCACGAATAATTTATATTGGCAGAATTTTTACTATCTCAGTCTTGGGCTGGTTATTGCTCTCTCAAAACCAAATAATATAATGATATACTATTTGTATAATATAATTAATAAAAAAACAGGTGTATCTGATATATAACATATTAATTTCAGGCATATAACATAATGATTTGATATTTGTGTGCATTGTGGAATGATCACCACAATAAGTCTAGTTAACGTCTGTCACCTTACGTGATCACACACACAAATCTTTTTTGTGATGAGAACTTTTTAATATCTACTCTCTTAGCAACTTTCAAATATGCAAAACATATTATTAACTTAGTCACTATGCTGTACCTTGCATCCCAATGACTTATGTTCCTCTTGGCCCCCTTCACCCATTTCTCCCATCCACCACTTTTGGCAACCACCAATCTGTCCTCTGTAGCTATGAACTCTATTTTTTGCTTTTGCGTTTTGTGTTTTATTTTTGTTTTTTAGATTCCACATATAAGTGAGATCACATAACATGTCTCTGACTTATTTCACTTAGCATAATGCCCTCAGGGTCCATCTACATTGTTGCAAATGGCAAATTTCATTTTTTAAAAATGGCTGCATAATATTCTATTGTGTACATATACTGCATTTTCTTTATCCATTCATCCAACCATCTTAGGTTGTTTCCATATCATGACTATTGTAATATAATTAGTAATTTTAAATTTGTGCACTTTATTAGTTCTTAATTTAGTAAGAATTCCTTTCCAGGACATTAGTATACTTAGTGGCAAGACTATTGTCTTAAATTGTGGAACTATCAGTATATACACATATTTTAAAAGGAACCTTTTTAGACTAGAGTACTTGCATCTCTGGTAGATGCCTAGTCTGGTATGCATTTAATTAACCCTTATTGAATGAATAAAGGATTAAGTTTGTGGCTTGCCTCGTCAACATGAACTCAAAGAAATATTGTTCAAAATGTTTCTATCAAGAGGATGTGGAGAAAGGGGATCCCTCCTACATTGTTGGTGGGAATGCAAGTTGGTACAGCCACTCTGGAAAATGGTGTGGAGGTCCCTTAAAAAGTTAAAAATTGAGCTACCCTATGACCCAGCCATTGCACTACTGGGTATTTACCCCAAAGATACAGACGTAGGGAAGAGAAGGGCCATATGCACCCCAATGTTCATAGCAGCATTCTTCACAATAGCTAAATCGTGGAAGGAACCGAGATGCCCTCCAACAGATGACTGGTTTAAGAAGTTGTGGTCCATATATACAATGGAATATAACTCAGCTATCAGAAAGAACGAGTTCTCAACATTTGCTGCGACATGGACGGCACTGGAGGAGATAATGCTAAGTGAAATAAGTCGAGCAGAGAAAGACAATTATATGGTTTCTCTCATCTATGGAACATAAGAACTAGGAAGATCGGTAGGGGAAGAAGGGGATAAAGAAAGGGGGGGTGATCAGAAGGGGGAATGAAGCATGAGAGACTATGGGCTCTGAGAAGCAAACTGAGGGCTTCAGAGGGGAGGGGGGTGGGGGAATGGGATGGACTGGTGATGGGTAGTAGGGAGGGCACGTATAGCATGGTGCACTGGGTGTTATGCGCAACTAATGAATCATCGAACTTTACATCAGAAACCAGGGATGTACTGTACGGTGACTAACATGATATAATAAAAAAAACATTAAAAAAGGTTTCTATAAGCAAAGCCTCAGTACACAATTTTAATTTGAAAGATAGGTTATAATAAGAAGAAGAAGAGGTAGAATCATAAAATAAGTCCTAACCTAAAACTTAGGATGGGAAAGAAGCAAGACTGGCACCTTTTAAGTGAATTATATTTCTAGGGCAGAAAGCTAAATATCAAGAGGAAGTATGTGTGGCATTTTGCCTTGGGATAACAAATTTCTTAGCGTGGCCTCAGTAAAATTAAGCACATTAAGTGCTCCTTTGCCCCAGCCACAAAATGCAACATATCCAAATATTATGCCAAAACTTGCCATTGGTGGTTAGTCAGCGTTATAAAGTTCTTACATAGAAGCTGCCCTTGTCATGATATGAAAATCAACTGGGGAATCAGAATTTATGAACTTGAGCTTGAACTTTAAATAATTGGTTTGTCCTTTTAACAACAAAGCAACCTAGCCAGATTTATTCTTAACTCAGTAAATACAGACAGGGTGTGGTGGCCCTTAGCCAGCTAGGTGTATCTCTGCAATTCAAAAGATGACTAATGAAGTACTGTTTACATTTAAAACTAGAAAAAAAATTATCCTTAATGTATACTGTTTCCTTGACTAACTGGTGATTGAGGCTATTAATGCAAAGTATGAAAACTGAAAAAGTCTAGAGTTTAAAAGCAATAAAAGGCTATTTTTCCTGAACCCCTCCCATTTACCTCTAAGGTCTTAAAATGACGAAATGACTGGGGTTGGATTTCTGTGGGTATTCAACTACTTTGTCTATGTCTTCCCTTGGACACTGTGATTTATAGTGGGGAATATCAACTATAGTCTCTCACAGTTCATACTGGCATGTTTAGCATGCCTCCCAATGAGTTGCTTATTATTCATGGATTCATTAGTTCATCCATTCACTCAAGAAACATTTATCATGGGGGTGCCTGGGTGGCTCAGTCGGTTAAGCATCTGCCTTTGGCTCAGGTCATGATCCCAGGGTCCTGGGATTAAGCCGCACATCGGGCTCCCTGCTTAACGAGGAGCCTGCTTCTGCCTCTCCCTCCGCACCTCTGTTTCCCCCACCCCGCCTCATGCTTTCTCTCACATATGTGCTCCCTCGCTCTCTCTCAAAGAAATAAAATCTTAAAAAAAAAAAAGAAAGAAAGAAAGAAAGAAAGAAAGAAAGAAAGAAAGAAAGAAAGGAAAAGAAAAAGAAACACTTATCAAGGACCACGCATTCTAACAAGGATAAAGTGACATGAGACAAATGTAATTGTCCATCAGTGGGTGTGTGGATTAGTAACTTGCAGTATATTCAATTTATACAACTGAACACTACCCAGTAGTTAAAATTGCATGAACCGTGGCTAGGTGTGCCACTATGATGTCTCAAAGACATGATGTTTAAGTAAAAAATAAAGACATTTGATAATATGCAATATTGGAAAGGGTGTGAGAAAATGGGCAGTTACTTCAGGGATATATGATATATTACAACCTCAAGGAAGGACGATTAGCAACCCATTATGATTAATATTACCATAAAAGTGTCAACTATAATTTATTCTATAGGTATATCTTGATGTATGGGAACTGACATAGGAACAAGAAAAGTTATTTCAATATTATTTGCTGTAGTAAAAGATGGATTGCTCATTCATAGAGGACAGGTTAAATAAATGATGTCCCAATGCATCTGGGACAAAAGAATAAGGAATCTCTTTGTACACTTTATGTAATTATCTCTAAGATGCATTGTAGAATGAACAAACAATAGGTGCGTTAACAGCATGCTACCTTTTAAGAAAAACAAAACAAAACAGGACTAGCTATGTATTTGCTTAATATGCATAGAACAACTCTGAAAGAATACAGAGGAGACAGGAAACACTTGTTTCTTCCAGGAAGTGAAACTGGGTGTTTGGGCACCCTTGAGGGAGAGAAACTTTTCAATGCATGTTCCTTTGAATCATTGGAATTTTGAACCATATCTAATCGTGAAAGGAAAAGACAATTGCACATTTTTAAAGATAATGTTGAGTGGGGAAAAAACTTAAAACACAGAAAATAATATACAGATAATCAAAATATAAACACACACATTGTAATGAAATATATACCACAATCAGGATGGTGAGGTAGGAGAGGAGTGAATTGGACTAAAAAAGGTTGACCCAGGGAGCTTCAGTTATATATATGATGTTTCTTTTCTTAAAAAATCTGAAATACATATAGTCATATGTTAAGATATGTTAAATGTGGGTAATGGATAGATTGGGTGTTCATTATGTTAGTATCTATCCTTTTGTGTTTGTTTGAAATATTTTCTATTTTTAAAGGGAAAGTCGTGATCAGATATCCAGGACATATGTATTCATATTAAATATTTGTTGGCATTATCAAGGATCATAAAAATAAGGAAGAAATGGTTCCTCCCTTTTAAAGATTTAATCCCAATTAAGAGGAATAAGAATATTATTAAACAGGCTACACAGCTGATAGGAGAGCAGACAACCTCACCACATAGAGGGACAGCTCACCTTCTCTTTGGAGGGGAGAGGCATGATGAATTGTTACTTCTCACAGTGCCGAACTTTAGGTGAACTTAACCTCTCACACCGCTGGACAGTAGGTGAAGAAACTGGCCCTTCCACTTTAATCTTATGATGTCTCATCTGGACCAAGTAATGCCTTACTGTCTACTCTATTTTAAAGTGTCCTTAGGTGGCCTTTTATGTCCTTCAAATGAAGATGATGACCTACATGAGGGAGAATCGTGGGCACACTAAGGACTCAATCTGGCTTTGGATCCTGCCAGTGCTTCCTACTGGCTGGCTGATCTTGAGCAAGTATCTTATTCTGTGACTGTTTCTTCAACTCTAAAATGAAAACTATAGTAGTACTTTGTCAGCACAGTGTGAAATAACACTTGTAAAGAATTGAAGACAATACCTAACATGTGGTAAGTGCTCAATTAATACTGTCTGTTATTATTCATTCTAGATATAATCTTCTCCCTTTTAGCTTTATGCCCTTGCTCAGGCTATCTCTTTTCCTGGCATTTTCACTGGTCACCTGTCAATACGCTACCAATTTTTCAAAATTCTTTTTTCCTGGTCTGCCCAACTGCATGTCATTTCTTTGTTCTCTGAGCCTTCATGGAACTGCAAAGCTTTTATGGTACTTCTACTCTGCCTTTCTGAAGTTATCTGAGAACTTGTCTCCTTCCTATTTTATATACATATCTATCTATCTATCTATCTATCTATCTATCTATCTATATCTATCTATCTATCTATCTATCTATCTGTCATCTATCTATAATCTATCATCTATCTACACACACACACACACACACACACACACACACACACACACTAGCAGGATTCTTGCTGAAGGCAGACCAGGGTGATCAGACATCACCTGGGGGTTGGTAGAAGTGATATATGTGTATATATATATATGTATATATGTATATGTATATGTATATATGTATATGGTATATATATACACACATACATACATACACATATCACATACATACATGTATCACTGGACAGATTTTATTTAATTTCTTTTATTGCCTTTAATTTTTTTTTATTGCCTATAATGGTTCTATGTACTTTCTCTGTAAGCATCTTTGCCATAGACATCTTTGCCATGAGCATTTTGCCAAGAACATTTTTGCTGCATAACTAATTGGCTGCAAGGCAATTTTGCTATAAAAGATAAAAAAATAACTGGTATGACAGTTTGGTTTCATTTCTCCATTGATGCAGTGCTCCCATTTTTATGTAAGTGTCAGCGCTCTTAATGGTCTACACAGTGGTGCAGAGTTTGCAACCCACGTTTCCCATGGAACTTGGGAACATCTATCAATAGACATGGGACAATATGCCAATAACAAACAGTGCAGAAGGCTTTCACAATGCAATACTAAGCTCAGTTACAAATACACATCCTAGTATTTGGAAACAGATACCTCTCAATGAAGAAAGAAATTTTAGTGAAAAAAGAACAGAGTGTAATGCTGAACAAGCAGATGAATCAACAAGCAAAAAAAAAAAAAAGTGTAATACTGTGAGAGGTGAAATAAAATGGGCTAACTTGTGACAAGGAGTTTTAAAATAGAGCTAGGAGGACATTAAGGAGATGGGCCTTATGCATGTCCCTAGCAGTGGAACCATGAACTTTTGAACTGGGCCAAACTGCAAATGTTCCAAGGATTCAGCCTGGACACCTGCAACTTGCTACAGTAAGAGATTTTGCTTAGTGACAGCCTTAGCCGCCAGTTATATTCAATCAATATTAGCTTGCTGCCATCAACACCAATCAAAAATTCTTTTGTAAGCAACATACATAAGCATTCCCTTTTTGCTTTAAAAACCCTTGACTTTTGCTCCCTAGTGGGACACTATTTGGGCTGCAACCCAAATCTGTGCCCAGATTGCAATTCTTTGATCCCCCAAAAATGTTCTTGCTTAATTATTGCTTCCTGACAATTTTAAGTTGACAATACTATGAACAAAAGACTTTGAAGACAAGTGCTTAGGTACAATCCATAAAATAAGTTATTTGCAGTTTTGCCATGAATCTACACACATTATTATTCAAATATTTTGTATTTTGTGATATCTTTTTAATTTTGTTGTTCATTTTTCACATTTTATATGTCCTTTTTAATGTCCTTTTATTTGTGTGTGTGTGTGTGTGTGTGATTTTATCTTTTACAACAAAATTGATTGCCTTAAGACCAATTAGTTACATGGTGAAAATGTTTGCAGAGAAAATGCTTGCAGGAAAGATGCTTATGGCAAAAATACTGCACATGCTTTGTAGTATTCCATCATATGGAATATTTCTATATCCATTTGCTCCTACAGTTTGCAATCATACTATTATGTGAAAACATATATATATTTTCTCTCCTTCCCTTTTCTCCACATTAAGTCATGAGTAAACTCCTATGCACAATAAAGGTTTTTCCATATAACCAAAGGTCTTAGGTAGAGAAAAACATTGCTATAATTTCTGTCGATGAGGAACCACCATCTGAAATACTATTTAGAACACATGAGTGCTTTTTATGCTCTTTCTCCTCTGGGCGTGTTGGTGTTTGGCCATATTTGGTCTCCTTTTACTTGCCTTTTTGGTCCCTCTAACTTAGCACCAGTTGTCTCCTTTTCCTTGCTTCTTGTGTAGTGTTTTTCATAGGCCTCGCTTTAGGAAATACATGTAACAAAGTTGCTATTGCCCCCAGCTTTTGTTTTCATTTTTTTCTTTCTTTTTCTTAACCTCCCCTTTCCTCTCTCCCATCCTTCAGTTTCAGGCTCTTAAGAAAAGTGTAATCATAGACTTAGTAAAAATATGTGCATTTTGCATCATCTCTTATACTTTTAGTAAGAACCTTGTGTTCTATTACCGGTTTTAGGAATCATCTCAGTACTAGCAGAAAGCTTTTGGGCTGTGGAGTGTTCTTATGATCCTAATTTTAAAACCTAGACCTATTTGCATGTTTTACCTTATTGCTGGGCCATAAGCTTTACACATCAACTTACCACGGCTGTGTCTCTCCAGGGACTCTATACTACCTCTATAGTGGCATAATATTTTGCAGTAATATACAGCTTTACAATTCCCACATATACGGTCTCATTACAGAGCTAGTTGATGGTTAAGCCAAATTAAAAGAGATCCTGGCTAGGAGCACTACACCCACTGTTCTAAACACATTGGCCAGAATATATACATGTTAACTTATTTATATTCTGTATAGTTTTAATCAGTCAACTTCCGATAGGTTAACAAAATTGCCAATATTTGACGACCCTTTGACAGAGTCTCTCCTTGACCAAATGTTAGACTCTGAATCCTCTTCCCAACTAGGCCTCAACTTTTGGTTCTTTCATGTTTGTCTCTGCATTGTCCCATTTTAGCAGGAATCCTGTTGAGTCAATTTAGCCAGTATCACCCTCCATATCTGACCACCCTCCATATCTGATTGGGTTCCTAATTTTCTAGCATGCCTCAAGTGATATCTGACCATCCTGGCCTGCCTTCAGCAGGAATACCGCTAGGTCGGTTTACCTAGAATCCCGCCCCCTTATCCCTGAGGAGTCTTCTTAGTAATTTTCTACCTGCTGACGCCTACCTTGCTCATTTGCTATCCATTCTCACTTTTCCTTATGGCATTCAGAGTTTGGGCCAATCTCTCTCCCCTACCGCAAACTTCACCATAGTAATCCCTATACCTATCATAGCAGTTCCCCTGAATAAAGTCTGATTTACCATCCTCTAACAAGTGTCATTGAATAATTTTTTCTTCTAACACCTTTCACCTCTTCAACCTAATGTATATTAGGCATTACAGTAGACCCAGTGCACTCAGTGGTCATTAAGCGCAAACTCTCAGGAGGCAATAGTCCACTTAACATATGTTGTTTTCTCCTCTTCCTTCCTACCTTGCTTCTCTCTTTCTTGCTCCCTCTTTTTTTCTTATTTTTTCCCTCTCTTTGTCCTTCTTTCTTTTTTCATCCCATCACGTTCCATGGAGGATGTGAGGTGAAAACTTTGTTCTCATTACAATAGCATATTTAGAATTAAATGTTTTGGTGTAAAGCATGAGTTACCTAGATTCTGTCTCTCATATTATTATTTAGAAAACCAATCTCTTAAATTTGCCATTCTTGGGAGAACACATAATTCTGCATAATTACGGATTTTAAGACACTTGGAAGCTATCTTTTACATGCACCTTTTTGGATAATGACTTCTATTACATTAGGGGATAGATAAGTTTGAATGCCAATGATCACTTTCCTTTTTCAAATTGCTTTAATGGTTCAGATTTGACAAAAAGAATGTAGTTCCCAAGTGGTTTTATTATAAATTTTTACAATAACATGTATAGGTATTACTTAATATATTACTTTTTGTATGTTTAGTGCACAGAATCTGATTTCTGATGGAGAAGTTTGCTCTTTACCTCATGGACTATTGGGAATAAACTGTTTCATAGAGTTTACCTGCTCTTAGTGGAAACTATTTTTTGGGGGGCTGGGGTAGGGGAGTGGGAGAGATAGAATCTTAAGCAGGCTCCATGCCCAATGCAGACCCTGACATGGGGCTTGACCTCACGACCCTGAGATCATGACCTGAGATGAAGTCAAGAGTCAGGCACTTAACTGAGTGAGCCACCCAGGCACAGTAGGAACTATTTTTATACAGGGTCTTAAAGATGAGAGAGAATAGCATACTGCGTGCTGCATGTTTTTCAAAATAACACCAGGGGTCACTGTAGGCTAGAAACCTTCAAACACATTTAGACATGCTGTGCTAACGTTAATCACAGGATTTTTATCTGAATACTTGCTTGTTGATGAGTTCATTGTTAATCCCTGGTTTCATAACAGCCCATATTACCTTGAATTATCTTTAAATTGTCCAATTTTAATTCAACTGTAAAATAAAAACCTCTTCCTTTAGAATGTTTAGAAGCTCTGCCACAATCAGATCAGTAATAACTATTATACTTCCAAGAAAGTTGGGAATTCCTTTCTTCCATCAAAATTAGGTATGATAACATAGTTCAGTAGATAAAGCCAGATTTAAAATCAAGAAAGATGAATTCTTAAATTTGATGCATGTAGCATAATCTTTTTGCCTAAATTTCCATTTGGTAGGAAGAGGCTAAGTTAGAGGATTTCTAAAATCCTATCCAGCTGGTAGTTTTATGATGGACACAATTCAATTTGAACATCTATTGCTTTCAGTATTCTAATAGTATACAGAAGGTCACAGAATTTTCCTCATGTTCAAAGAGGGTCATTTTGCCTAGTAATAGGCTTGGGAAAAATTGAACTAGACATAGGGCTATTTTAGAGATTTAAATCCAATAAAGAGACAGTTCTAGGATTCATGAGCAAAGGGGACAACATAAAACCTTTCCTTGAAAGGAGCCAAATCTCCACACAGCCTGACTCTAACGCTTTCCTTCAGATCACATGTTCATACATATCTCCATCTTTATTTATTTATTTATATTTATTTACTTAAGATTTCTTTTCATTTTTTTAATTATTATGTCCAGTTAGCCAACATATAGTACATCATTAGTTTTTGATGTAGTGTTCAATGATTCATTAGTTGCGTATAATACCCATGCTCATCACAACACATGCCCTACTTAATACCCATCACCCGGTTACCAGATCCCCCACCCCTTCCTTTCTGTAACCAGTTTGTTTCCCGGAGTCCAGAGTCTCTCATGGTTTGTCTCCCTCTCTAATTTCTTCCCATTCGGTGTTCCCTCCCTTCCCCTAAGTCCTCCATGCTATTCTTTATGTTCCACATATGAGTGAAACCATATGATAATTATCTTTCTCTGCTTGACTTATTTCACTTAGCATAATCCCCTCCAGTTCCATCCATGTCTATGCAAATGGTAGGTATTCATCCTTTCTAATGGCTGACTAATATTCCATTGTATATATGAACCACATCTTCTTTACCTATTTGTCTGTTGAAGGGCATCTTGGCTCCTTTCACAGTTTGGCTATTGTGGACATTGCTGCTATGAACACTGGGGCATGTGCCCCTTCGGATCACTACATCTGTATCTTTGGGATCAATACCTAGTAGTGAAATTGCTGGGTCATAGGGTAGCTTTTTTTTTAATGTCCTGAGGAACCTACATACTGTTTTCCAGAGTGGCTCCCCTTTCTCCACATCCTCACCATCTGTTGTTTCCTGTCTTGTTAATTTCTACCATTCTAACTGGTGTGAGGTGGTATCTCGTTGTGGTTTTGATTTGTATTTCCCTGATGGCTAGTGATGTTGAACATTTTTTCATGTGTCTGTTAGCCATTTGTATGCCTTCTTTGGAGAAGTATTTCTTTATGTCTTCTGCCCATTTCTTGACTGGATTATTCGTTTTTTGGGTGTTGAGTTTGAGAAGTTCTTTATAGATCTTGGGTATGAGCCATTTACCTGACCTTAAGGGAAAAACTCTCATTTTTCCCATTGAGAATGACATTTGCTGTGGTCTTTTCATAGATGGCTTTTATGATATTCAGGTATGTTTCCTCTATCCCTATACTTTGAAGAGTTTTAATCAGGAAAGGATGCTGTATTTTGTCAAATGCTTTTTCTGCATCAATTGAAAGGATCATATGGTTCTTGTCTTCTTTTGTTAATGTGCTCTATCACGTTGATTGATTTGCAAATGTTGAACCACCCTTGCATCACAGAAATAAATCCCATCTGGTCGTGATGGATAATGCTTTTAATGTACTGTTGGAGCCTATTGGCTAGGATCTTGGTGAGTATTTCAGCATCCATGTTCACCAGGGATATTGATCTGTAATTCTCCTTTTTGATGGGGTCTTTGCCTGGTTTTGGGATTAGGGTAATGCTGGCCTGTAGAACGAGTTTGGAAGTTTTCCTTCCATTTCTATTTTTTGAAACAGCTTCAGGAGAATAGGTATTATTTCTTTAAATGTTTGGTAGAATTCCCTTGGGACTCCATCTGGCCCTGGACTCTTGTTTTTTTGGAAGGTTTTTTTATTACTGTTCTAATTTCTTTACTGGTTATTGGTCTGTTCACATTGTCTATTTCTTCCTGTTTCAGTCTTAGTAGTTTATAAGTTTCAGGAATGCATCCATTTCTTCCATATTGCTTCATTTGTTGGCATATAGTTGCTGGTAATCATTTCTAATAATTATTTCTATTTCCTTGGTGTTAGTCTTGATCTCTCCCCTTTCGTTCATGCTTTTATCGATTTGGGTACTTTCCCTTTTCTTTTGGATAAGTCTGGCCAGAGGTTTATCAATGTTACTAATTCTTTCAAAGAGCCATCTTCTAGTTTCATTGATCTGCTCTACTGTATTTCTGGTCTCTAATTTATTGATTTTTCCTCTAATCTTTATTATTTCTCTTCTCCTGATTGGTTTAGGCTTTATTTGCTATTCTTCCTCCAGGTCCTTTAGGTGTAAGGTTAGCTTATGGATTTGGGATTTTTCTAATTTTTTGAGAGAGGCTTGGATGGCTATGTATTTCCCTCTTAGGACTGCCTTTGCAGTATCCCATAGGTTTTGGACTGATGTGTTTTCATTCTCATTCATTTAAATGAATTGTTTAAGTTCTTTAATTTCCTGGTTGACCATCCATTCTTTAGCAGGATGCTCTTTAACTTCCAAGTATTTGAGTTCTTTCCACATTTCTCTTGTGGCAAAGCACTGTGGTCTGAAAATATGCAGGGAATAATCTCAATCTTTTGGTATCAGTTGAGAACTGATTTGTGATCCAGTATGTGGTCTGTTCTGGAGAAAGTTCCATGTTCATTTGAGAAACATGAGTATTCTGTTGTTTTAGGGTGGAATGTTCTGTATGTATCTATGAGTCCATCTGGTCCAATGTGTCATTCAAAGCTCTTATTTCTTTGTTGATCTTCTGCTTAGATGATTGGTCCACTGCTGTGAAAGGAGCGTTGAGGCTTCCTACTATTAATGTATTTATTATCATCAATGCTTCTTTATTTTGGTTATTAAGTGGCTTATATAATTGGCTGCTCCCTTTTGAGGGGCATAGATATTTACAATTGTTAGATCTTCTTGTTGGATAGACCCTTTAAGTATGAGATAGTGTCCCTCTACATCTATTACTACAGTCTTTGGTTTATTTTATTTTATTTTTTAAATATTTTATTTATTTGACAGAGAGAGAGAAACACAGTGAGCACACAAGCAGGGGGAGCAGCAGAAGGAGAGGGAGAAACAGGCTCTCCACTGAGCGGGGAACCTGATGAGGGACCCAGTCCCAGGGCCCTGGGATCATGTCCTGAGCTGAAGGCAGACGCTTAACCAACTGAGACACCCTGGTACCCCTGTCTTTGTTTTAAAATCTAATTTGTCTGATATGAGAATTGCTACCCCAGCTTTCTTTTGAGGTCCATTAGCATGGTAAATCATTCTCCATCCCCTCATTTTCAATCTGGAGATGTCTTTAGGTTCAAAATGAGTATCTTGTAGATAGCATATGGATGGGTCCTGCTTTTTTATCCAGTCTGAAACCCTGTGTCTTTTCATGGGAGCATTCAGCCCATTTACATTCAGAGTAACTATTGAAAGATGAATTTAGCACCATTGTATTGCCTGTAAAGTCCCTGTTTCTGTAGATTTTCTCTGTTTCTTCCTGGTCTGTGTGACTCTTGGGGTCTCTCTTTGCTTAGAGAATCCCCCTTAATATTTCTTGCAAGGCTGGCTTGGTGGTCAAATATTCTTTCAGTTTCTGCCTGTCCTGAAAGCTGTTTATCTCTCCTTATGTTCTGAATGACAGCCTTCCTGGATAAAGTATTCTTGGCTGTATGTTCTTTTCATTTATTACCCTGAATATGTCTTGCCAGCCCTTTCTGGCTTGCCAGGTTTTTGTGGACAGATCTGATGTTATTCTGATGTTCCTCCCTCCATATGCAAGGGACCTCCTCTTCCTGGCTATTCTCAGGACAGTTTCTTTGGCTGTAAAATTTGCAAGCTTCACTTTTATATGACAGGGTGTTGATCTATTTTATTTGATTTTGGGAGGGGCCCTCTCAGCCTCTCAGACTTGAATGCTTGTTTCCTTCCCCAGATTAGGATAATTCTCAGCTATGATTTGCTCAAATATACCTTCTAGCCCTCTCTCTCTCTTTCTACCCCCTAGGGGATCCCAATAATTCTGACATTGGAATGTTTCATGGCATCATTAGTCTCTCCAATCCTTTCTTCATGTACTACTAGCAGCCTATCTCTGTTTTCCTCAACTTCCTTCCTTTCCATCAGCTTATCTTCTAGATAACTAATTCTCTCTTCTGCCTCGTTTACTCTTGCTGTTAAAATATCCAGTTTAGACTGCATCTCATTCATAGCATTTTTTATTTTGGCCTGATTAGATCTCCTTTCTGCTTTTAGAGATTCTATTTTGTCACTAATGCTTTTTTCAAACCTAGCTATTGACTTTATGATTGCTATCCTGAATTCTATCTCTGACATCTTGCTTGTATCCATATCCATTAGTTCCATGACAGAGGACATTGTCTCTGTTTCTTTTCTTTGTTGAGAGCTCCTCCTCCTAGTCATTCTGTTGAGGGATAGTTGAGTGAATGATCAGAGTCCAAAATATTAACCCTAGCAAGATGCACCCTAGCAAAATCCAGAGTGGTCAGAAGCCACCACCAAAAAACAAAGCCAAAATGAAACACAAGAATAAAATTATAAAATTAAAAAAATTTTAAAAAGTGGGGTGGTGGTGGAAAGAGCTATAATCTCTCAGTGTGGACAAAGCAGGCTGTTTCAGTTGTTCCTGAATGTATTTTGGTCTCTGTGTTAGAAGACACTATGTCCCAAAAATTATAAAGAAAGTAAAACTTGTATATATAAAGGTAAAATTGAATGGAGTGACAAAAGGACTAAAATAAAGCATATATCTATAAAAAATATAGGTGTGAAAAAATAAAAGTTGAAAAGTGACTATGAAATATTAGTTGATATAATAAACATCTAGTTGAAGTGAGGAGAAAGTAAAAAGAAAAAACAGAGAAAAAAGTGTAAGTAAAAGAGAAAAAAAAGAAAAGGAGAATTTTCTCTGAAAAATAAACAAGTCATGGGTCGCACCTGAAGCTCAATATACAATTTTCCCCTGGTGTTGGGATTTTATGGTCTTAAGAGATCCATAGGATTGTCATCCACCTGTTCTTCCAGCCCCTCTTCTGGGGGAGGGCCCTGCCCTGCTGTTTCTCAGGTAACCTTGCCTGTGTGGAGTTGCCCCACCCCGTCATGCGGATGGGCTCAGTGGCAACCAGTCTTCTGTGTAGCTTTTGTTATCTGGGGACTTTCTGTGCCTCTTCAGAGGATGAGGGCAAAAACGGCCACACCCAAACCTCTGGCCCAGAGGAGAAAATTCAGTTTTCCCTCTTTACTAAACCCTCCAGGACAAACAGTCTCCACTTCTGTATGTGCCACCAAAAACCGCAGCCTCCCACAGTGCAGGCCCACAGCAACTCTCTCAGAGGTAGTTCCGGGGGCCCGGGAGTGCCATTGCCCTTTGTGACTCTAAAACCTCGAGCAGCAGAGTGTTCATGTGCACACCTGAAGCTCCTGGATTATGACTAGGTGACACTCTAGTCCTTTCCAGGCTGCTACGACTCTGTGAGATTTTACCCGGTCAGGCGCAGGTTCCAGACTTTTTCAGGCTGCTTAAGAAAAAAGCAATGATCGACTGGCCTGGCTCATGGTTTATAGCAATCGGAGCTGAGAGTCCCTTCCTGGGCTTGCTGATCATTACCTGCTTCCTGGCTCCACTACTCGGGCACTCTACTGGTTCAGGAACCCCTTTTTGCTCTGTGTTTCCTTGTATCCCGAGACCACAATGCCGTACCTAGAATTCTGCCCTTTCATTTCCAGAGTCCCTTTCAGAGAGGGATGTCTCTCACTAGAGCAGATTTCTGTGGGTTCCAATTTTGCACTCCGGTGTTATATCACTTTCCAGGAGTCAGCTTATGGATGCTCCCTAGCCCTTCCATTTATCTTTGATATCTCCCTGCAGATTCATGACTCCACACATCTTACCTTGCAAAAAGCAATTACTTTTCTGCTTGTAGAGCTCCAGATATATATTCTTATGTCTCAGGCTGATTTCATGGGTATTCAAAATGGTTTGATAGATATCCAGCTAAATTCAGGGGACCAGTTGAAATGGAGTCCCCTACTCCCCTGCCATCTTGCCAGTACACCTTCATCTCAATTTAATAAGATATAATTCCCTCACCATCCAGCATGAGGTTACCCTCTATTCCCCAGCAACTCCTTGAACATACCCAAGCCAATGGATAAAATCAATGAAACATTTCTCTACATCAAGGTCTTGAACTAAGGCTTTAGGGGACTTCCTCGGGTTTTGTTCAGCTGTGTCCACAAGTTCCTCCAACTGTAGGTCTTTGCTTAAGCCAGTCCTACTCCATGGAACTGTTGCCCTACATAAATTAATAAGCCACTTTCATTCCCCTGCTAATGCTCATTCCCTCAAAAAGCTTTTTGGCCCTCCTTTATTACCTATTCTCAAAACACAGATTCATGTGTTTAGTGAACACTCACAGCAATTAGTGTCACTAAGCTATTGTCTGTGCCACCCACCTTACACTCTCACATGCATTGTCTTGCACCTTAATCTAGTTATTATACACAGGTATACATGAAAAGCAGCCAAATCACATGCTATAGCACAGACCCTCAATCAACAGCCTAACATAGAACTACTTCCAGAGGGCAAGTAAATTTGGAGGGCAGAATAAAACATAATTGTTTATTTTGACCTCATAGGACTTGTGGATTATTTATTATATCAATGACAGAATTTTCCTACTTTTTGGCCACATATAATTTACCTCAATGTTACTTAAATCTGGTTATATACTTCTTTAGCATTAGATCTCATAAACCCCAAACACTTCTCAGTTTTTCAAATGCATAAGGACTAAGTGAACCAAAGTCTATACCTGGCAACATATTAGTCTAATAATGTGTTTAAAAATAAAGAGAATCACTATCAATCTTACAATGCATATTTTTTCTTATTCTTATCTAGTTAAAAAAATGGGGTGGAGGAGTTATTGAAAAACTAACAAATCATCCTTAAGAATATCTGGATTTAATTATGGGGAGTCCACAAATCAGAGGAACACCTAGAGCTGATTTCATTCCAGCTGGAGAAACAATTGCTTTTCTTCACTTCTCCTCTCAATAAGTGAGTATTTGCTGAGCAATAACTGGTGTCTTGGTGATTTTATAATGCTTAGCCTTGAGTATTTTATAAAACCTCAACACCCTCTTTCTTGAAGCAAAGCTATAACTTATTTGAATGCTTGTTTACCCGCTGCATTCCACTATGGAATTCCACTTCAATTTCTACATTCCTGATGTGACACTTTCGTAAACCCAATTGGTAATTCCAGAGACTAATTTTTTATAGTTGGGAATTCAGTATAGGAAAAGTGTGGAGAAATTCCCTTGTATCTGGTGTTGAAACCTTAGGGCATTCACAATGATGCTCATCTCCCACTATCCTCATATTGACTATAGCAGTATTAAAAGATCCAGTGTATGGGGCGCCTGGGTGGCTCTGTCATTAAGCGTCTACCTTTGGCTCAGGGTGTGATCCCAGAGTCCTGGGATCGAGCCCCACATCAGGCTTCTCCGCTGGGAACCTGCTTCTTCCTCTCCCACTCCCCCTGCTTGTGTTCCCTCTCTCGCTGGCTGTCTCTCTCTCTGTCGAATGAATAAATAAAATCTTTAAAAAAAAAATATGGGGCGCCTAGGTGGCTCAGTCATTAAACATCTGCCTTCGGCTCTGGTCTTGATCCCAGAGTTCTGGGATCGAGCCCCATGTCAGGCTCTTCCGCTGGGAGCCTGCTTCTTCCTCTCCCACTCCCCCCTGCTTGTGTTCCCTCTCTTGCTGGCTGTCTCTATCTCTGTGAAATAAATAAATAAAATCTTAAAAAAAAAAATAAAGGATCCAGTGTAAGAACCAAGCCATAGAAGTAGTTGAAGTTAAGTGTAAAGGGAAAACCACTCCTGTGTCTCCTCTACCTGATACTGTACTGCAACACTGCTTCACTCTAATACCAGATGTGTGGTTTATCTACACATCAAGCAATTCTGTGACAGCAGCTGGGTGTTTTACAATGTAACTCAATTAAACACTGTCTACCTAAAGGTGGCATTAGATCTCATAGGTTAAAGATTCAGTCCTACAAGATTGCTATTCCCCCAATTCCCCTTCTCATGCAGCACAAATATACAAATGAATCTTACTAAAGGCAAAGAGATGCATGATATTTTGAGATCCCATCTACTTTGGTAATTCCATAATCAAGAGAAGATATGCACCCCCACATTCATAGCATTATTTATAATTGCCAAGACAAAGAAACAACCTAAATGTTCATAGACAGATGAATGGATAAAGAAAATGTTACATAGATAGATAGATAGATAGATAGATAGATAGATAGATGATAGATAGATAGAGGAATATTATTCAGCCATCAAAAGAAGGAAATCCAGCCATTTGTGAAATATGCCAGACAGAGAAAAAGACAAATACTTTATGGTACCACTTATTTGTGGAATCTTAAAAAAAAAAAAAGTAAAACTCATAGAAACAGTAAAAAGGAGTTGCCAGGGGCTGAGGTGGGGGAAATAGGGAGAGGTTGGTAAAAGGGTACAAACTTTTAGTTCTAAGATGAGGTTATGGAAAAACCATTAACTTTATTTAATACAATTTGGACATGTAAGTTAACTATTTCAACTGTAAATTTTTGAAATCCAGATACAGACAGAATATTTCAATAAAATCTAGAGCCTGAATTGAGAGATACTACTTCAAGTGTAAAACACAGTGGATTTTGAAGATTTAGTATGAAAGATACAAAATATATGGATAAGACTTTTTTATATTGATTACACATTGAAATAATATTTTGATTATTTGTGTTAAAATCTATTAAAATTGGGGTGCCTGAGTGGTGCAGTTGGTTTGGCACCTGACTCTTTTCAGCTCAGGTTATGATCTCAGGGATTGAACCAAGCGGCTCCATGCTCAGCACAGAGTATGGCTGAGGTTCTCTCTCCCTCTCCCTTGCCCCCCTCAACTTGCACACATTCGCACTCTCTCTCTCTAAGAATATATATGCTAAAATTAGCTTCAGCTTTTTGATGTGGCTCCTAGACAACTTATAATGACATATGTAGTTAGCATCACCTTCCCACAGAACAGTGCTGACCTAGAGCCATTTTTAGAGGAACTCATATATGTTACATATTTTTCCTGTAGTTTTGGGCATCCTTGAACTAAATTTTAGCTACATTTTAATGTGAGGGTGTAGAGCTTCAAGCTTTGGGGTTTCTCTTGGGATATAGAACATATGTCTTATAATTTTATTTTCATGATTTTGGATAAGAGACCAAAAAAAGCTGAATTCAAACAACTCCTTGTCTTGGTTAAATACTCTTGAGGTTTCCCCACTTACAGCTCATTGATTTGGCTGTCTGTAGATCTATTCAGGCTGTCTGTAGATCTATTCAGGGTACATTGGAGTTTCCTATAAAGGGTCAGAAGAGGTTCACATGACTATGAAAGAGAAAGTAAAATGTTCATAAAATGCACATTACATGATGATATGGCTTCATGTATGTGCTCTTCAGTAATAAAAATCGTATGCACTTCAGTGATAAAAATCACCTTGCTGAAAATGTGTTAAATAATACGCTTTGGCCAGATGTGATCACAGATATTTTCTGTGTGGCTCTATTGTTTTTTAAAAGATTATTTATAAAAGTGTTTCTAAATGGAGTTACTTACCATACATATTGACAGAATTTTGTTGAATATTTAATATATAAAGTCTATTCAAATTAGCAATTTAACACATTCAGCAAAATGGATTGATTAATGATTACCTTTGTCTCTATCTACCAGGTTTAGATGAAGTTGATGTATTCATTTTAATTTAATTTCTTAAGAGGTAATATGCACATTTTGAAAAATTAAGAAAAACAAAGTATTCAGTGAAAGTCTCTTTTCCAGTCCTCTATCCATCTGGTTCCCAACAACCCTCCAAAACACACAAATTGATGACCACATACCCAATGTTATTGTTTTTGGTGCATGTGTGCACAGTTTCTTTAACATATACTAGTAAATCCTGATAATCTTAAATTTCCGCTTTTACACTAAAGGTAGAATACTGAAAGCACTTTTAAGCACATAGCTTTTTTTCATATAACATGTCTTACAGATCTTTTTGTGTCAGTAAATGGAGCCCTTCCATTTCTGTTTTACAACTATATAGTACTCCCTGAACAAATGTACTATAATTTATCTAACCAGGCTCCCATTGATAGACACTTGGGTTGTTTCCAGTAACAATTCCACAGTGAATAATCTTGCGTGTAGTCATTTCATCTGTATATCCACAGAGCTAGAATTATGCACAAAAAGTATAATCATTTTTATTTTTAGTTGATATTACCAAAATGCCCTCCAAAATGGAATTTGAATTTCTACAGGAATATAAGAGTGTTTATTTCCCCATTGATGTTTTCTAACTTTTACTTTTTTTGTTGTTTTTTTCTTACAATGTCACAACCAGGATATTATATGGACACAGTCAAGATACAAAACATTTCCATCACCACAAAGATCCTTCGTTTTGCCCTTCTATAGACATACCACTTGCCTCTCACTCAAACCCTCTCATTAACTCCTGACAACCACTAATTTGTTCTCCATTTCTATCATTTTGTCATTTGAAGAATGTTATATACATGGAATTATGCAATGTGTAATGTTTTGTATTGTTTTCTTTCACCAGTATAATTCTCTGGCAATTCATCTAGGTTGTTGCATAGATCAATAGTATCATTCTTTTTTATTGCTGAGTAGCATTTCACATACCACAGTTTGCTTAGCCATTCACCCATTGAAGGGTACCTGTGTTGATACCAACTTTTGGCTATTACCAATAGAGTTGCTATAAAAACTTGTGTATATGTTTTTGTGTGAACATAAATTTTCATGTCTCTGGGATAAATGTCCAGGAGTGCAATTGCTGGGTCATATGGTAGTTGCATGTTTTGATTTTTAAGGAACTGCCAAAATGCTTTTCAGAGTGGCTCTGCCATTTTTATATTCCTGCCAGCAATGTACGTGTGATCCAGTTTGTCCAAATCTCCACCCACATTTGGTATTATCACTATTGTTTTTTAAATTTAACCTGATAGATGTGCAATAACATCTTATTTTTGTTTTAACTTGCATTTCTCTAGTGACTAATGGAATTGAACATCTTTTCAGGTGCCTATCTGCCATCCATATGTCCTCTCTGGTGAAATGTCTCTTTATGTCTTTTGTTTATTTTCTAATTGGATTTTCTGTTTACTGTAAGGTTTTAAAAGTTCCTTATATATTGTAGGTAGTAGTCCTTTGTTGAATATGTGGTTTATAAATGTTTTCTGAGATCATTCCTTGTTGCAACATGTGAATTATATTTCTAAATCATTAGACTGGAGAAACATTAGTGGATTAAAGCACAGATTATATAACATTATTAGTAGGTTTTCAGTGCATAGTCCACTTCCCATTCATTGGTTAACCATCTAAACTGTGAAATTGAGTGTTATGACAGAGCATTTTATCTTTTGATGTTTAATCAGTACCCATTATTCAGTTAACATACTTGGTAACAGTTACATGTTTGCTTTTAAGTTTCTCTGAAATAAAAGGTGCCTGATACCTGACATATTTAAGGAATCTGGTGTTTTAAATTATGGTAATGACAACAAATATGGTGCATTCCTTATTTTACTTAATCTACCCAATCTCTGAAAGATACTATAGTTGACCCTTGAACAACACAGTGTGCCCTGTGCATTGAAAATCTACATATAACTTTTGACTACCACAAAACTGAACTACTAATTGCCTACTGTTGACTGGAAGCCCTACTGGTAACATAAAACATCAATTAACACATATTTTGTATGTTATATATATTATCCTGTATTCTTACAATGAAGTCAGCTAGAGAAAAAATGTGATTAAAAATGATTAAGAAAGAAAAAATACATTTATAGTAATGTATAGTAAAAAAATCTATGTATAAGTGGACTCACAAACTCATATTGTTCAAGAGTCAACTGTATCGTTACTTTTATTTTACATATAAATAAATCAAAGCTTAAAAAGATTAGCTCAGGTTGCCCAGCAGCAGAAATAAAATTTAAGCCAGGTCTAAATCATTCCAGAAACTCTTAGCTACCATTCAGTATTGTGTTTTTTTGCTAGGTTTTGCTGCAGAATGGTCTGGCTTTTAAAGAAGTCACGTTACAAGTTGTTATGTGCCTTCACCCAAAGGAGGTCTGAGAGGAATACCATCAAGAGACTCTGAATGGATTTCCACTTTTGGCTTATGATGGAATAAAAGGGGTTGGGTTTGCCCTCAAGCCCACACTAATAGAGCTTGAAAGTAAGCCTCAAAAAGATCAAGTGGATTTCATGTAATTTACCTGCTCCTTAGAACTGAAACCTAAAAATACTTAAAGGAACACCAAAAACCAACATCCAATAACATAAAACTCACAGTGTTGGCATCTAATTATAGATTGCCAGGTGTACAAACACTAAATCATGTTTCAATGCCCAGGAAGAAAAATTTAAGACACAGATGCAGAAATGACACAGCTAATACAATCAGCAGACAAAACACTAAAAATGTACTTCATATGCTCAAGAAGGTTAGAGAAAAGCATGCATTTGATGAAGAGCAATGGAAATTATAAAAAGATCCAAATTAAACTTCTAGGTGTGAAAAATATAACATCAGAGATGAAAAAACTGTGCAGAAGCTTTTTATTTTGATGAAGTCCCACGAGTTCATTTTTTCCTTTGTTTCTCTTGCCCTTGGAGATGTGTCATGAAAAAAGTTGCTGTGGCTGATGTCAAAGAGGTTGCTGCCTATGTTCTCCTTTAGGATTTTGATGGATTCCTGTCTCACATCGAGGTCTTTCATCCATTTGGAGTTTACCTTTGTGTATGGTGTGAGAGAGTGGTCAAGTTTCATTCTTTTGCATGTAGCTGTCCAATTTTCCCAGCACCATTTATTGAAGAGACTGTCTTCTTTCCCCTGGATGTTTTTTCCTGCTTTGTCAAAGATTAGTTGCCCAAAGAGGTGAGGGTCCATTTCTGGGTTCTGTATTCTGTTCCATTGGTCTGTGTGTCTGTTTTTGTGCCAGTACCTTGCTGTCTTTGAAAAAGCTTCTGCACAACCAAGGAAACAGTCAAAAAAACCAAGAGGCAGCCCATGGAATGGGAGAAGATATTTGTAAATGACACTACAGATAAAAGACTGGTATCCAAGATCTACAAAGAACTTCTCAAACTCAATACACAAGAAACAAATAAATCACAAAATGGGCAGAAGATATGAACAGACACTTTTCCAGTGAAGACATACAAATGGCTAACAGACACATGAAAAAATGTTCAAAATCATTAACCACCAGGGAAATTCCAATCAAAACCACACTGAAATACCACCTTACGTCAGTTAGAATGGCAAAAATTGACAAGGCAAGAAACAACAAATGTTGGAGAGGATGTGGAGAAAGGGGATCCCTCCTACATTGTTGGTGGGAATGCAAGTTGGTACAGCCACTTTGGAAAACAGTGTGGAGGTCCCTTAAAAAGTTAAAAATTGAGCTACCCTATGATCCAGCAATTGTACTACTGGGTATTTACCCCAAAGATACAGATGTAGTGAAGAGAAGGGCCATATGCACCCCAATGTTCATAGCAGCATTGTCCACAATAGCTAAATCATGGAAGGAGCCGAGATGCCCTTCAACAGATGACTGGATTAAGAAGATGTGGTCCATATATACAATGGAATATTACTCGGCCATAAAAAAGAACGATTTCTCAACATTTGGTGCAACATGGATGGGACTGGAGGAGATAATGCTAAGCGAAATAAGTAAAGCAGAGAAAGACAATTATCATATGGTTTAACTCATTTATGGAACATAAGAAGTAGGAAGATCAGTAGGAGAAGAAAGGGAAGAAGAAAGGCGGGGTAAACAGAAGGGGGAAGGAACCATGAGAGACTATGGACTCCGGGAAAAAAACTGAGGGCTTCAGGGGCTGGGGGGCTGAAAATGGGTTAGGCTCGTGATGGGTATTAAAGAGGGCATGTACTGCATGGTGCACTGGGTGTTATACGCAATCATGGAACTTCAAAAAAATAAATTAATTTTTTAAAAAAGAAAAAACTGTGGATGAGATTAACAGTAGATAAAGCACCACAATACACCACAGAAAGAAGACTTGAGAAATTGAAGACAATGCAATTGAAAATATCCAAAATGGAACTCAGGGGAAACAATTTTTAAAAAATGAATAGAACACCATAATGTGGCCTAAAATACATCACGCATAATTAAGAGTCTCACAAAGGAGGAGGTGGGGGTTCAGAAAAAAAAATGCTTGAAGAAATAATGGCTGAATATTTATCATTTGTCATGAAAACTATAAACAAACAGATTGGAGTTCAACAAACCTGAAGTAAAAAATAGGAAGATAAACCTAATCAAGCATATTGCACTAAAAAGTAGATGGCAAATTAACACATGAAAAGATGCTAATGATTATTAATCATAGGGTGTTAAAAAAAGAAATAACAGGTCCAAAATAGAGTTACTTGTGCTAAGCCCCACACTAGCAAACCAAGACTTAATATCTAACCGAATTGCAGTTTCAGCCTCTCCCAGGAAAGTAACCTTTAACCAGTCATTCTGGAATTACCTGGTCAGCACTAGTGAAGTAATCTGCCCTGTAAGCCCTGCCTTTCCCCAAAGGATGTTTTTTGCCTGAAACAACACACTTGCTTTGACTTGTCCCCTTTCTGACTATAAAAGCCTTCCATTTTGTACATCTCTTTGGAGTGTCTATTTGCTAGATAGGATATTGCCTAATTCATTAATTGTTGAATAAAGCTAATTTGATCTTCAAATTTACTCAGTTGAATTTTGTTTTTTTTTTTAACAAGGGAAATGAAAATTAGAATCATAATGAGAAATCATAGCAATTAAATGCTAAAATTAAAAAGACTTCCAATACAAAAGTTTGGCGAAGATGCAAAACAACTGTAACTCTCATACATTTCTGGTGGGAATATAAAATGGCACAGCCACTTTGGAAAAAGTATGATAGACTTTTATAAAATTAAATGCTTATCATAAGACTTGGTAGCCCTGCTTGCCTTAGTAACCTCACTCTTGTATATAGCCATGAGAAATAAATTCCTGTATTCATATAACGTCTGTACAGCAAGTCCTTAAAAGCTGCTATACTCCCAACAATCAAAACCTAGAAACAACGCCAATGCCCTTCAATAGGTGAGTGGATAAGTAAATTGGAGTATAGCCATTCAATGGATTTGTTAATATCAAAGGACCAAACTGCAGATTCAGGTAACAATGCAGAATCTCCAAAGCATTATGCTAAGTGAAAGAAGTTAAACACTAAAGTACTCTCCTCACACTACTCCTGGCTCTGCACAGATCATATTCTGTAGGGTTTTATTTATGTGACATTTTAGAAATGGATAAATTACAGTGACAGAATGAAGATCAGTAGGTTCCAGGCATGGAAGCAGGAGACTAACTTCAAAGGGATCCAATCGAACTTTCGGGAGTGAAGGAAATATTTTATCTCATAATTTGGGTGGTAACTACACAACTGTATACATTTGTCAACACCAAATTGTACACTTAAGATTGGTGTGTTTCATTTTTTGTAAATGATAGGGGATCAAAGTGAGGGTGAGAGGATATTCTAGAAGCTATGGTCAAAACAGTAAAGTAGGGTTAATAGGCCAAAGTGGGAGTCTGAAATCTTTGATAAGCTCTGCTTTCTCTGAAGGGCTAGTGAGAATTTCGGCTGAGACTGTGACAGCAACTGGTTTGTTTACAAGGATGGAGCTGAATTTTTAAACTTTTATCTAAGCTGGGCAGAGGAGAGGATTAAATGTGGTCAGTAAGACTTGGGGCAGAGACAGAAAGGAGAAAGAGGGCCCTTGAGTTATTGAGAGAACTGCAAATAGATCATGACGATTAAGCACATTCTTAGAAAGAAACAGACACAAATACAAAGAGTCGAAATGCTGTAACAGGAAGCAGTAAATACTTGGACCACTTGCTCATGGGGCATATTTCCATCAAAGGCACTTGTCTGAGTGTTCACAATCATTTGATCTAAAACATTTGTATTAAACTTGAAAAATATCAGAAAGGCAAGGACAGATGCCTCCAAGCATGGGAAAGGAGTACAAAGGGATTGCAAATATCTTGAAACAGGCTTGCATTTTCCCCTTTGTGTAGGCAAGCAGAGTGTTCGTCATGGGATAAGGGAGGAGAGGGATGTTTGGGCTGGCAATCCCCAGGTGCAGAAAGCGGGGACTGAGGGTTACATTTTTTCATAGCTTCTAACTTATGCCTTGCTCCTGGGGATCATGGGATCCTGCTCCTACCGGCCATTGCATTCAATAACCTGAGAACAGGCACGCTGTTGATGTTTCAGCTGCTTCCACTCTCACTCCTTAAGGCTTACAATATATTTTCTAAGAATAATTCCCCACTAGACTTTCGTTTGTTGGAAGTTTTTTGATTACTGATTTGATTTTATTGCTGATAAGCAGTCTGTTCAAATTTTCTATTTCTTCCTGATTCAGTTTTGGGAGTCTATATGTTTCTAAGAATGTATCTATTTCTTCTATGTTGTCCAATTTGTTGGCAAAAAATTTTCATAATTTTCTTTTATAATCCTTTCTCTTTCTGTGGTGTGAGCTGTTATTTCTCTTCTTTCATTTATGATTTTGTTTATTTGAGTCCTTTTCTTTTTAAAATTGTTTTCTGATGAGTTTGGCTAAAGGTTTATCAGTTTTGTTCACCTTTTCAAAGAACCAGCTCCTGGTTTCATTGATCTTTTCTATTGGGTTTTGGTTTTGTTTTCATTTTTATTTTATTTATTTCTGCTCTAATCTTTATTATTTCCTTCCTTCTGGATTTGTATTTTATTCTTCTTTTTCTAGCTTCTTTAGGTATAAGTTTAGGTTTTTTACTTGAGATTTTTCTTGCTTCTTGAGGTAGGCCTGTATTGCTATAATCTTCCCCGTTAGAACAGCTTTTGCTGCATCCCAGAGATTTGGGACCATTGTGTTTTCATTTTCATTTTTCTACATATATTTTTTTCATTTCCTCTTTGATTTCTTGGTCGACTTGTTCATTGTTTCGTAGCATGTTATTTAATATCCAGGTATTTGTTCTATTCATGTTCTATCCATATTTTCCTTGTGGTTGATTCCTAGTGTCATGGCACTGTAGTTAGAAAAGGTGCATGATATGACTTTAATCTTTTCAAATTTGTTTGAGACTTGTTATGTAGCCTAACATGTAATCTATTCTGGAGAATGTTCCATGTGCACTTGAAAAGAATGTGTATTCTCCTGTTTTAGGGTGGAATGTTCCGAATTCATCTGCTAGGCCCATCGGGTCCAATGTATTTTTCAAAGTCACTATTTCCTTGTTGATTTTCTGTTTGGATGATGAGAGTGGGTGTCAAAGTTCCCTACTGTTATTGTATTACTATCGATTACTTTATTTATGTTAGTTAATAGCTGCTTTATGTATTTAGGTTCCCTCGTGTTGGGTACATAAATATTTAAAATTGTTATATCTTCTTGTTAGATTGTTCCTTTTATGATTATATCATTTCCTTCTTCATCTCGTGTTAGTCTTTGTTTTAAAGTCCATATTGGTACCCCAGCTTTCTTTTCACTGCCATTTGCATGATAAATATTTCTCCATCCCTTCATTCTCAATATGTATGTGTCTTCTGTCTGAAATGAGTCTCTTGTTGGCAGCATATAGATGAATCTTGCTTTTTATTCATTCATTCTACCATCCTATGTCTTTTGATTGGAGTTTTTATTCCATTTATATTCAAAATAATTATTGATAAATATGTACTTACTGCCATTTTGTTACTTGTTTTATGGTTGCTTTTGTAGTTCTTCTCTGTTCCTTTCTTTTCTTGCTTTCTTCTCTTGTGGTTTGATGGCTTTCTTTAGTGATAATAGTTGGATTCCCTTCTCTGTTTTTTGTACGTCTATTACCAGTTTTTGAGTTGTGGTCACCATTAGGTTTGCATATAACATCTTACGTATATACCAGTCTATATATCAAGTTGATGGTCACTTAAGTTTGAAACCATTACAAAAACACTAGAATTTTTACTCCTCTACTCACCATGTTTCATGTATATGGTGTTATACTTTACATCCTTTTTATTTTGTGAATTCCTTGACTGATTTTTACTTGATTTTACTGCTTTTGTGCTTCCTATTTTTCTTACTTCTGCTCATGATCTTTCCTTTTCACATAAAGAATCTCCTTTAACATTGCTTGTAAGGATGGTTTAGTGGTGATGAATTCCTTTAACTTTTGTTTATCTGGGAAAATCTTTCTCTCTCTTTCTATTCTGAATGATAATTTTTCTGGGTAGAGTATTCTTGGTCGCAGGTTTTTTCTTTTAAGCACTTGGAATATATCATGCCACTCTCTTCTGGATTGTAAAGTTTTCTGAAAATCAATTGCTACACTTATGGGGTTTCCCTTGTATGTAACTATTTTCTTTTCCCTTGCTGCTTTTAAAATTCTCTCTTAATCACTACTTTTTGCCATTTTAATTATTATGTGTTTGCTATGGACCTCCTTGGGTTGATTTTGTTGGGGGCTCTCTGACCCCTGGATCTGGATTTCTGTTTCCTTCCCTAGATTAGGGAAGTTTTCAGCTGTTATTCTTCAAATAAATTTTCTGTCCCTTTCCTTTCTCTTCTGGGATCCCTATAATGCAAAAGTTATTATGCTAAATGGTATTGCTAAGTTCCCTTAACTTATTCTCATTTTTTATAATTCTTTTTTATTTCTCCTGTTCAATTTGATGGCTTTCCATTACTCTGTCTTCTGGCTCACTGATCTGTTCTTCTGCTTCCTTCTACTATTTATTCCCTCTAGTGTATTTTTTATTTCAGTTATCAAGTTCTTCATCTCTTCTTCATTACTATTCATTACTATTGCTTTTTTTTTTTAATGTTTTCTAGCTCTTTGTTAAGGGTCTCACTGAAGTATGCCACTCTTTTCTCAAGTCCGATGAGTATCTTTATGACCATTACTTCAAATTCTCTATCAGGAAAATTGCTTTTCTCTCTTTTGTTTAGCTCTCTTGCTGTACTTTGTGTTTTGCGTGCACACTACTGTTGTGATTGAGCCACATTTGTTTTCATTCCAGTCATCTGCAATGGCTCTCTTTGTGTGAGTGTGGTTTGGTCCCTGTGTTGTTAATGGGCAAGTCTGGGGTCACCTTGGACTTGAGTTGGGTCAGACCAGGTGTTTGGCAGAGCTGCAGTTGCATCAAACTACAGACCACTTTCTCTGTGTTGTTTCCTTAGAAGCTTTTGTTGGGGCACAAGTCCTGCAGTCAGGCCAGATGTTTGCCCCCCCCCCCTATCCACTGCTGAGGTTGCAGTTGTTCTGGTATGTGTGATTATCTTCCCCTCTCCCAGGGCAAGAGTAACTCTGTAGTGGTGCCGACCCCTGTTGAGACTGTTTGCACAATGCCATGTTTGTGGTGCCACTTTGGATGAACTCCTGCCAAGAATGGGTTGGAGGAGGTGGCCTGCAGCAGAATGCAGGGAGCAGGTATATGGGTGTTAGCAAGGTGTACATGGATCTGCTCCAGAAGGGGACCTGGAACCACTGTGCAGCACTTCTGAGGGCAGGTCCTCCAGAACCTATTCTGAGATTAGTAAATGAATCTCCTTTCTGTATATTCCAGGCATTTTTCAAACTTCTGCCTCTATGAGGTATCCCAGCTAGGTTGTTTGTTATGCTGTCTCTCTAAGGGTGGAAACTAGTTTCCTATTGCTCTCTGGCTCTCCCAGAGTAGAGCTGTTGATTTTAAATTTCTAGATGTTAAGCCCCACTGATTGTAAAAACTTTCAAGTTAAGCCCCTCTGATTTTCAAAGCTGAATGTTATGGCTATTTTTTTTTTTCTGGTGCTGGTCCCCCATGCCTGGGGTGCTTGTTGTGGAGTCTGCTCCTTTTCTTTCTCCATGCTTGTGGTGCCCCTCCCTCCCATGCTTAGTCTTTTGGGGTAGTTTAGTTCCGACTCCATCTCCTTCTTAACCTTTTCAGTGTTGCTTCTTTATGGTTAGCAGTGGAGAATCTTTTCTGAGGGTCTTTCGGTTATTTTCCGGGTTATTTATATGGATATGGGTGTCATCTAGGTGTGTCCATGGGACAAGGTGAGCTTGGGATCCTCCTCTTACTTGGTCATCTTCCCTGGAAGTTGTTATTTTTTTCTTTTTTGAAAATTAATTTACTTAAATTTTTTTCCTGATATTTAGGAACACTTATACTTTAATCTTAATGGTTATCTTTTTTTTTTAAGATTTTATTTATTTATTTGACAGAGAGAGACACAGCCGGTGAGAGAGGGAACACAAGCAAGGGGAGTGGGAGAGGAAGAATCAGGCTCTCAGCGGAAGAGCCTGACGTGGGGCTCGATCCCATAACGCCGGGATCACGCCCTGAGCCGAAGGCAGACGCTTAACGACTGAGCCACCCAGGTGCCCCTTAATGGTTATCTTTTGACTATTAACTTTTGTACTCCATTTTCTGTGTCCCTTTTCTTTTTATTATTTATTTGATGAGTTTTAATGATATGCTTTGACTTCCACCTATTTCCCAGGTAATGATCAAAAACATTCTCTTTCCCCTTTTCTCTTGTGTCTATTTTTTTAGCTTTGTTATTTCTGCCTTGTTAGAGCATTTAACATTTACACACTTTTTGTTTCCTTACCCCACCTTTGTTAACTCTTAAATTTACTTTTGTTAAAGTTCCCAATTGTCTTGGATAGAAGAATCTTGGTATACTATACATATCTCAGGAAGGGCTCATGTGTACAATAGTTCCTGAGTTCTTACATGTTGAACTCTGGTTTTCTATTGCCTTGATAGTTGATGGAGAGCTTGGTTGGATATAAGATCCCTGATTCATACTTTCTATTTTAGTTTCTTAAAAATACTGTTGTGCTATTGCTGTGTTTGTTGCTATCTAGAAGTCTGTTGTCAACACAATTTTTTTTTCTTCTTGTTAGTTAGTCTTTTGGATTGGAATAGAGAAATCTTTTTTATTTTAAAAGTCTTATAGTTCTATTATGAAATGTCTCAGAGTTGATTGACACATTTTCTCCAGGAACATGATTTTTCCTTGGCCTTTCAGGATATAGATTTAAGTTTTTTCTGTTAGGGAGTTTTCTTGAATTATATTTTAAAATATTGGTTTCATTTCAGTTTTGCTTTTTTTTCTTTGAGAACTCAAATTAGGTAAATATTTGGACACACTATCACTCTTCTGATTAGAAATATTAGTATCCTTTAACCAATGACCAATTATATGAATTCTAAGTGCATTTGTCCACTTTGAAAGTTCATATACCAACAGTTTTCCCACAACTTCATGAAATAGGTTCTGCTATTTCTTCATTTTATTGATGCCAACGTATCTCATTTATTCACAAAGTTTTATTAAGTGAAGCCAGAAAAATGTTATTTTTAATGGCAACTCTATGGGAATATATTGATCTTAGTTTAATACAGAAAGTTGTTTTAAAAATAACAATACAAAATAAATGTCATATTATAAAGTTGCAAGATAGAAAATATAAAATGTATTTTTTTCACATTTCTGGAAATCAGTTCTAAGCTATCGGCTATTCAGACCAATTTTAAAAATGGTTTGTTAAAAGTGGCTGAATGTTGAGTGACTGTTCAAGACACCAGATGTCACATTCGTGTTGGGCACGAGCCTCAAAGGGGATGTTAGCTCACTTTGTATCTTAATAGTACAGGTTTTTGGCTGTTTCTAAGCAATGTACAATGTTTGGATAAAGGGTGTTGAGTTTAGACAGTCATTCACATGTTCTGTCTCCATATTGTCAAACATCCAGATGCCTGTGAGCAAACAGATATCTCAGGGAATTATTCTGTTTTTGTCTGGATATTTGGCATTATGTAGCCTCAACTTTTCAGTCTTTCTAAAAGGCATGCTTTCTTTCAGAATTTTATACTCTACATTTTTGTCACCTTACAACAGCAGTTAATAAGACATGTCAGTCACTCCCCTGTTCTGGAGTTACAGTGAACTGGAAGTGACACTGATCTGATGTAATATAAGATTCCCAGTCATCTTAAGAGGCCAGTGATAGCTAACAAAATTCAATTTATAGTTCTGTCATGTCAAGGAGTTTGTATTTTTTTTTAAAGATTTTATTTATTCATTCGACAGAGATAGAGACAGCCAGCGAGAGAGGGAACACAAGCAGGGGGAGTGGGAGAGGAAGAAGCAGGCTCATAGCGGAGGAGCCTGATGTGGGGCTCGATCCCATAACGCCGGGATCACGCCCTGAGCCGAAGGCAGACCCTTAACCGCTGTGCCACCCAGGCGCCCCAAGGAGTTTGTATTTTTAAAGATAAAAGGCTTAAAGAATATTCTCCACCATACTTTGTAAAGAAAATCAAAATAGGTAAATGCATCTTTCCCCATAAGAGTTATGGTCACATTAGTAAATGAAATGATACTAGCTCTATAGTACCTTAGATAAGATTAACCAATTTTAAAGATAGCATTATTTTCTAACTGTGACATAAGAAAGGGGAAATCAGTGTAGCTACCATTTGTTATTTTTGTCAAAAAGGTCTTTTGAAATTTGTCAGTGCATGTAGATCCCTGTGGCATCATATTCTTGTTGGTGCTAATTGTATACCAAAGAGTCTCAATGTGGTGGGGTATAAACATAAAATGCTTTTTATCTAATACCTGCATCCCAAATGGGTTAAATTAAACTTATATACCCACCTTTCCCACTGGGAAAGTGGCTTCTTTAATGCACTTTGGCCATATTCCATACCTTACCATTCAGTGTCAAATATTGGAATAATCATTCTAGGAGGTAAGATTAAATCCTCTGGTTTCTCTCTCCCCCCCTTCTCCTAACTTCAAAGCCCTCCTTCCCTCCTCCAGGGCAGACCAGAACACTGGGTAATTTACTTCCTTTTCTTCCCTTAGGAAAGTGGAAAAGGAAGAGAAAAATGTTTAAAGAGATGCCCACTGGAGGCAGGTTTCACTCCTCAATTTGGTTGGTGGTAACTGCTGTTGAAATTAATTGTCTGTGGATGCAGTTAGGTTGTGTAATGCACCAAGATGTCTCCATCATGACAGACCATTCCCTACAATTCTTCTGGGCTTTGCAGACCTTGAACAGCTTTGTTCTGATCTCCTAGGGACATCATGCCGAGTTCTTTGATGTACCAGGTGGTCTTGGCAAGCCCATAGTTGCAAAATGTCTACTTTTCTGAGGCTAACTTTTAAAACTCCAGACACTTGGGGATCCATTCCGTATCTCTTCAGAACTAAGAAGTGAGTGGCTGGCAGTTCTCCACCACCTTGTCTCTTAATTTGCTTTTCCATTGCTACAGTAGCCTAGGGGAACTTTCCCAAGTGTATGATAAGCAGACATCCAACCGGAGAACAAAATGCTGGTGTCCTCTTTTTGTACAAGCCTTCAGTTTTTACAACTGACTCTCTGAAGCCCTCCTCCACCAGCGAAAGGGAGGGAAAGCCCCTCTGAAGGAAGAGCAAGAACAGCACCTTTTTAGCAACAATGTGGTCCCTAATGTGGGTCTCCCTGTAGACTGAGGGTGGTAGGAGGAGATTATGCAAGAGGGTGGTTGGCAGTGGAACCTATTCTCTGACCATCTCAGTGAGCAAAGTGAAACAATGACTGGCCTAGACAATGTCTGAACTTAGAATGTGGGACCTTGGCAGCAATTCCATAGCAATGCCAAAACAAATTCCTGTTACGTTAGGTAGTTTTACAGGGGCTACTTGTTATGGATCTGGGTTGCTCAAGCCCAGCTGTGCACAATATAAGGAATGTGTTTAGGTGGCCCAGCGCATCTGTTGTACTGCATCAAATCCTGTTTAGCACAAGGTAGTACATAAATGATTCATGATTTAGCAACACTTTATTTTCACTACGTACTCTTACCTTGATGGAAAAATGACAAAAACTATTATGACTAATAATAGCACTATTCTCCCCATTAGCACTAAGTGATTACATAGAAACCAAGGTGCAAATAAACACATACTCTTGCAGAGAGGTAGTCATTTTCCTGAACTTTTAACTTTGTTTACACCATATACATATACATAATCCTTCTAAAAATATACATATATTTTTACATAATCCTTCTATATACATGTATTCGTAATCCTTCTAAAAATATCGTTTTCTTCTGTATTTGCAAAGCTGAAATTCTGTTCTCCGAAGGACCAGTACATCATTCTGCTGGCGATTTGGAAACGCTTTCATCTCAGGTCTGTTCTCTGTATCCACGCCTTAGCCCTGGATAGACTTGGCATTAAGGTTGTTGAAATTCAAGAGTCCTGCACTTCCTCAGCTGTGTAGTGAGTGCTGACAAGGTGTCAGACATCAGAAAACAATTTGTCAAGTGAGAAAATACTTTCTTCTAACTTTTCTTAATTCATCCTCTATGTCAGTGATATGTGTGAATTGACACAGTCAGAAAATAAAACTTTGCATATAAATGATTAACTTCTTAAAAACCACTTTTATTAACAAGTGTAAAGCCAAATTGTTTGAAAGTAAATTCTGCTTACTAGAAAGCTTAGTCTCTCAAAATCTCAGTCTTTGTCTTGTTTTGTTTTTTAGTAAACTTTTTATTTTAGAATATATTAATAGAAAATTTCTAGAAAAAAATGTGAAGGAGAACTCTCAAATATATGGCATAACCAGTTTCCCTTATTATTAACATTATAGGTTGTATGGTATGGTATATTTGTTACAGTTTATTAACCAATATTGAGGCCTGAATTTTAACTAAACTCCATATGTTAGTCAGATTTCCTTAGTTTTTGCCTAATGGCTTTTTTTTTCTCTTCCAGGATGTCACATTACATTTAGTCATCATGTTTCCTCGGTCTCTTCTTGGTTATGACAGTTTCTCAGGCTTTCTTTGTTTTTCATGATACTGAAAATCTTAAGGGGTACTGGTCAGTTATTTTGTGGAACGTCCCTCAGTTGGATTTATCTGATGCTTTGCTCTTGATTAGAATGGAGTTATGCTTTGGGGAAGAAGACTACCGAGGTAAAGTGCCATTTGTATCATATACATCAAGGATACATATCATCAATGTGACTTATCACTGTCGATGCTAATCTTGACCAGTTGGCTGAGATAGTATTTAGCAGGTCTCTCCACAGTAAAGTTACTCTATTCCTCCCCACCCCCTCTTACCTAACTCTAGTTTTATAAGTCACTAGGCACAGTCTACACATAAAGAATAGGGAGTTATGCTTTACCACCTTGAGGGCAGAGTATCTACAGAAATTATTTAGAATTCTGCACAGGAGATTTATTTATTTTCTCCCTTTAAAAAATTCATTCATTTATTTATATCAATATGAACACATGGATATTTATTTTTTATTTTAGGTTTTGATCCAACACTACTTTGTGTATCTGTTGTTCAAATTGTTCCAGCTTTGACCATTAAGAGCTCTTTCAGGTGACTCCTGTGTCAACTCTACCAAGCAAGCTTACTTAGAGGGCATGAACACAAAACCTGTAGGCAAATTTAAAATGCTAGAGGGAGAAGTTTATTTGAAGAATTTGGAGCACAGTGAAAAGCAAGGGGAAGAAGAGGAAGAAGCACTTTAATACACTTAGGGGAGGGTGCCTGTGGGGTAGAATGACATTACCACCTGAACCTAGTGCACACATGTTCATGTGTCTTCTCTGTCCCAATACCTCATCAGCCTTCCCCACTGGGAGTATAGTCATGAGGACAACAGATGGGGTTCAAGCAAGAGGCTTATGGACAAAAGGTACTCAGGGCCAATGACACACACTTGCTTTAGCAGAGTGACACAGTGACAAGTACTCCTGGGCACAGCTGTGGCTCTTTTGTTAGCCTGCTGGATAGTCACAGGTTCCCCTTGTTTCTTTGGTAGAGGACACATGGGTTGAAAGGTGTTACAACTAAGGGCCTGACTTAAGAACTCCTAAATTGTGAATCTTTCCATCCTTTCCTATCTATGTTCACACGCAAATGGTCTACTTAACTTACCATTTAATATATATCTTGGGTTACTGATGTATTTACTATCTATGCTTATCTCATGAGTTTCATTTATCTATCCCATTTTTTGTGTCTTCTATGGTAGAATTAAATATTTTCCAAAATACAACATTACATAGACATTTTACACATTACATAGACAAAGAAAATGCAGGTAGATTAGAAGACACAATTGCAACCAAGGCCCTCTTTCAGGAAATGAGAACTCAAGTGATATTGAATAGGTAGATTGATCATGAAGTTGAAAATATTAAAAATGTCAGGGGCACTTCGTGGCTCAGTCAGTTAAGCCATGGTTAACTGACATTTTTTCCGGGTCCTGGGACCAAGCCCTATGTCAGGTTCCCTGCTCAGTGTGGAGGCTTCTTCTTCCTCTCCCTCTCCCTCTGCCTGCCACTCCCCTTGCTTGTACTTTCTCTCTTTCTTTCTCTCTGTCAAATAAATAAATAAACTCTTTAAAAAAATATTGAAAATATCAGATGTGCTTCCAAAGGAGGATGTGGTATTTGATTTAAAGGCCATATGGGGGTTAATTTACTCTGAAGAGCTATAAATTTTTCCAGGGTAATCTCCTATTTTTCTTTCAAAAAAAATTTGCAAAAGACTTTCTTCCAAGGAGTCCTATAGATGGGTGGAACTGAGTATTGTCAGGAGGACTGCTGGCTTCCTGTTGTTAAGGAATCTGAGATATTTTTCCATCTTTCTTTTTATTTTATTTTTTATTTATTTGCAAGGCAGCGAGAGAGAGAGCGCGCACTCAATAGTGGGGGTAGGGGCAGAGGGACAAGCAGACTCACCACTGAGAGCAGAGCCAGACACTGGGCTCAATCCCAGCACCTTGAGATCAAATGCTTAACTGATTGGGCCACCCAGGCACCCCTCCATCCCTCTTTTAAGAGAAATAATTTGACAAAAGCACAAATATCTCTATCCTAAAGATGTTCTTGTCAATTGTTACAACCCCATTTAACGTCTTCTTGACATTCGTGAAATAAAAAATGCCAAATTCTTGTATGGTCAAAGTTATATGGAACCTTATCAAGAATTTGTCATGCCTGTGCCATGGTAGAAGTGGGGCAAGCAGAGTCGGCTTCATGGAGGAAATCATGTTAGAACCAGGCCCTGAAAAATTTGATAGAATTTTAAGAAACAGAGAAGATGGAGAATGGTATGCTTGAAAAGGAAACAGACTGAGCACAAGAGGAAGTTTGCTACATGAAACAGTCTGGCTTTAACAAAAGCTCCTGTAATGGAGGGACTAGAGTCCAAGCTAGAAAAGCTCAGCCTGTTATGCCCAGTCAGACCAGAGGTTCACATATAGTTTCTAGGAGTTGTTTATTGCCCAGACTTTATAACAGTACAAAATTACCCTGCTACACATGGGTGTGAGGGGACCATGTGCATATTACCCTTTAAGGTGTGTTGCAAACACCCTTAGGGAAGAGAAACTCTAGAGTTGGATGTGGATGGGCAATGCTGCAAACCCAGAACAAAAGGTGTCAAGATTTTCTGATTAGCAGGGACAGTTCTGGGATCATCACCCATTCTGCTAATCATCTATTCCTCACAACAACCCGTCTTTTATGTATATACTATTATTCTCTCCCTTTTATAGATGGTGAAACTGAAACTTGGAGAAGATGACTTATCTGCCCAAGGTCGAAAAGCCAGTAGGTCATGGAATTCCTTTGAATTTAAGGCACACATCCTTAACTACTATTATATTCTTGCAACCTAATTTTAAACTTTTATCAAAATATTCTAGAAATGTTCACGGTGTGAAAACTAAAAATGCCCTAAATTGCAATATGGCACCCAAAGCCTAGTAGCTACAATTAAATTTTGAGTAAACGAATGACTGGATTAATGAATGAATGAATGAATGAATGAGCGCAAGATGCTCTACTTGAAAGGGAAAATCTTCTTGTCTCTGAAAGGCTGAGAATATTAGAGGACATAGGAGAGAGAGAAAAGGAGAAAGAAAATCTCTTTATTTCACATTCGTGGGAAGCTATAGAGAAAGGATAATTGTTCTAAAAATCTGTATAAAATGGGGATGTCTGGGTGGCTCAGTTGGTTAAGTGTCTGCTTTCAGCTCAGGTCATGATCCCAGGGTCTTGTATCAGGCTCCCTGCTCACTGAGGAGCCTGCTTCTCCCTCTGCCTGCCTCTCCCCCTGCTTGTGCTCTCTCTCTCTCTCTCTGACAAATAAATACATAAAATCTTTTTTCAAAACTGTGTAAAATCTAATGGAAGATCAGTCAACATAGGCTTGTCAGTTTAGGTTTCTGGTTTGGTTTCTGGTACAAAAAGAATTGTAAATGTGTGTGGTCATAGGCCAATTCTGAATCGGCTTCAAAGGCTATTTATTGACCATTATTTTAAATTTTTCTTTTCCAGATTTGGGCTTTCCCTGGAAATCTATTTCCAGTAGTCTACAGAGTTGGAAATTATTAATGCAGTTTTCTGTTCTGCAGTCTTGAGCTTTTGAGAACATGTGTTTTGATGATGAGGAAGAGTTAGTTACAAGCCTGTGCCTCAACAGTAGTACTTACTAACTATTCATGACAGATTGTTAGTGAGGATGTAAAAGGAAGTTACTTAAATCAGAGGACTGAAAGCTATCAGAAGAGGGGAGGAGGGGGAAAGGATACAACTGGGAAGGAATGTGTTTTGTTTTGCAGAACCAACAGTTCCAGCCAAGGAGATGCCCTGCTAAGTGTTTTACATGAGAACCCCCTGCAAGGTGTTCCACCTGATATCCCATTACATGAGCCAGTTTTAGCCAGATTGTAGCTGAGTACCTGCTCAAAAGCCTCCTGAATTGTCTTGAAGTTACCTTTCACTCATTATAATGCTAGGATCTCCTCCTATGGGTGGAGTTCCATTTCTGGAACACAGGATGTATGAACAAGCATGTTGACATGCTAGGCATACACAACTGAGTTGAAGTGCCTAAGTGATAGAATATGTATAAGTTCCTTAATGTATGTCAATGTTCCCTGTCCCCATCCCCAAATACACTGAATAAAAACTTTTTGTACTAACCCCACAGGAGATAGTACTTTGAGAGCTAGCTCCCTTTCTCCTTAAGAAGCAATAAAAAATTCTTTCAACACTTCCTTGGGGTGTGTTAGATTCAATGCACTTCAAGAAATGAACCCCTTGAGTTCAGTTACAGCATTACCTTGAAAACACAGTAGATCATATTGATTGTATAAAGACCTTGGGAAAGATGATCACACTTAAATTAATTCCAAACTGTCTATTCAGTCATGTGAACTCAGCTCAGAGACGGTGGGAAAATAATAGGAAGAAATATCTTTATAATCGTCACCCTTCTTATAGCTCTTTTCAATATTTGGCAAATATTTCAAAATCAACTATTCTTTTTCGTATTTCACTAAACCTATAAACCCATTAGGTTTAACATGAAATTATAATAATTATGTTTTAAAAGTTTTTTGTATGTTACGATGTTCTGACATCATAAAAATCTTTCAGGAATTGCAGAGACTGCCCCTTCTGGGGCTAACCATTTCTTAGAGGCAACAAAAGACTCACCTTAGAGTGTGCCTTTCATATGCAAACCAACCTATCCCCAGTCTATACTCCTTTCTTTTTTTTAAGATTTTATTTATCTATTTGACAGAGAGAGAGAGAGAACGCCAGAGAGAGAGGGAACACAAGCAGGGGGAGTGGGAGAGGAAGGAGTAGGCTCCCAGTGGAGCAGGGAGCCCAATGCGGAGCTTGATCCCAGGGCCCTGAGCTGAAGGCAGACACTTAATCATACGTTATCTCGGAATTAACTTAACCAGAGAGGTAAAGGATCTATATTCTAGAAACTACAGATCACTCTTGAAAGACATTGAAGAAGACATAAAAAGATGGAAAAATATTCCATGGTCATGGATCGGAAGAATAAACATAAACATAGTTAAAATGTCTATGCTACCCAGAGCAATCTACACTTTCAATGCCGATCAAAACACCAATGACATTTTTCAAACAACTGGAACAAACAGCCCTTAAATTTGTGTGGAACAAGAAAAGGCCCCGAATCACCAAGGAATTGTTGGAAAGGAAAAACAAAGCTGAGGGCATCATGTTGCCGGATTTCAAGCTATATTAGAAAGCTGTGATCATCAAGACAGCATGGTACTGGCACAAAAACAGACACATAGACCAATGGAACAGAATAGAGAACCCAGAAATGGACCCTCGCCTCTTTGGGCAACTAATCTTTGACAAAGCAGGAAAAAACATCCAGTGGAAAAAAGTATCTTCAATAAATGGTGCTGGGAAAATTGGACGGCTATATGCAAAAGAATGAAATGACCACTCTCTCACACCATACACAAAGATAAACTCCAAATGGATGAATGACCTCAATGTGAGACAGCAATCCATCAAAATCCTAGAGGAGAACATAGGCTGTAACCTCTTTGACATCGGCCACAGTAACTTTTTTCATGACACATCTCCAAAGGCAAGAGAAACAAAAGATAAAATGAACTTATGGGACTTCATCAAGATAAAAACCTTCTTCACAGCCAAGGAAACAGTCAAAAAAACTAAGAGGCAGCCCACGGAATGGGAGAAGATATTTGCAAATGACTATACAGATAAAAGACTGGTATCCAAGATCTACAAAGAACTTCTCAAACTCAATACATGAGAAACAAATAATCACATCAAAAAATGGGCAGAAGATATGCACAGATACTTTTCCAATGAAGATATACAAATGGCTAACAGACACATGAAAAAGTGTTCAAAATCATTAGTGTTCAAAATCAAAATCAGGGAAATTCAAATCAAAACCACATTGAGATACCACCTTACACAACTTAGAATGGCAAAAATGGACAAGGCAGGAAACAACAAATGTTGGAGAGGATGTGGAGAAGGGGAAACCTCTTACACTGTTGGTGGAAATGCAAGTTGGTAAAGCCACTCTGGAAAACAGTGTGGAGGTCCTTCAAAAGTTAAAAATTGAGCTACCCTATGACTCAGCAATTGCACGACTGGGTATTTACCCCAAAGATACAGACGTAGTGAAGAGAAGGGCCATATGCACCCCAATGTTCATAGCAGCATTGTCCACAATAGCTAAATTGTGGGAGGAGCTGAGATGCCCTTCAACAGATGACTGGATTAAGAAGATGTGGTCCATATATACAATGGAATATTCCTCAGCCATCAGAAAGAATGATTACCCAACATTTGCAGCAACATGGACGGGACTGGAAGAGATCATGCTAAGTGCAATAAGTCAAGCAGAGAAAGACAGTTATCATATGGTTTCACTCATTTATGGAACATAAGAAGTAGGAAGATCAGTAGGAGAAGGGAGGGAAGAATGAAGGGGGGGTAAACAGAAGGGGGAATGAACCATGAGAGACTATGGACTCTGGGAAACAAACTGAGGGCTTCAGAGGGGAGGAGGGTGGGGGAATGGGATAGGCTGGTGATGGGTATTAAGGAGGGCACGTATTCCTTGGAGCACTGGTGTTACATGCAAATAATGAATCATGGAACATTACATCAAAAACTAAGGATGTACTGTATGGTGACTAACATAACATAATAAAAAATTATTAAAAAAAAGTAAAAATTAAAAAATTAAAAAACCAAAAAACCCCCAAAACAAAACAAAACAAAACAAGGCAGACACTTAATGACTGAGCCACCCAGGCGCCCCCCCAAGTCTATACTCTTAACAACTTCCCAAAGCCAATATTTTCTCTAGATCCTCCCAGGTCCAGGTACCAGACTACTGGAGAGCACCCCATAGCCCAAAGCCTGCCAGAATTATTCAGTCCTAAACTGTTCACTCTGCTCTATCTTGCTTTTCCTGCACAAACTCTAATAAAGGCTCTGGCCTAGGCTTTCCCCTCCCTCCTGCTTCTGCTCCTGACCAGAATCTGGTGCTGTGCCTGTGGCTCGTGTGGCATCACATATCCCCTTCTTTTGGGAAATGTTGATAATAAATTCTTCTTTCAATGGCATTGACCTCTTCATGTTGACAGTCACTTCCATATTTTAAAATCACAAATAAGTAGGGTACAAATGAGATAGGAATGTGTTTGATAAAGCTGTGTTATGGTAGCATATAGACCTTACCGATTTTGCATAAAAAATATACACATAAATGCGTGCGTGTGTGTGCGTAAGCTATGAAGCTGAGCTTACCCATATTTTATTTTAAAATTTGGAAGAATTTAGCTATATTGTCAAAGAAGGAAAGAGAGCAGAAAATACAAATGAATTTGACTGTAAAATTAGTATTTTTGAATAACACAGTAGGAATAGCAGAGATTATTAAAACATAGTTACACAGACCTTTAATGCTTTCCAAGCTACTGTCAAAAGGCAAAAGAAACTAAATGTTATTGGTAAAGGTCAAACCTAGAATAGAAATTATAAAAAAAAGAAAAGTTGTATTTGCGTTTTATTTTAGAACGGTTTCTCATCAAAGATCCTCAAACCAATCAATAATAATCATATCTTTGATATGAATGTGTGAAACTCCCTAACTACAGGAAAAAAGGGTAGTGGGATTTTGTTCCCAGGTGGAAATTTCAGAGGGCGTCTGCTGTAAGATTATTTATCATGGAATGCTTTTTCATGAGACTTTTAAATTGGACTAACACCATCCTAAGGCCATGTTTGTTCACATAAAACTTATAAATGTTTTAAAATTCACCAGTCACATTACACCTAAACTCAGATGACCATATATCCAGGCATAATTATTATTACCTCCCTCCTTCTCAAAAGTGTGCCAGTTTGGACAAAAAATTACAACAAATTGCACATTTACCTATCTCACATCTCTTATCCTTGAGCAGACCTTTTTTAGCACATGATTAGTGGTTTATGTATTGAAAATGTTGTTATAAAGTGTTTATCCTAAAAGACACATAGTAGGTTCTCTAAATCACCACTTAATGTAAACTGTTTTTTAATTAATTAAAAATTCTGGAATATTATGTTTTAAGTTTATATTAACACTGTAAGTTTATTTATTTCTTTGAAGATTTTATTTGAGAGAGAGAGAGAGATCATAAGCAGGGGGGAGGGGTAGAGGGAGAAGCAGACTCCCCACTGAGCAGGGATCCTGATGCAAGACTCGATCCCAGGACTCTGGGATCCAGACCTGAGCCAAAGGCAGACACTTACCCAACTGAGCCATCCAGTGTAATTTTATATATCACTGATGGTCACTGAACATTATTACCATCATCAAACCTGTTTCTTTTTTTATTTAGTTGTAGATTAACTTCAGTGCCTTTGAGCTGTAATCAGATTTCATCATCTGGAAGATGCCTTTGAGATATCTGTGAGCCTATAGACTCCTAGGGGAACTCTCCTTTCCCAAAGCAACCACTAGAAGGCTTTTGTACTTGGATACATACAGAAGACTTTTCATAAAACATTGTGCCCCCCACACCTCATGGATATGGAAAATAATTGATTTTAGGAGTGTCTGGGTGGCTCAGTCAGTTAAATGTCCCATTCTTGATCTCAGCTCAGGTCTTGATCTCAGGGTCACGGGTTCAAGCCCTGCATTGGGCTCCAAGCTGGGTGTGGAGCCTACTTTAAAAAAAAAAAAAAGAAAAAAGAAAATAACTGATTTTGATCTTATTCAGAACATGTCTGATTTTTAGTTTCATATTTGTTCTGAACATTCCCTACTTCAACCTCAAAATAACTTCCTAAAATCTGTCGGATCATGACATCTTTAGTAGGTCTCCAGGGAATACAGAATAAACCCGAACTCCCTGATGTGGCACAATCACCTTCAGGTTCTGTCTGTCCTTCCTCAGCCTCCTCTCCTGCTTCTCCATGCCCAGTTCTCTTTGCATCAGGCGACTAACCTGAAGTAGTTGCTCAACACAGAAAACTTCGGTCTTCAGGATTTTGAGTCTTTACCAGCATCTCTGAAACTCCAAAATCATATAAGAAATTATTTTTTTTTTCTGGGAATTGTGTGATTTAAAATTTTATTTGTTAATTTTCCTAATAAAGTGAAAAAAATCACTTTCTTTACTCATTTCCTCTGACTAGAGGCAATTCATTGTTATCCCATTCTCAATGTTGAGTCAAGCAATGAAATTGACTGTGAGCCTGTCCTTTGAGGACTGAGACTATCCCACTGATACCCAGAGAGCAGACTCTGGATGTGGCATCAGCATCACCTGGAAGCTTTGTAGAAATGCACATTCTCAGGCTTTACTCCAATCTGCTGAATCCAAATCTTTGGGGGTGATGCCCAGTAATCTGCATTTGAACAAGCTCCCCAGGTGATTCTAATACTCATCAAGATTGAAGAAGATTCAGTTGGCCTAAAGCTCCAGATCTGCTTCTTGTATGGCTTTAGTTTCTATTTATTTGTCATCTACAAAGGATTATATACAAAGATGTATTGTATGGATGCAGGTTTCTGTGATTTGTCCTGTATAACTGATCACCCTGAACTGCACATATGCAGGCAGGCTAAAGAATGTTGTTTGTGAGACTTGTGCTGCAAAAGTGACCTCGGGAGCTTGGTTAGTTGACATTAGCTGGCCTCCAGGTCAGGACTGGCCCTTCCAGTCTAGGTGCTGAGAGCTATAAAATTTGCCTTGCATCCCATCTAGCTCTGGGCTGGGCTGGCCCCCTGGAATGGAATTTGGAAGGGGAGGCAAGCACATATGGCCCAGGCTCCTTAAAGATGTACAGATGTGATAACGTAGAAATGCAGCTTGCTCCAAACTGCACGCAGGTGAACAAATGTTTAACTTTAGACCCCATCATTTGCCTATCATGAGGATGGTCAGTTGGAAGTCTCACCTGAGGGAATGACACTCTTCCCAGGGCTCTCAATCGGGACTCCAGTCCGGCTGTCTCTACAGGGCTTCCTCAGCTAATGAGGTTGGATGTTGTAAGTACCCCATTTGATGTAACTCTGTCATTCTTATTTACTGCTTACTATTGCCCTTCATCTATGCATAGATGTTCCTTTTCTTCTTTCCATTTCTATTAGATTTTTATAATATCAATAAAATGTTTTTTCTCCTTCGAAATAAAAAATATGGTTGTTGTGAATCTTTTTTTTTTTTTTGGAACAAAAGGTCAACTACAGGTTGGGTAGAAACAATTACTTTTATTATTACTACTGTTATTATTGTCACTCCAAATTGAGAGAGCAAGAAAGAGGTGAGACTAAGAAAGTAATGATTCTTGCCTCAAAATTAAGGTTTTCAATAAATCAGAGTGTCATGTCTGATTCTGAGGTGGCCAAAGTCGAAGACATGAAATCTTGTTAATCAAAGTGTGGTCCTTGATTCAAATGCATGGGCATTACTTGAGAGCTTGTTAAAAATGCTGTATCTCACACTCTTCCCCAGACTACTGGATCAGAATCTGCACTTTGATAAGATCCTTGAGTGGCTAGTGTGCAATTAAGGTTTGAAAGAACAGTCAATTAGCCTACCACAAACTCCTCATGATACAATAAGGAAACAAATTTCATGAAAGTTGTAGCTGTTTACAGCTAGTGCAAGAATTGTTTCATCTAAAGAGAGAGGAAATGTTAGTAACAGGGGGTATATATTTTAATAGTCTTATACATTCCTCTGGAATATATTTAAAAATTCATGTAGGGGCGCCTGGGTGGTGCAGTCGTTAAGCGTCTGCCTTCGGCTCAGGGCGTGATCCCAGTGTTCTGGGATCGAGCCCCACATCAGGCTCCTCTGCTGGGAGGCTGCTTCTTCCTCTCCCACTCCCCATGCTTGTGTTCTCTCTCTCGCTGGCTGTCTCTCTCTCTCTGTCAAATAAATAAATATAATCTTAAAAAAAATAAATAAAAATTCATGTAAAGCCTGAAGTACTTATTATAAGTAATACTTCACTGTCATATGGAGGGGATTTTAGATTCTATTGGTGTTAAGGATGTGGAGGACTTGACAAGGTCTTAGGGTGTGCTCATGGTGCCCCATGGATGCATCATACACGTTCATGCAGCCATGCTGCTCCTCATGCCTAAACGATCCTTCTCTCTTTTTCTTGCCATTATCCTTCCTTACCTTGGTAGAATTTCTTTTTTCCTTCTACTCTAACTCTTGTAAAGACAGACCACTACAAGCTGCATGCCTGGGCTTCATGGCTTGGACCCCTCATGGAACTGTTTTTTCTGAATTGTTTTGGATTTATGCTCTTGACATACTTTCAGGGACATTAAAAGACAAAGCCCCATGATGTTTGTTATTCTAAAGATGTAGCTGTAAGACTTGGTCACTATTTTGCTAATGCTGTCTCCACTGGTGGGAACCCAATGCCTAGAGTGGCTCAGGTGACAGTGCAGGTCTCAGTACCAGCTGCAGGTGAGGAAGCAGTGGGATCTTGTGCCCCTCCCCCATTGAACACTGAGCAAATGAAGACTCTCCTGACCAGTGAACAGCTGGACTTGGTTTAACCAACAGTGCATGGACTCATGGACTCGTTTGATCCAGGGAGCAACTTTGGTCCTTAATTTGTGTAGATATAATGACCGTTGTGGGTATTGCATATACCCCCAGTTCTCACCTCCACTTCCACACTGACTTCTTCCCCTGAGGGAACTACTCAGTGATTTCTTCCTTGATGTGTCTCCCTTTACCAGACAAGTGCATAAAAAAAAATCAATGCTTGCTCTATTGGTTATTATGGTGGTCTTTATCTCTCCTTTATCATGGGGGTAGTTTATAGCAAAAACCACAGCTTTAATCTATATACTTTGTGTAGGAACCTCAATGTTCCACAAACCCGTGTAGGGACAGAATCCTGTGATTCTTTCTGAGTATTGCTCAGGAAAATCTTTCTGCTCTCCTTTGGGGAAATGATTTTAATTTCCAATGATATATTAATAATATCAGTATTATAAGGAAGGTGAATGGGAACTTATTAATGTGCCAGCACTATGCTGTGATTCACATAAATTAGTTAATTCCTAACATTCCATTGTATTACTGAATGAGTTTTTTGTTTTCTTCTGAATGATAGTTTTAAATATAGAATTATCACATCTTCATCATATGAGTTTGGGGTTCAGGGTTTCAAATGGGACAGCTGACAAGATCTGCTTTGAAGGTCAGGGGGGCTTCTCCATAGTAAAAAACTGACCCTTTTCGGGCTTCAAACTACTCTTCAGAGTAAAGTGAATGCATAGCCCAACCTATAGATGAAGGGGGTTTAAAAGGTATCTCCCACTGTATTTTTCCAGACCAGCTTAACATGGGTGAATTGGCCTTAAGGATATAATGTCTTTAAGGAACAGAGATAAAATTTCCTGGAAGCTAAAAATACCAATGCCATTAAATCATCCTAATTTGAAAGTTACTAGAATGATCTCCCTTTAAGAAAAAGATTTACACTTTAAGTAGAGGAGAAAATTTTCTATTCTGTACAAACGGAGTTGAAAAAAAGATCAGTCAAAATAAAGTATATTTTTGAGGGGATGACAGTGTTCCAAAGCCCCTCTTGCAAAGCCACATGCAATGCCCAAACATCATGCACCTGTTCCTAGAAGGTTGTGACATATAATGATTTATTATCAAAATAAATCTGTCTGTCCCAAAGTTTGTTTTGTAAAACCCTCAAAGTCAAGTAAATTTGAAAAAACTTTGCCAGCTATGACTTCTTAAATACTCATAATGTATATGAACATATTTAATAGATCTGAAAAATTGAATGGTATGCCTCTCAATCTTATTTAACCAATAATTTCCTAAAATTATTTGGTCTTGAAATGCTACTTTCACATGATGCCTGTGAAGAGTTTGGTTAGTTCTACTCAGGATGACATATAGGAGTCCTTCTCTTTCTCTCTGTCTCTTGGTATTTGTCAGATCTCTTAATGCTGATATGAGAGAGGCCTCGATCTTGGTGCAAGATATTAAACATGATATTACAAGATGTTTAGAACACACAAGAAGAAGCTGAGGATGTGAATTGTTAGATCACTAGACTATGGGATTCTCTGTTGCCATCTGGAACGTAGACTAAACAACTGATCATCTGGTAAGTAGGAAGCAGGTGGAACCGAGTTTCCTAATGGACATATGAAATAAGGGCTGAAGCACTGGTGATCAACAAGAAGATAAACAAAGTCCATAAGGTGTGAGGAAACAGAAAAGACCAAAGAATACATGAGTTTAAACAAAGAAGAAAATCTCAGAGTTAAAGATCTTGGAGGGGGAAGAAGTCTAAGTGACAGGTGTTGCCGTATATTTACTGGTTGCTAAAGTGGAGTTGAGATGAAGACGATTGGAAGTGAGGCATCTGTGAAATGTGTTAGAAGGGTGTTGAAGAATCAACAGAAGGGGGGGGCAGAATACAGTGTGTAAAGGTGCCTATAATTCAAATCCTGAGGTTATTAAGGAATAACAATCATGACTTATTTTGAAAAGTGTGTGAGCACATTCTTAATGCCCTGTTCTTATTCCTCAGCACTTCCCACTTCACTGTCCAGAAGCTGCAGGCAGGGGCTCAGCCCAGGTATAGGGCAGGCCAGAATTTCTGGGAAATAAGCACCAGGAAACATTCCCCAACCAACAACTTAGCTTCCTTGCGTCTTGGGCAGGATAACTCTGAGACATAGGCTTTGTACTTTCCCCCATAATTGAAAGATCAAACTCCAGTGACCAACACAGAAGTTATTTGCTGCATTCCCTTTCTAGTGTCACTTCTTCCCTTCCTGGTATTAGTTTTCCCCTTCCCTAATAGTGTTTTCAGAACCTTCCAAAAAAAGGTTTGAATCTTTGTCTCAGTCTGCATGGGGGCAACCCAAATTCACTAATATTTTGTCATTTGGCCATCAGGATAACTCTAAAAGGATGGCAAAAGAATATCATATCTTTTTTAAAACTTTTTTTATTATGTTATGTTAGTCACCATACAGAACTGTTCCTTTTTTTAAAAAGGAAACAGAGGCTATGCACTATTCAAAGCCACCCATGTAGTAAGAAGCTGAACTAGTCTTTGGATGAACTAGTCTTGTGATATCAGGCTCTGTGTTCTTTCCTTAAGTCTTGAATCCCTATACTAAGTCCCTATACTCAAGACGTGTTCTTGTCCACAAGGTTGGTGGATCAAAGCAAGGAGGATGGAGACAGGAAAATATAAATGGGTATGTGAATACCAATAGATAAAGGCATGGGACTATGACAGAGAAACAATGGCCTAAGGTAAAAAATGGACAGGGAGTTATAAGGCAGTAACTGTAATGCAAGGAATTACCCAAAATAAGGAATGACCCAGCAGCACAGTACTGTTGAAAATCATGTTTCAACTAGGTGATAAGTCCAGAGGAAAATGACCAAAGATAGAGAGGTAAGTTCATTCACTATAGAAAGTAGATTTGATAGGAAAGCAAGAATAGATTGACAGGTGGTTCATGGACTCTAAAGGAAAGATGCAAACTGGGTCAGAATGCTAGGTGTCATTATTCTAGTTGCTGTAGCCTGATTGGAAGCTCCCTGGGCATTGGTAATGATGGTGGGTCCTGCCCCCAGAGAAGGCTTCCTCCATAGTCTCACAGAGTTTCTGAATTTACATTAAAAAATACCTTTGAAAGACCAGATTGGGGAGAAGTTCAGAATCTTTTGAGACATAGTCATGGTCATTAATAAGATAACATTTTAACATTATAGAATTATAGAAAATGATGTTACAGAATCGAAAAGATTACAATAGAGGTTTAAACTTCATTTTCATTATTCTATTCCCTTTCTCTTTCTTATCTCTTTCTCCCCATCCATATCTATTTACCAAAGAATCCTGATAGCACTTGGCTGTTGGCATTCAGACTATTTAGTTCCTTCTAATGATTGCGTTCATGGGTTAGCAGACATCCAGCCTTCTAACAACACAGAAAGCCTACTACGCTTTATAAGATGTTGAAGCAAATGTGTTCTTTTAAAACATTTCCACAAATAACCATTGAAATAACATCTATATTGTCTGAATTAATCACAGAGCAAACTTTCCCCCTTATCTATAACCCCTTTTTTAAAAAATGAGATTAAAGTAACTAAGATCAATGGGGATTAACTCGAAGGACATTTGTGAAGTCAAGCCTGGATTTCTCTCTTCATTTTTCCTCTAATTGTGATACCATAAGCAAGCCATATAACAGTCTCATTAGAAGACCCTGTTGAGAAAAGCAGGAGCAGGGAACCATCTGGTGTGTAAAGTACCTGCTGGTTGAAAAAGTTATGGGGCTAAAAATAATCTCAATATGATGGCTGTTTTGAAATTAGGCATCTGGGCATACGAGCTGGTTATTGACCAACCCAGGAGACTGCTATTTTTCCTGTGCAGAGTTCAGACATGATAAATAGCCCTGGAAAAACCACTGCTCTGGTTTTGGTTGGTGGAGGATTGATAAATGTATGGTTTCAAAATGACCATAAAGATGGAGGCATGATCATAATCATCATGATGCTTCTTAACAGATTTGAATAGAGTATAGAGCACATGGGGAAAAATGAACTAGGAACATGGAGGGGGTGCCTGGCTGAGAACATGACTGACAATGCCAAATGTGGCTCAGGATTTGGAAGATGTAGACAATCCCAGATGAATGTTATAATAATAATAATAATATAATGCTATATAAATTCTAAACTTGAAATAAAAAATCTTTTAAGTTCATATTTTCCATCATTTTATTATGGAAATATGTAGAAAAGTTTAATTTTACATTATAAACCTATATACCCATAACCTAGATTTTCCCATTAACGTTTTATTATACTGGTTTTATTGCCTATCTATCAATCTGTCTATTCATCCCTCTGTCATCCACCAACTCATTTTATTTTTTAATAAATTTCAAAATAAGTGCAGACAGTAGTATAATTCCCCTGAACTCAATAGTTTACAGTTATTTTTTAAGGTAGAATTTATATGCAATGAAATGGGCAAACCTTTAAGTTTTGAATTTTGACAAATGCATATCCCTATATACCTCAAACCTCTATCTAGATATAGAACATCTCCAAGGATCCCTGGGTGGCCTAGTCTGTTAAGCATTTGCCTTCCACTCAGGTCATGATCCCAGGGTCCTGGGATCAAGTCCTGCATTGAGCTCCTTGATCAGCAAGGAGTCTGCTTCTCTCTCTGCCTGCTGCTCTCCCTGCTTGTGTTCTCTCTCTCCCTCTCTGACAAATAAATAAACAAACAAAATTTTTTTTTCAAACAAAATTTTTTTTAAAGATATAGAACATCTCCTTCACCTAAGAAAGTTTCCTCACTCTTGTGTCCAGTCAATCTTTGTCTCTACTCATCCAGAGGCCATCACTATGCTCATTTCTACCTCCAGGTTAGTTTTTCCTGTTCCAGAACTTCATATAAATGAAATCACACAATATGTACTCTTTTGTGTTAGACTATTAGTCAGCATAATGCTTTTGAGATTGCCTTCAAGTTGTTGCATATATTAATAATTTGATCCTTGTTTATTGTTGATTAGTGTTCCATTTTATGAATATATCACAGGTTGGATATCCATTATTCTATTGATGAATACTTGGCTCTTTCCAGTTTTTGGGTATGATAAATAAAGCTACTATGAACATTCTTATATTTTGTGGATATGCATTTTATTTTCTCTTGGGTAATAGGAGTAGAATTGCTAGGGTAGTTGTATGTTTACTTTTCAAAGAAACTGTAAGGTTATTCTACAAAATGGTTGCTCTGTTTCACACTTTTCACCAATAATGTATGCTCTTCAGTTGCCCTACTCCTTGCTAGCACTTGGTACTGTGGTATGTAGTGATATCTTACTGTGGCTTTAATTTGCATATTGTTAATAACTAATGATGCTGGGTAGTTTTTAATAGATTATTGACAATTGTTATCTTCTTTCATGAAGTATCTGTTCCACTCTTTTGTCCATTTTTTCATTGGGTTGGTTGTTTTTAATTATTAAGTTATAGGAAGTCCTTATTTACCCTAAATGCTAGTCCTCTGACAGATATATGTTTCTCCAAGCTTGTGGCTTGCTTATTCATTTTCTTAATGGTGTCTTTTAATAAGAAAATTTAAATTATGATTAAGTCCAATTTCTCAATTTTCTCTTTTATTGTTTCTTTTGTTTTTAATGATTTTTTCTATTATGTTATTGTTTTGTATATATTTTTTTCTAAGAAAACTTATACTACCCCCAAGTCACAGAGATAGTCTCTTACATTTCCTCCTGAAAGTTTTATGGCTTGAATTTTTTTAAAAAAGATTTTATTTATTTATGTGACAGAAAGACAGCCAACGAGAGAGGGAACACAGCAGGGGAGTGGGAGAGGAAGAAGCAGGCTCCCAGTGGAGGAGCCTGATGTGGGACTCGATCCCAGAACGCCGGGATCACACCCTGAGCCGAAGGCAGATGCTTAACGACTGCGCTACCCAGGCATCCCTATGGCTTGAATTTTTACACTTAGATATATGATCCATCTCAAGTTAATTTTTGTGTATGGTGTGAGGTAGGACCCAAGCCTTCCCCCCCACATGGATACCCAGTTGTTCTGGTACCATTCGATGAAAAGATTGTCTTTCCCCAATTTCATTTCTTTGTCTTCATTGCTGAAAATCAAGTAACCCTATAAGCTTGGGTCTATTTTTCTTCTCTGTATGATCCCTGTGAGTATCATACTGTTTTGAAAACTGCAGATTTTTGTTATGTCTTGAAGTCAGGTATTGTAAGTTCTCTAACTTTGGTTTTCTTGATTGTTTTGCATACTCTATGTCCTTTGCATTTCCGTATGATTTAGGGTCAATTCCTACAAAGAAGACTGTTGGGATTACAAATGGACTTGTAATGAATCTCATTTATTTTTGAATGCAGAAAAATTTGGTGGGATTTTTGAGTATTTGATTTTATTCTGACCACACTTTGAACAGGAACAAAAAGAAAATAGAATATAAAATAAAGAAAGATCAAAGTGATTAAGTTACTGTAAACTAGGAACAAGTAAAGAGTGTAGGAATGCCTTGGGTTGTGCCTATAGGAAGCATATTTTCTCCCAGTTTTTGTCTAGTATTTTTTTTTATTGTTTGATGATTCTTATATGTGTATTATATAAGGCACAAAAAAAACCACATAGCTTAGTCTGACTTTGCTTCCCAAATTATTTACTCATTCTACTATGGTTTTTTTTTTTTTTTTAAGATTTTATTTATTTATTTGACAGAGATAGAGACAGCCAGCGAGAGAGGGAACACAAGCAGGGGGAGTGGGAGAGGAAGAAGCAGGCTCCCAGCGGAGGAGCCTGATGTGGGGCTCGATCCCACAACGCCGGGATCACGCCCTGAGCCGAAGGCAGACGCTTAACCGCTGTGCCACCCAGGCGCCCCTTGGCCAAGAATTATTAATGAAAAAGTTGTTTCCTATTGGATCTTTAGACTCTTGTTGCCTTTGTGTACACTCATCTTTGTAGTCTAACTGCCTAGCTTGGTATGTAAAATGTAATACATGCATTATTAAATATTTGTTAAATTGAATGTCCTTAATCTTTGGGGTCTTCTCTATTTTGGCCAAAAGACAAAGAAATTAGCAGGATGACCTTTCCAGGTTCTTGTTTAGCTTGCCATTCTGATTTTAGCATCGAATACAATTTCACAGTCATTTGATCTTCTAAAAAGTTTAGAATGTTTTTGTGAGCCTGCCTGGAGGGCCCTCTTCCCCCGTGCAGTTGACAGAACATCTGTGTCAAAGTGCTCTGTGCATATGGAATTGACTACTACTGCTTCAGGGCTGGGACAGGGTTGAATGCAAGAGCCATCATTCTAACAAAGTGCTTCATGTTCTGCTACATAAAACAGCCCTAGAAGAGAAGTACTGGTAGGATTTTCTCTCCATCTCCCCTAGAACTGATCAAAATTGACTGTTTCTGTTGACTTTCTAATTGTTCCTTTCTTTTTCCCTATCCTGGCACCTTATTTTAATATCTTATTACTGAAGAAAATTTCAGTGTAGTCTGGGCCTGTCATGCATCCCATTCAAGGGAAGGAATGGGAAGGAGAGAAAAGCAGGAGGGAGAAGGAAGATGACTAATCAAATTATGCAGTTATTAGGTATCAGGAATTTTCATATATTCCATATTTCATATATTAAATATTTATTTAATGCTCATTATGTACCTGAGATTTTCATATATTCTATATTTGCTTCATTTGCTTTTTGGAGGAACATGTGGGGTCAATATGATTACATATTTTCCATATAAGTAGGAAGCCGAGGTTCAAAGAAATGAAATGATTTACGCCTGGAATTAGACTCTAAGACTATTTGACTTTGAAGTCCAAGTAGTCTCTATTCCATCACCTTCTGCAAAGAACAAAAGGCGCCTATTGTCAAAAGAACTGTATTTCACAATTTTAGAGGAAGGATTCCCAGTCTGACTTCTTTCAAGTTTACAGAACTCCAAATTAACTTTCAGGACCCCAAGCACCGAGGGAAGATTCAGCTTCCTTAGTGATTTTAGCAGCAGAGTTAAGTAATAATTTTTCCTGGTTCTCACTCATCTCACTCATCTTCTTTTCATTCTTAGCTGCCTCCTACCTCTGTTGGGTATGGGGGATCTGAGTTAGTGACAAAGGATACAAAATGAAAATGGCAACCTTTGGGGTAGCAGAAATGCTATTTTTAGTGGGAAGTTTCTATGTCTTCAGTGAAGTGATTGCTGCTGGCCAGCATTACCCAGTGTAAATTGACAGTGTTTTTCTGCCTCCTGCCCAGAAGGCACCTATTGTGTTCATGCTGGTCCTTGGCACCCTGGCGCATCCCCCATCCTTGCACTGTGGTATTCCAATTAGTCTTACTCAGTGTGGCTGGCACCCATCATCCAAAATTATTTCTTTCTGCTCAGCTACAGAATTATCATTTCTATTTCCAACTGGCAACAGCTTGTCACCCTTCCCAGATATATTTCCATCTTAATGAAGCTCTTATCATGCCAGCTCTTTGCATAAAAATTTTCAGTGTTTTCCCATTGTAGTTAAAACAAAACCCACCTCCTTTCCATAACCTATAAGGCCTTACGTGATCTGGCCCAGCTCCCGCATTTCATGTCCCATGACATCTCTCCCCACTGTGGGACTCAGCCACAGTCCTTGTTTTTTCTCAAACACTCTAAACTCATTTTTATTTTCCTTAGCTGTAACCTGGTTCCTTCTCATCATATATGGCTTTTAGCTCATTTAAAATCTCAGAGGGGCCTTGCTCACCTTTTACCCTTACACAGTTCCTCTCCAACCGGCATTGGCTTTACTTTTATCACACTGTCTTTCCATTTTTTTCCAAAGAAAGTTTCACAGTCAAAAATCATGTCTTACATGTATTTATTTGTTAATTTTGATTTCTGACTCTCTCCATTGGAATGTAAGCTCCATTTGCAAGGGGCCATCTTCACTATATTTCCCACTATATTCCTTGTGCACAGAACAGTAAATAGTAAGTATTGATCAAATGAGGACAGTGTATTAGCATCAAGGGATGGCTGACCATCAGGGTAAAGGAAAGATTTTTTACAGAAATGGGGAACATGAGGTAGGGATTAGGTCCTATTCACTCCCTAAAATTCCTCCTAATTTTTGTCATATGCAAGTCAAAACCAAATGCAGGCAGTTCTTATTTTGAATGATTCTAATATGCATGAATGTTCAGTTACCCCACTTTAGCTTAATAAGCCAGTCCCCTAACAACATGGTTCAAATTTCAGTTACCATGATACATTAACTGTGAGTTGCAAGATAGAGTACAAATTTAACTGCTAGCTCTTTAGTGCACACTTCATTACATAAACAACAGATGTGCATCACTACCCATGATATACAACATCTTTCAGAATCTGTTGATGATAGGTCACTGCACATCCATTTTTCAGTTCACACACAGACAGTAAAGCATGCAGTTGTGTTGCCTCCTTGTCTCCCATTGTTAAACCCATGTGCCATTTTGAGCAAAGAGATACTCGAAAAAAGGGAATTGGACAGCAAAATTGAAAGTGCAACAAAGAAGCAAAAATTGATAAAGTTGAAAGTGAAATCTGAATCTTACATAAATGGAAATATAGAATAAATACCTGACTGTGGGAATGTTAACACTGTCACCATTGGGAAGAACCTAGATATGCAGCCAAGGAACTTAGTGAAGGGAACATATCAACATAAATGAGGAAAGTGATGTGGGAAAATGATGATGGTGACCAGAGGAAGTGCTGCTGGTAAAACTTCACATTAAAGGAATTTTTGATGATGTTCATGACAGTAAAACACAAAGGATAAAATATCGGAAGCTGATCCACTTGGAAAGGAGAATGACAATGGACCAAAGACATGAAAAAGATGTTTACTTTGTATTGTAATTCATATGAGAAAAAGAAGGCAAGCAGTGTTCAAACTTCTTTTTTTTTCAAGAGGTGAAACATTTTGATTCTCAATCTCTCTAATGTTTTAAGTTACAGTAAATATTTATTTTTCATTTTCCTTTATATTTATAAGTGACAGTAAGACAGTTTTAATATTTTGACAGAAACTTTTAAAAGTCAAAGACCAGTTTTATTTTCCCCTTTGATGGTTAAGGTTGCTTTGTATGGTTTCAGTGTGCGTGGTCATTTTGCAGGTCCACACCACTTGCAGAGTGAAGACGTCCTATTGCCTTATGTGCTCACTAGCACCTCCTTGCACCTGAATAAGGATCCCCAGGGAGAATTAGCAAAGAGGGTTTTCCTTTAAAGAAAATTCCTTTCAATGGAAAATTGATCACTGGATATTTTTCTTAATAGAGTGCATTTCCTTTTATATAATATAGCTTCACAATGCTGAATTGTTAAAAATTTGGGAACTACAAAAATTGTGAAGTCTGCTGCTATATAAAGATAATCATTATTAATATTTTGGAGGATGCTTTTCCATACTCTTCCCTATGCATATATTTTGATGTGATGTGGAGGATTCTGTACATATTTCTTCATTTGAAAATTGTTTTTAGTCAAAATGTTATACATATATGTTTAGGTTATATTAAAAAATGATAAATAAGTGATCTGAGAACTGCTGTGTGTGTATATGTGCATGAGAGACAGAGATCACAGATGTCACTATCTCAATGTGAGAGTTTATTTTATTTAGCAGCAGAAATGGTTACAGGGGCTGTTTCATATACTGTTGGTGACAGTGAAAATTGTCACTACAAACTTTCCAGAGAACAATTTGGCAATATGCTTCAAAATCGAAAAGTAAATATTTTTTGACCCAGGATAAATTCAGTTCTAGAAATTTAACCACAGAAAATAATGGGAAAAACACAAGGGTGTCCATTACATCTTGGCTTATGAGAGTAAACATAGAAAACACTTTATATTCATCTTAATAGATGGCTGAGCAGATAAATTTTGATCCATGTATATAATACAATGTTATGCAGCTATCCATCTATGAAATAAATCTATATTTATTGGCATGGAAAACTGTTTAAGATATGTTAAGTTAAAGAAAAAAAATTATAAGATGATATGCAGAGAATTGTTCAATTCTTGTAAAAAAAGGAAAAGAAAAGAAAAAAGATACATATATGTATTATAAATATGTAAATTCACTCATGCATATGGAGAACAGCAAATATAAGGAGTATGAACATTTAGTCCTGTGTCTAGTAAATGCTTTTCCTCTGGGCAGTGAAATGAGGCTCAAAGATTTCTCTGTGTCAACTCAGACCAATCCTTGGAGTTCCAGCCTCTGGAAGGGCATCAAGGCTCTCTATTTTTCTTAAATTTCACAGCTTGAATCAGCGCTGCATATTTTTAAAGGTACTTCTACCTCTGTCCCTCCTATACACTTGTCAGGTCGGTTTCCCCAAGTCCAACTCCTAGGCTGGGTCCTCCCTTGGGACTGGCCTCCATCCCTGTACCCCAGCTATGCTCCACCCTCAAGGTACCCCAGCCTCAGTTCTCCTGTCCCCAGAACCTTGGCTCCCATCCCTAGTCCTCTTTCTCTTTGGCCTTTCTTAATCCCTCAGGTAGCCTCCACTCACCCCTCATTTGAACTCCCACTAACATGTTCTTCCCTCAGGACACAGTCCTCCTTGCCTAAGTGATTTATGCCAGTCATCTCTGTTGGGTTCTAGAATTCACTTTTATTCATCTTAGCACTTTTAGAGTACACAGAGCAGAGGTATGCTGAGTGCTCACTGTATGGTTGATGAATGAAAGAAAGAATACAACAGATTGATTTCTCCTAAAAAATTAGTTTCTTCCCATTCTCTTTGGCTATTTGTGTATTATGACGTTTTCAGGGAAGAAAGATGTTCTGTAATCAAATCTAGGTAATATTTGCTTTTCAGACTGTGCTCTTACAGGATAAAATATTTGCACTCCAAAAAAATTGCTGTACCATTCATAATTTACCTTGCAAACTTCTTGACTATCCCACTAGTCTAGGACTCAATATGGTTAAGAACCCATTTTTTTCCAGTCCTTTAACATCCCCACCCACCCCTTCCCACTGACTGCCTGCTCCATTTCCAATCTTTATTTTGTAAAATATTATTTTTTTTCTGTTTTTATTTTTTCATTGAGATATAATTGATATATAACATTATATTAGTTTCAGGTGTACAATATAATGATTTGATATACATACATATTGTGAAATCATCACAATAACTCCCCTTAACACCCATCACTACACATAGTTACAATTTCTTGTGTGTGATGAGAAATTTTAAGATTTATTCTCTTAGCAACTTTCAAATATGTAATACAGTATTATTAACTATAGTTACCATGCTGTACATTTGAGGACAGGGATCACTTCTGCCTGTGTCAACCACCAATCTGTTCAGTCTGTTCTCTATATCCATGACCTTGTGGATTTTTTTGTTTGGTTGTCTTTTGTTTTGTTTTGTTTTGTTTTAGATTCCACATATAAGTGAGATCAAACAGTATTTATCTCCCCCTTACTTATTTCACTTAGCATAATGCCCTCTACGTCCATCCATGTTGTTACAAAATGGCAGAATTTTCTTCTTTTTTATGGCTGAGTAATACTTCACTGTATATATAAACATATCTTCTTTTTTGTTTTTGTTTTTTTGGTTTTTATTTTTTTTATTTTTTATTATGTTATGTTAGTCACCATACAGTACATCCTTAGTTTCTGATGTAGTGTTCCATGATTCATTATTTGCGTACAACACCCAGTGCTCTGTGCAGTATGTGCCCTCCTTAATACCCATCACCTGCCTATCCCAATCCCCCACCCCCAGCCCCTCTGAAACCCTTAGTTTGTTTCCCAGAGTCCACAGTCTCTCCTGGTTCATTCTCCCTTCTGTTTACCCCCCCTTCATTCTTCCCTTCCTTCTCCTACTGATCTCCCTGCTATTCCCTATGTTCCACAAATGAGTGAAACTATATGATAATTGTCTTTCTCTGCTTGACTTATTTCACTTAGCATGATCTCCTCCAGTCCCGTCCATGTTGCTGCAAATGTTGGGTAATCGTTCTTTCTGATGGCTGAGGAGTATTCCATTGAATATATGGACCACATCTTCTTAATCCAGTCATCTGTTGAAGGGCATCTCAGCTCCTTCCACAATTCAGCTATTGTGGACAATGCTGCTATGAACATTGGGGTGCATATGGCCCTTCTCTTCACTACGTCTGTATCTTTGGGGGTAAATACCCAGTAGTGCAATTACTGGATCTTAGGGTAGCTAAATTTTTAACTTTTGAAGGACCTCTACACTGTTTTCCAGAGTGGCTGTACCAACTTGCATTCCCACCAACAGTGTAAGAGGTTTCTCCTTCTTCACATCCTCTCCAACATTTGTTGTTTCCTGCTTTGTCCATTTTTGCCATTCTAACTGGCGTAAGGTGGTATCTCAATGTGGTTTTGATTTGAATTTCCCTGATGGCTAATGAGGAAACACAAGCAGGGGAAGTGGAAGAGGAAGAAGCAGGCTCCCAGTGGAGGAGCCTGATGTGGGGCTCAATATTTTATTTATTTATTTGACAGAGATAGAGACAGCCAGTGAGAGAGGGAACACAAGCAGGGGGAGTGGGAGAGGAAGAAGCAGGCTCATAGCGGAGGAGCCTGATGTGGGGCTCTATCTCAGAAAGCCAGGATCATGCCCTGAGCCGAAGGCAGATGCTTATCCGCTGTGCCACCCAGGCGCCCTCTTCATAATAAGTCTTTTTATGTACTATTGGCTCTGTTTCTCCAGAGAACCCCAACTACTTAATTTATAACCTGCCCCAACCATAATAGTTACATTATTTTATCCACCCCTCTTCCTCATGTTCTATGAGAGTCTTATATCTGAAGAGGATCAGTGCTCATTCATACCTGTATGTAAATGACTGATAACAGCTGAACAGTTTTACTTGATGAACTAGATAAGTACAATTTCAGATGAGAAGTTACAGGCGTTGTTCACCATGGTCCTTAGAAAAGCTCAGAGTCATATTATGTAGGGTATAGTCAGGAAATTCCACCATAAACAGTTGGATGTTGTCTGATTGTTGCATTGTTTCTCTAACTGATGTGTAACAAACCACACATTTGGTGGTTCAAAGCAACATAAATTTATTTCACACTTCTGTAGACCAGAGGTTTAACACCGGGCTAAAATCAAGGTGTCTTTAGAGCTGCGTTCCTTACTGGGACACTTATCAGCTTTAGAAGATGAAGCTCTATAGAACTTTTTACATATTAAAATGTTTTTTTTAATGAATATATACAATTGGTATACTTAGTTTCCTTTCATTCTGAGTCTTTTGTGAAATTATACAAAAACATTTAATTCACAATAACATGAACCAGCATGGCTTTATCGGCTCTAAAATAGGCAAATCCTATGCTGAGTGAATTTAGGGACCAGGAAACACCCCTGTGTTCCCAATTATTTCCCTCTCTCATAAATTTGTATGTTAATGATGTCTTTAAGTTAAGGCATTGAGAGCAAGTTTGAAATTGGTGAAGTTTGGGTGAATGCAAACAATTTTTTTCTTTAATTGGTTACTAGAAATGGAAATATTATTTATCAGTTTAGTTAATCAGCCACCTAGACTGGCAAGTGTGGCAGGGTGGGGTAGAGGTCTGGGAAAATGGCGCTGACTAGAGCCCCACCCAATGGGCTGGAGTCTCCAAAGCAGGAGCTACACCTCACTTAGGCCTGTGCTTTCCCAACTCAGCACAGAGTGAACCACACTGCATGAACAGCACAGAGTGAACCACACTGCATTCTTTCAAGATTTGGTCATTGTGTACCTGAGGGGAGAGGCACTGCATTGGGCCCCCACTTCCGGTGCTGGGCCCAGCAGGGAGGCAGCCTAGCTGAGTGAGTGGTAGTAACCTTGACAGTGAGGTTGGCCTGAGGAGTTGTGTTTAGGAGTGTGCCGAAATGTACCTACAGTCCTTTTTTTTTTTTTTTTTTGGAACAGTCCTTTTTTGCTCTGGTCAGCTGCACAGCCCTCATTGCTCAGACCCTCTGTGCCTTCCCTGTCTTACAACCCCCTCTTGACTTGACTTTTGTTTTTGACCTTGTACTCACTCCTGCTCTGTTAGGATTAACTTGATTGAGCTGAAGACTCTCACAGGGGGAAAAAGCTGAATTCTCCGTCTTTTGCAACGTCCCATTGTGCTAAAATTTGCACTGATCGTTCCAACTGTAACAAATATTGTGCTTCCATCCACACGAAACATCACATTTTTACTCTATTACATCCCCAGCTACATATCAAGAGTGTATAATCCTCACATATTTTGCTCTTTGGTAGAGCAAGTACTTTTTAAGAATTAATAGCTTTTCAGTTTGAGAATAGTTGAATAATACATGACATTTTTATAGTGGACAGTTTTTACGATGCTAATAATTTTTATCCGACTTATTTTCCAGTGTGTTATAATTCCCATTTTTCAATATTAATGCAACTAGAAGTGAACCTTTTAAAATTAAGGTAAAATTGGTATATAACGTTATATTAGTTTCAGGTGTACAAAATAATAATTTGATATTTACATACACTACAAAGTAATCACCATAGTAAGTCTATTTACGATCTTTCACCATGCAATTGACCCCCTTCACCCATATCACCCACCTCCCATCTCTCTTCCTTTGTGATAATCTTTAGGCTATCTCCATGAGTTTTCTTTTGTCGTTTGTTGTGGTTTTTATTATTTTTTATTTATTTATTTTCTTTTCAGGAGTTTATGGGCTATTCATACATCTCTTTTGCCAAAATGTCTATCCAAATCCTTTGCCCATTTTTATTTTTATTTTATTTATTTATTTTTAATAATAATCTTTTATTATTATGTTAGTCACCATACAGTATATCCTTAGTTTTTGACGTAATGTTCCATGGTTCATTATTTGCGTATAACACCCAGTGCACCATGCAATACGTGCCCTCCTTACTACCCATCACCGGCCTATCCCAAGCCCCCATCCCCCGCCCCTCTGAAGACCTCAGTTTGTTTCCCAGAGTCCACAGTCTCTCATGGTTCATGTTGTGGTTTTTAGATTCCACATTTAACTGAGATCATATGGTATTTGTCTTTCTCTGTCCACCCTATTTCACTTCGTGTAATACCCTCAAGATTCATCCATGTTGTCATAAATGGCAAGATTTTCTTCTTTTTTATGGGTAAGTAATATTCCTCTGTGTATATACATCACTTCTTTATTCATTCATCTATCAATGGGCACTGAGGTTGTTTCCATATTATGATTATTGTGAATAATGCTACCATAAACATAGGGGGTATGCATATCTTTTCAAGTTAGTGTTTTCATTTTCTTCAGATAAATATCCAGAAGTGGAATAGCTGTATCATATGGTAGTTCTATTTTTGATTTTTTGAGGACCTCCATACTGTTTTTCCATAGTGGCTGTACCAGTTTACACTCCCATAAACAATGCATGTGGGTTCCCTTTTTGCCACAACTTCTCCAACACTTGTTATTTCTTGTCTTTTAATAGCTATTCTGACAAATGTGAAATAAAATCTCATTGTAGTTTTGATTTGCATTTCCTTGATGATTAATGATATTGACTACCTTTTCATGCGCCCATCTCTGTCTTCTTTGGAAAAGTCTATACAGATAACATGCTCTTTTAAAAAATTAAACATTTTATTTTGGAATATTTTCAGATTTACAGAAAAGTTGCAGAGATAGTGCAGAGAATTCCCATATACCTTTTCCCAGTTTCCCCTAAAGTGAACACCTTACCTCATGTCTTTTTTATTTATCAGTGTGAACTGGGAGCCTAAACTCAGCCTTTGCTAGAGGTGAGGCATAGTCATTAAAATCACACTACAAATCTATCATGTAATATTTGTTTCATGGCTCTCATTGGTCATGCAGTTTCGGCCTCTGGCCTGCCTTTTAAATAAAGTAGAATCTAGTGTATGTTGTTTTGGCATCGGAATCGAAGGCCTGAATTTAGGTCTAGACTCTGCTGTTTACCAACTTCTTCCTTTGTAAACCACAGACAAAAGTACTCTGCCAAACTCAGAAAACTGGTTTGAGAATTTGTCAAGGGTCATCTCTGTAAGGATTATGGCCTTGCTCATCTCATTCATTACCAGTTGCCTGGTGTCTTTAAAGGGCCAGAGCATGGCAAGCACTCATACAAACATGATTGTAATAAATGAATAATTAAACAAGCTAATGTCCTAATATTTATTATAAATTAAAAAATGGTTTAAAAATGTTCAGAGTTTTAACTACTCATCTATAAACAGAGGATATGTGTGTTATTATTGCTGTTGGGCATATTCTACTGCATGACTGAAATCCATCCACCACTTCCTATTTTGTTCACGATGAAGTCAAACGCTTTATGAGTACCTGGCAAGGAGTGGGCATGGTGAACTCCCTTCAGTCTTGCTAAGCTATTTTAAAAAATGCTAGGCAAAGTAGCAGTTTGTTATTTTTGCTAATAACTCTTTTCTGACAACTAATGAGAACTTGAAAACAAATATTGTTCTTTCACCAGATTTTTATTATCCTGGAGTGCTGATTTGCATTTTTGTCATCTATTGTCTTCCTGATTCTATTTCATGAGAAAAGTAAATGTTTATAAACCGTGCATCTGCATTTTATTACTTATTTCTGAAAGACAAAAATACCTTCATCTAACCCTTGCCTTTCACCTGTAATGAATTTTGTGTTTCATTTTGATTTGATTTTCTTTCCAGTCCTCTATATCAATAGGGAAAACTGGAGATATTGTATTTAGGATCCCTTTGCTGGAAAGGCAAACTAAACATTTTATTTATGCTATAGCCCCTGGAGGTCCCTTGGGGACAATGTCACTATTTCCATTCTCATGACTGTTGTGTGAAATTGTCCCTTGTTATTACTAAATCTTCTGAACTTACTGATTCTGAGGAGGAAGAAAAAGGTGTAAATATTTGAGCATTCCCTGCACATAGGAATTCAACAGTGTCACATCAGTCTGATACATCCATGATTCAGTCCATTTGCATAAAGAATACAGTACTGGCGAATAAAACTGTCAGTAGTGTCAAGCTTGAATATAGTAATGCTACCCTGAGTTTAAAATATATTCGCAAAAATGGAGTTCACTCATGTAAAACCTCACTATTGCTCTGAGTGGCAATAATGCTGGTATATGATTATGGAGTTTTAGAGCCAGAAGTTCTGTTTTTACTCCTTCATTTTGTACATGAAGAAATGGAGGCCTAGAGAGGCTAGTAGCTTGTTAGTGTTCAGACAGCTGGCCCGTGGCAAAGTTAACAAAGAAATGCAAGCCTTGGGATCTTAATACTAGCTTTTTCTGAATCACAATTGTTTTTTAATGGTTATTAATTATTCAGTTTGGAGATTACCAAAAGCTATTGCTTTTCCTCATTCATCCTGCCTCTATTTTAAAACATTTGTAATTGTATCTGACAGGGCTGGGAAGTAGACCCTCAGTCAATTGATTCTGTGCTCTTTAGTAGATTTGGTACAGATTTAATGGGAGGGAGTTTTTTAAAAGATAAAAATAATCTTTTTACAAGATTATCTGATTTTTATCTATGGCTTCCTCTCATTAATTAAAAACATCTCAGTTTTTAATTATATATATTATAATATATATACTAATATATATACTAATCTTATAATAACATAGATTTATACCATATATTATCAGAAATATGATTCCAGATAATATTATTGATTAGCGTGCATTATCCTATGAAATAAACAAAAAAACCCAGAAAATAATACTTTGTAATCCGGTTCAGTAGTCACACAGGGATTGCAATAAACAGTGCATGTCAGTGTGACTCATGCCACATTCTTTGAAATAAAGTTAAAAAAAGAAAATTGAAGGTAGAGATGGGTTAGAAATGTAGGTTGTGGGAGAGGTTGGATTGACGGAGAAAGAGATTTTAAAAATACAATGTGAAAGTGGTTCTGTTAGTTGAAAAAAATTAAATTTTATCATATATGTTATACTAAATATATACAAAAGCAGCTACAACAACTTTCTCCAGTTTTGCATAAGATTTTTTAAAAGAACTTGATAGGATTACCAAGATACCCATCATAAAATTGTCATTGTCAGTAAGTATCCTTAGAGAAGAAATAATTTCAAAATTTACTTCTGTCTTGGGTTAAAAAAATATTAGAGAAATGTCCAAGAAGAAGAAAATATGAAAATAAGAAAGAAATACAGAGAGAAAGAGAGAGAGATATTACAGAGGATCATGTTTAAAAAACATAGCCAGTGATGACAAAATCACCATATATAGATAGTCCTTAACATCTTCGTGGCTAGGGATAGCATAGCATTTGATTAGGGGTATTTCTTAGCAATTCTCTCCTCTTTAGCATCAACTTTTCTTTCCATACTTAATTATTGCTCCCATTTTTTAAAGATTTTATTTATTTATTTATTTATTTATTTATTTATTTATTTATTTATTTGAGAGAGCATGCCTGAGCAGGGGGGTGGGGTAGAGAGAGTGGCCAACTCCCCACTGAGCAGGGAGCCCCAAGCGGGGCTTGATCCTGGGACTCGAGGATCATGACCCCAGCCACAGGTAGTCGCCCAGCCAACTGGGCCACCCAGGTGCTCCTACTTCTGTCTTAAAAACACCTTATAAACATCTCTTGACACCACTTCTCCTCCAACTACCACCCTTTGTACCAAAACTACTAAATAGTTGCCTCCTTACTGTCTCCAATTCCTTTTCTTCCTTCCAAGCTGTATACCTTTTATTTCTTTTTCTTTTCTTGTTACATTAGCTAGAACCTCTAGTTTGATGTTGAAAAGGGGTGTTGGGAGGAGACATCCTTTCCCTATTCCTGATCTTAGTGGGAAAACAGTGGGTTTCTCACCATTAAGTATAATAGCTGTAGGTTTTTTATAGGTATTCCTTATCAAGGTGAAGAAGATCTCCCTCTATTCTGTTCATAGTTTACTAAGAGCTTTTATCATGAATGGGTGTAGGATTTTGTCAAATGCTTTTTCTGAATCTATTGATACAAATGTGATTTTTTTTTCATTTTTGGCCTGTTGATGTGATGTATTACATTGATTTTCAAATGTTGAACCAGTCTTGCACACTTGGGATAAATCCCACTTGGTTATGGTGTACATTCTTTTAATATATTGTTGTATTTGATTTGCTGATATTTTGTTGAGGATTTTTGCATCCAGGCTTATTTCAACTCCTTTTCTGCCATTGTATCTTAAACCACTTGAAAATGCTTTGTTCCACCACTGCCCAGAGACTGTTTTATTCACAGGCCCCAATAACTGCAATGGCATGTCCCTGTCCCCACGTGGTCTAACAGCAGACTTGGATGCAACTGATTACCTTTGACCCTTGAAGAATTTCTTCACTTGGGTTTCCTCCAGGATCTCGTGCTCTTCTTCTTTACATCTCCCCTGCTGACCCTCTTCATTTCTCTTTGGACCTCTTCTATATCACACCCAGGCTCACAGTGTTAGATATCAGAAATACAGTGTCTACTCCCAAATCTTTATCTTCAGCTCAGGCTTGTCCTCTAAACTCTGATCATATATCTGGTGTTCTATGTGAAATCTTCAAAATCTGCCCAAATCACAATCTTGATTCTCCAAAATCTCCTGCATCTGACAACTTCATCTTCCAGTTGGCTTGGCCCCAAATTCCAAGTTATCTTTGATTCTTTTCTTTTTTCTTTTCTTTTAATATTTTATTTATTTATTTATTTTTAATTAATGATTTTTTATTATATTATGTTAGTCACCATACAGTACATCCCCAGTTTCCGATGTAAAGCTCGATGATTCATTAGTTGCGTATAACACCCAGTGCACCATGCAATACGTGCCCTCCTTACTACCCATCACCAGTCTATCCCATTCCCCCACCCCAACCCCTCTGAGGCCCTCAGTTTATTTCTCATAGTCCATAGTCTCTCATGTTTCATTCCCCCTTCTGATTAACCCCCCTTTCTTTATCCCTTTCTTCCCCTACCGATCTTCCTAGTTCTTATGTTCCATAGATGAGAGAAATCATATGATAGTTGTCTTTCTCTGCTTGACTTATTTCACTTAGCATTATCTCCTCCAGTGCTGTCCATGTTGCAGCAAATGTTGAGAATTCGTTCTTTCTGATAGCTGAGTAATATTCCATTGTATATATGGACCACAACTTCTTTTTTTTTTTAAAGATTTTATTTATTTATTTGACAGAGATAGAGACAGCCAGCGAGAGAGGGAACACAAGCAGGGGGAGTGGGAGAGGAAGAAGCAGGCTCATAGCGGAGAAGCCTGATGTGGGGCTCGATCCCATAACGGCGGGATCACGCCCTGAGCCGAAGGCAGACGCTCAACCGTTGTGCCACCTAGGCGCCCCTAGACCACAACTTCTTAATCCAGTCATCTGTTGAAGGGCATCTCAGCTCCTTCCACGATTTAGCTATTGTGGACATTGCTGCTATGAACATTGGGGTGCATATGGCCCTTCTCTTCACTACGTCTGTATCTTTGGGGTAAACACCCAGTAGTGCAATGGCTGGATCATAGGGTAGCTCAATTTTTAACTTTTTAAGGGACCTCCACACTGTTTTCCAGAGTGGCTGTACCAACTTGCATTCCCACCAACAATGTAGGAGGGATCCCCTTTCTCCACATCCTCTCCAACAATTGTTGTTTCTTGCCTTGTCTATTTTTGCCATTCTAACTGACGTAAGGTGGTATCTCAGTGTGGTTTTGATTTGAATTTCCTTGATGGCTAATGATTTTGAACATTTTTTCATGTGTCTGTTAGCCATTTGTATGTCTTCATTGGAAAAGTGTCTGTTCATATCTTCTGCCCATTTTTTGATTTGTTTATTTGCTTCTTGTGTATTGAGTTTGAGAAGTTCTTTGTAGATCTTGGATACCAGGCCTTTATCTGTAGTGTCATTTGCAAATATATTCTCCCATTCCGTGGGCTGCCTCTTAGTTTTTTTGACTGTTTCCTTGGCTGTGCAGAAGCTTTTTATCTTGATGAAGTCCCATAAGTTCATTTTATCTTTTGTTTCTCTTGCCTTTGGGGATGTGTCATGAAAAAGGTTGCTTTGGCCGATGTCATAGAGGTTGCTGCCTATGTTCTCCTCTAGAATTTTGATGGATTCCTGTCTCATATCGAGGTCTTTCATCCATTTGGAGTTTATTTTTGTGTATGGTGTGAGATAGTGGTCAAGTTTCATTCTTTTGCATGTAGCTGTCCAATTTTCCCAGCACCATTTATTGAAGAGACTGTCTTTTTCCCACCGGATGTTTTTTCCTGCTTTGTCAAAGATTAGGTGCCCAAAGAGCCGAGGGTCCATTTCTGGGCTCTCTATTCTGTTCCATTGGTCTATGTGTCTGTTTTTGTGCCAGTACCATGCTGTCTTTGTGATCACAGCTTTGTAGTACAGCTCGAAATCCGGCATTGTGATGGCCCCAGCTTTGTTTTTCCTTTTCAACAGTTCCTTGGAGATTCGGGGCCTTTTCTGTTTCCATACAAATTTAAGGATTATTTCTTCCAGTTCTTTGAAAAATGTCCTCGGTATTTTGATCGGGATAGCATTGAAAGTGCAGATTGCTCTGGGTACCATGGACATTTTAACTATGTTAATTCTTCCGATCCATGAGCATGGAATATCTTTCCATCTTTTTATGTCTTCCTCAATATCTTTCAAGAGTGATTAAAGTTTCTAGAATATAGGTCCTTTATGTCTCTGGTTAAGTTAATTCCAAGGTAACGTATGGTTTTTGGTGCTATTGTAAATGGGATGGATTCCCTAATTTCTCTTTCTTCGGTCTCGTTATTCGTGTATAGAAATGCAACTGATTTCTGAGCATTGATTTTGTATCCTGCCACGTTACTGAATTGCTCTATAACTTCTAATAGTTTGGGAGTGGCTTCTTTTGGGTTTTCCATATAGAGTATCATGTCTTCTGCGAAGAGAGACATTTTGACTTCTTCTTTGCCAATTTGAATACCTTTGATCCCTTTTTGTCGTCTGATTGCTGTTGCAAGAACTTCTAGTACTATGTTGAATAATAGTGGCAAAAGTGGGCATCCTTGTTGTGTTCCTGATCTTAAGGGAAAGGCTTCTAGCTTTTCCCCATTGAGAATAATATTTGCAGTAGGCTTTTCATAGATGGCTTTTATGAGATTGAGAAATGTACCTTCTATTCCTACACTCTGAAGGGTTTTAATCAGGAAAGGATGCTGTATTTTGTCAAATGCTTTTTCGGCATCGATTGAGAGGATCATATGGTTCCTGAGTCTTTTCTTGTTGATATGATGTATCACGCTGATTGATTTGCGAATATTGAACCACGCTTGCATCCCAGGTATGAATCCCACTTGATCGTGGTGGATAATCCTTTTAATGTACTGCTGGATTCTATTAGCAAGTATCTTGTTGAGGATTGTGGCATCCATATTCATTAGGGAAATCGGTCTGTAATTCTCCTTTTTGAGGGGGTCTTTGCCTGGTTTGGGGATCAAGGTAACATTGGCCTCATAGAATGAGTTTGGTAGCTTTCCTTCTGTTTCTATTTTTTTTTAAAAGATTTATTTATTTATTTATTTGACAGAGATAGAGACAGCCAATGAGAGAGGGAACACAAGCAGGGGGAGTGGGAGAGGAAGAAGCAGGCTCATAGAGGAGGAGTCTGACGTGGGGCTCGAACCCGGAACGCCGGGATCACGCCCTGAGCCGAAGGCAGACGCTTTTAACCGCTGTGCCACACAGGCGCCCCTCTGTTTCTATTTTTTGAAATAGCTTAAGGAGAATAGTTATTATTTCTTCTTTGAATGTTTGGTAGAATTCCCCAGGAAAACAGTCCGGGCCTGGAGTTTTGTTATTTGGAAGGTTGTTTATCACTGACTCAATTTCTTCATAATTAATTGGCCTGTTTAAGGAATCAATTTCTTCCGGTTTCAATCTTGGTAGTTTATAGGTTTCCAGGAAGGATTCCATCTCTTCCAGATTGCTTAGTTTATTGGCATATAGCTGTTGATAAAAATTTCTAATAATCCTTCCAATTTCAATGGTGTTCATCGTGACCTCTCCTTTTTCGTTCATAATTTTAATAATCTGGGTCCTTTCTCTTTTCTTTTGGATAAGTCTTGCCAGTGGTCTGTCAATTTTATTGATTCTCTCCAAGAACCAGCTTCTAGTCCTGTTGATCTGCTCTACTGTACTCCTGGTTTCTGCTTGATTGATTTCAGCTCTAATTTTGGTCAACTGCTTCCTCGTGCATGGATTAGGCCTGTCCCTCTGTTGCTGTTCCAGCTTCTTGAGGTGAGAATATAAAAACTGCATTTTAGATGTTTCTATTCTTTTGAGTGAGGCTTGGATGGCTATGTATTTCCCCCTTAGGACTGTCTTTGCAGTATCCCATAGATTTTGGAGTGTTGTATTTTCATTCTCATTGGTCTCCATAAATTGTTTAATTTGATTTTTGATTTCCTGGTTTATCGAGTCATTCCTGAGCAGGATGGTTTTTAGTCTCCAAGTGTTTGAGTTTCTTCCAAATTTTTCCTTGTGGTTGAGTTCCAATTTCAGAGCATTGTGGTCTGAGAATATGCAAGGGATAATTTCAATCTTTTGGTATCAGTTGAGATCTGTTTTGTGTCCCAGAACATGGTCTATTCTTGAGAATGTTCCATGGGCATTAGAATAGAATGAGTATTCTTTGGTTCTGGGGTGTAGTGTTCTATATATATCTATGAGATCCAACTCGTCGAGTATGGTATTCAAAGCCTTTGATTCTTTGCTTAGTTTTTGCCAGGGTGTTCTGTCTATTTCTGATAGTGGAGTGTTGAGGTCCCCTACTATTAATGTATTTTTATTTATATGTCTCTTTATTCTGGTTAAGAGTTGGCTTGTGTATCTTGCTGCTCCCCTGTTGGGGGCATATATATTTATAATTATATCCACTTGTTGAATACTTCCCTTAAGAATAATATAGTGCCCTTCTGCATCTCTAACTATAGTCTGTAGTTTAAAATCCAATTTATCTGATATAAGAATTGCTACCCCAGCTTTCCTTTGAGGTCCATTTGTGTGAAAGATGGTACTCCATCCCCTTACTCTCAGTCTGAATGCATCTTTGGGTTCGAAATGAGTCTCTTGTAGAGAGCAAATGGATGGGTCATTTCTTTTTATCCAATCTGCAACCCTGTGGCGTTTTATGGGATGGTTCAAACCATTTAGATTAAGACTGATTACTGAGAGATATGATTTTAATGATGCCATGTTGCCAGTAAACTCTTTGTTTGTATTGGCTCTGACTTTCTGTTCTGTATCACTCTTGGGGCTTTTTTACTTTTATAGAACCCCCCATAATATCTCCTGTAGGGCTGGTTTCGTGGTTGCGAAACTGGTTAGTGACTGGCGATTCTGAAATGTCTTTATTTCTTCATCAATTCTGAATGACAGTCTTGCTGGATAAAGGATCCTTGGCTGCATGTTTTTCTCTGAAAGAGCTTTAAATATGCTCCCCAACCCTTTCTCTCATTCCAGGTCTGTGTAGACAGGTCTGACGTAATTCTGATGCCTTTGCCTTGGTACGTGAGAAATTTCTTTGCCCTGGCCGCTTTCAATACTGTATCCTTGGATCTAATATTTGCGAAATGCACTATGACGTGACGTGGCATAGGTTTGTCATGGTTGAGCTTGGGAGGGGTCCTCTCTGCCTCTTGGACACGAATGTTTGTTTCCCTCGCTAGATTAGGGAAGTTTTCAGCTACAATTTGTTCAAATATCTCTTCTAGACCTCTGTTTTTCTCCACTCCCTCGGGGATGCCAATGATTCTAACATTGGATCGTTTCATTGAGTCAGTAATCTCCAGTAACCTACATTCTTGGGTGTGGATTTTTTTAAGACCAGCTTCTATTTTCATTTTTTCCTCTGTTAACTCATCCTCCAATTCACTAACCCGTTCCTCTGCTTCTGCGACCCTGGCCGTCAGAGCCTCTAGTTTTGCCTGCATTTGGCTCACAGAATTTTTAATTTCTGTCAGATTCGCTCTCATTTCTGTCCTTAGGGATTCTATATTCTCAGTAACCTTTTCGTTAATAGTTTTTTCAATTCTACTCATCATTTTGACCATCGTTACTCTGAATTCCATTTCTGATACTTTGGTTACATCCATATCCATTATTTCTGTGGCAGAGGCCACAGACTCACTGCCTTTTCTTTGCTGGGGGGGGCTTCTCCTTCTTGTCATTCTGATGAGGAGAGTTTGCGGGGTTGTCCAGAGCCCAAATTATTGACTGGGTCCCAGGCCGTGCCCCTTGTTTTATAGGGATCTTAGGGATGTGGGCTTCTTCTTCAAAGATTTTATTTATTTATTTATGTGGCAGCCAACCAGCGAGAGAGGGAACAGAAGCAGGGGAGTGGGAGAGGAAGAAGCAGGCTCCCAGCGGAGGAGCCCGGTGAGGGACTCCTTTCCGGAACGCCGGGATCACGCCCTAAGCCGAAGACAGGCGCTCAGTGACTGAGCCACCCAGGCGCCCGGGTTCTGGGCTTCTTGATTTTTTCAGCCTGCCTTCTGTGTTCTGGGGGAGGGGCCTGCCGCACCGATACTCAGGCAACCCTGTTTGGGTAGAGTCTCCGTGTCCCCTGCGAGGGGGGATGGCGGTGGGCACTCTCTGAGCCAGTATTTACAGGCTTTTGTTCTCTGGCAGCTTTCCCTGGCGGTTTGCTGTGCCTCTTCTGAGAGTCAGAGCAGCAGCGGCCAAATTTCAGCCTCTGTCACAGAACAGAGGGATTGCGGCCCGTTCTCTACTAATGTTCTGGCCACTTTAACTCTGTTACTGTTGGTGCTGCTCAACCCTGCAGCGTCAGGGGATGTGCGCCCCACACCGGGTGTCCCAGCCCTCACTTCCAGGGTCGGCATGTCTCTGTCCTTTGTGTTTCTAACGCTGCCATCTGCCAGCCGCCCCGCTTGCGCTCCGGAAGCTCCCGGTCTCAGTCTGGATCCAGTGAGCGCACCGGGATTCCGGTGTTCCGTGAGATGCCTAGTGGCGCGCGCACCCGGCTCACGGTCTCAGTCTGCTGTTTTGCGGGTGCCGACCACGAGCCCGCCCGCTCAGCCGTGGAAGTGGCTACCGCTTCCCGGCGCCCGAACGCGGCGGCTCCCTCCCCCTTCCGTTTATCTTCCGATAATCTGTGCACAGTTTCATGGCTCCCCGCTTCGTACCTCAATACTCAGTGCTGGAGATGTTCATTTGTAGAGATCCAGATGCATCTTCCTGCATCTCAGGCTGGTTCCGTGGTTGTTTAGGCTGGTCTGGTACCTATCCAGCTCGACTCGGGGGACCGGCTGAAAACAGTGTCTCCTACTCCTCCGCCATCTTAACTCCTCCGCCGTGCCATGTTTTTAATACAAAAGCAGTCCTCCACAGAGGAGAAGCTACCTGGAAAAGGGGTGGGTTGGTAGAGGGTGGGGCCACACAGGTAAAGTGAGACACCAAAGCCAGGACAATATGAAAGAAATAATAAAGGAGAGAGCTATGAAGCAGGGGGCAAGACGGAGAGATTCTTCTTTTTTTTTTATACTTTATGCTTTATTTAAAATTAATAAAATGATAAACACAGTTTTAGGTAAATGACAACTCAGTGCATTTAATTGGATAATATAAAAATGTACATATTCACAAGCACATAGGTCCTTGACCAACACCGAACATTTCAGTCTATTTAGTCTAAGTCTTCCGGAATCCCCCAATTTTTTTAATCAGTTCTATTTTCTTCAAATCCAATTTCTCTTTTGGCCCAAGATTTTACTGCAAATACGTTATCACTCCATCTGTCAGCAGCTTCTTTGGCTACTTTATTTGCTTGGCATATTTCCTCTATAGCTTCCAGGTCACATTCTTTGTATTTTTCTACTTCTGCCTTTAGCTGTTTCCTTTGGTCTCAGAGTTAAAAAAGCTCTTTTGCTAGCATGGTTGGTTCATGTCAACCAATTTTATTTTCTTGATGGTTTTTGGTAGGTCTGCGTGCTTTTGGTTTCTCTCAGATAACTGAGATTCCAGACCTCCTACCTACATTTCCTCACATGAAGAACTTTCCTTGGAAAAGCCCAACAATTATTAGATGTTCCAATCTTATCCCAGCCAACCACACTATCATCAACTAAACTTGGAAGGACTTCTTTTACTGACAGAGCAGTAATGCCTTTCTTCTGGGGAACAAACTTCTCCATGTCTTTAATTGAAGATCTTTCAACTCAAAAAATATTTCCATCATGTGAGCTCTCTGTTCCTCTGCACTCAGTCTTTTTTTTTCTTTGACAGGATTTAACCTATCATGGCATGCAAGCAAGACTCAGTGCGGTGTTTCCCAAATAAAGCGACTCACTCCCAATTAACCAGCAGCCGAAGCACAGAAGGGCAGGGATTCCCGCCCTTTAGTGAGAAACCATTGGATTTTCACAGAAATCATCTAGCTAATGTAAAGCGAAGATTCGTTAGGTTATTTTTGAAATTGTGAGTAATTTGGAAATGTGCTCTACATATTACAATACATAAAACCACTCATTTGTCAAAGATCAAGAGAGTCGTGGGATCTGGGGCGTCCCACAGCGCCTGCCCAGCTGGCTGACACCTTCTTTCCTGGGTCCTGATAAGTGGCTGCACCTTTCGTGGCCCTAACCAAGGAGCCTGGGATACTGGTCCCGAAGTGACTTGTGGTCGTTTTGAGGCTGTGCGATGCTCTGGTCACATTCTCGAAAGCTCCGCTTGCTTAACGGAACCTGCCCTGAAGGGAACCAGGGACAGCGATGGGTCAGAGTGGAGGGAGGTGACGGGTCCCCACACTTCCCTCCCGTGGCCCAGGGGCACTGAGAAGGAGAGGGCTGACGACATTGGGCTCCTTTCAAATTTTCCTTTTTCGAGGAATTTGTTGGTTTGTGATGAGGGAAAGAATTGCCTCAGAGTCATGTTCGCCGTCTTTTCCCAGGCAAGTGGGGTCAGTGTTCTCCCCCAGGCTGGGTGCGACCCTTCCAGCGCTGCTTGTGAACACCAAACCCAGCATGTGCATACCTCTGCCTTTTTGTGAGCTGCTCCCTCTGCCTAGAAAGCTTTACTCAAGGTATTTGCAAGAATTATCTCCTAGTAACCAAAGCTCAAAGCTAACATTTTCTGTGAAGGCCTCTCTGCACCTCCCCCCCCCCAACACTTTATTTTCCAAGAAGAATAAAGCACCTGTCCTCACACCAGTCACACCTTTGTAATATTGCTGCTACTGGAGTAATCACTTTGCATGTAGCTTTCTTTTTATTGACAACCTTACTCCATGATAAGCCAGATCCTGGAGGGCTGCCCCTTCCATTTGCTTGCACAATGTCTGGTATATATCACTCTCCCAAAATGGTTTCAGTGCTTTAAAAGTCAAATGCAAAGTCATCACCTCTAAAGGGTTAAAAACACGTAAATTGATTTTATACTAAAAGAAGATTTTAAATGGCTCACATTCTTTTCCATACTTTTTGGTGTTTCATTTATGATTTTGAATGGTAAAGTGATATGAAGCAACAGGCCTAAAGAGATCAAAATTTTATATTGGCAAAAACGACATAATAAGATTCAGTTTAATGAATATATAATATCTACTGGATCCAAAACTCTAATCATTGGGGTGGGATGGGGTAGGGGTGGTAGTTGAATGTAACGTGGCACTCTGGTTAAAATTCTGCTTGGAGGTATTTTGAAATTATGAAGAGTGGAATTTTTATGCTTCTAGCCAACAATTTAAAGTTTCCAGCTGTTGTAGAATTGGGAGAAATGGCGACTTCTTCATCCCTTTATTTCTTTTCCTCAAATTTGTCCTTTAGGGGCGCCTGGGTGGCACAGCGGTTAAGCATCTGCCTTAGGCTCAGGGCGTGATCCCGGCGTTATGGGATCGAGCCCCACATGAGGCTCCTCCGCTGGGAGCCTGCTTCTTCCTCTCCCACTCCACCTGCTTGTGTTCCCTCTCTCGCTGGCTGTCTCTATCTCTGTCAAATAAATAAATAAAATCTTAAGAAAAAATTTGTCCTTTAGCCATCTAGGCATGAAGCAAATTCTTGGAGCCAATTATCCGGTAAGATGACCTATCAGAATCTGTGTTCTAGTAATAATAGAAATATTTGTGTCTGATGAAGCCAGGAGAGCTTTGTTGTGGATTCTGCTGTCCTTTATGGGGTACAAATGTTTCCGGTTTCATAGGTGTGATGTTTATTTAATTCTGAGTAACTTAGATATTGCAAAATGTGGTGTTGACTTACTGCAGCAAGGGAAATAGAACAGAGGAAATGGAAACGACAGTCTTCTCCTAGGGCTCCTAGGGTTCTAGGACTTAAAATTAGACTTGCTGGTGAGTTTTCTTTTTTCGTTTGAAAATGTACCCTCTGAAAATAGAAGTGATATTTTAAGTCTTTTAAAAAATATGTACCCCATATATAAAGTCTATGAGATTCCTGCATAAGTGATCTCAAAACATACTGTCTACATTCCACTGTTTAAAAAATTGTGTAATGGATTAAAGAATCACTTTGTGTACCATCTATGAATGTTACCCTACCTATCAAACTGGTATTCTTTCTTTGTTCTTTTCCTTTTTAATTATGAAAAAAAATAAATGCCTGCTCTAACATCTCTAGCAACATGAAAGCATATAGAAAGTATATATATATATACTTAAAAAGTATATATACTAAAGTATATCCTAAAATCCTTACTATGTGTATTAGTTTCCTAGGACTGCCATAACAAGTACAATAGACAGGGGGTATTAAACCACAGAATTTATTGTCTCATAGATCTAGAGGCTAGAAGTCCACTATCAAAGTGTTGGCAGGGTCAGTTTCTCCTAAAGCGTCTCTCTGTGGCTTGCAGATGGCCACCTTCTTGCTGTGTCCTCATATAATCTTTTCTCCCCCAGGTCTCTTTGTGTGTCCAAATATCCTCTTCTTATAAGGACACAAGTCAGATTGGATTAGGGCCCACACTAACAGGCTTGTTTTACCTTAATCACCTTTGAAAAGACCCTATCTCCAAAAACAGTCACATTCTGATGTATGGCAGTTAAAGCTTCCACATTTGAAAATGGCAGGGCGGGGCAGGGTGGGGGGGGGAGACAATTCAGTCCATAACACTATATATAGATGCAGTATCTTTTTCCAGCATAGGCAGGAGTACAGTACACATATTTTCTCGTGACTTGTTTTTCGCTTAACAGTATAACAAGATCTTCCCTTGTTGATAGTTGTTCTCTTCATAGACTACAATGTATAGGTATATATAGGTATAGTATAAGTAATCTGTAACATTTAACAATCACATTTTTAGTGGATGTTTTGCTTGCTTCCAGTTACCTGCTATCATATACACTACAGCATTGAATATCCTTGTAAACATATCTTTTTTTCATATGTATGATTATTTCTTTAAGGATAGATTGATAGGGATGGAATTTATCAGTCAAAGTGTAGACCAATTATATGTTTCAAATATTGCAAGTTGTGGTCCCAAGAAAGAGGTTCAATTTATGTTCACAAGAAGAGAACTCGAGAGTGACTGTCACTCTCGGCACTCACCAACTTTGAATATTATCAATATTATTAAAAATTCTGTATATCTGATGGACAAACTTACTGTTTTAATATGCATTTCTTTTGTAACTGAACAGGTTGAACATTTTTTATATGCTTCATATGTAATTTTGTAATCTTGTGAAATGTCTTTTTATATCAGATATCCATTTTTCCATTGGGTTGTTGGTCTTTTTCTTATTCATAATAGTTCTTCATATGTGATGACTATTTATCCTTCATCTGTTATTCATTTTAAAGTACTTCTTTCAGATATGACTTCTATTTTATTTTGTTTGTGGGTTATTTTAAGAGGTTTTACATTTTTATGTGATCAAATCTATACATGTTTTCCTTTTAAAAGTTTGTAAGAGACTATGGACTCTGAGAAACAAACTGAGGGCTTCAGAGGGGAGGGAGGTGGGGGAATGGGATAGGCTGCTGATGGGTAGTAAGGAGGGCACGTATTGCATGGTGCACTGGGTGTTATATGCAACTAATGAATCATCGAACTTTACATCAGAAACCAGGGATGTACTGTATGGTGACTAACATAATAAAAAAACATTAAAAAAAAAAGTTTGTATACTTTTTTCAGAATGTCATCTCTCCTAATAGGCAATGGTACTTTTCCTGCATTTTCTTTAATTTGAATTAATTAAATGTGTTTTTTTTAATCACAGAAGTCCTATTTTATACTGTATAGAAGAACTTGGAGTGAAACATGAAAGTCTACTTTGCTTTTCCATCTTATAGCTATACACCCATCTCTACTTCCTCTACCTGGGCAACCAGAGTTTACTCCTTAGTACCTAGCATCCTAGCTCATTCACTATGAACTTACATACATCTGTATCTCTCATTATAAAAACGTAAGTAAGATCAAGATTTATGTCTGCTTATTTTACTTACTTTTTCATGTAGCAGTATGCCTCCAAAACTTTAAATGTCAGGACAAATAAGTCTACCTCATTCTTTTTAGTTTCCTGGAAATTTTAAATGTCAGTAGAAATAAATGTACCTTACTCTTTAGTGGCTGAATACTGCTGCATAATGTTACACTATACTTTATTTAACTACTGTAATAAACATTCAGTCCTTTTCAAATTGTTTTGCCATTATCACAATTTCAGAAAGTGGAATTGTTAGTTTTGGTTATTAATGTTTAGATTTTAATCTATCTGATATTTATTTTTTTAATCAATATGAGATAAGACTGCTAGTCATATCTATCTATCATCTATCTATCATCTATCTATCTATCATCTATCTATCTATCTATCTATCTATCTATCTATCTATCATCTATCATCATCTATCATCTATCTATCTATTTAAAGATTTTATTTATTTGGCAAAGAGCACAAGCAAGGCAGAGCGGCAGGCAAAGGGAGAGGGAGAAGCAGGCTCCCCACTGCGCAGAGAGCCCAATGTGGGGTTTGATCCCAGGACCCTGGGATCATGACCTGATCCAAAGTCAGACACTTAACTGACGGAGCCACCCAGACACCCCTGTCAGTCATATATTTAAAAGCCTTCTGTTCTTTATCAATTTGAAATGTTACTTTATTATGTTTTAACAATATTATGCCTAATTCTGCTTCTTGAATCACTTTTATTATTTTCCTATTGCTTTTCCAAGACAACACAGTTTTAATTATTGAATAATTAAATAATTATCTGCTACGGCAAATTAATCTGTATTACAATTTTCCGCCTGAAAGCGTTTAGGTAGTTCTTGCCATTTGCTTTATTACCTTGATGAGCTAGAAACAGCTTGCCAAAATATGGATTTTGGGGGGGGTCTGATTTAGATTGATAGATTGATTTGGAAAACATTGACTTTTTTAGAGCATTGAGACTTTTACAATAACAATGCTATGTCTCTATTTTTTCAGGTTTTCTGATCTGTGCTTCAATAAAGGTTTCTTTATAATGGAATTGCACGTTATTTTAAGTTACATTCCTAGGTGTAGCATTGTTTGGGTATTATAAGTGGCATTCTTTCCTATTACATTTTATAAATGGTTATTGCTGTTATATTGGAAAGTTATTGTTTTCTTTGGATGTTTATCTTGCATCTCATTAAGAAATAGGGTGAGTGGGTGAATTCACAAATACAAAATCCACAAATAATGGGGATTGACTGTATTTCGATAATAGCAACGAAAAGTGTTGGTTTGTGTGAGTGTGTGTATGTTCTGAAGGAGGGGTCAGGGAGGGGATGAAAGGCAATGTGTCTTTTTTTTTGAAAGGCAATGTGTCTTAACTCTCCCGTCTTTCTTGGTAGAAAATGCAGGGCTAGAACAGATAAAATAAATAGAACAGGAACTCTGTGTTTTCTGTGAATAAATAAATAAAAAAAAGAAATAGCACTGTCCCCAATTGTTTACAAATTTAATGCAAAGAAAAGTCAATATTTAAATTAGAACATAAGGATAATTAGAGGCACAATTGTGTGTTCTAATCTATAAATTACTTTCAGAGCTCTCAAATCTTCAAGCAAGCTTATCATGGTCATACGAGGCTTATTGGAGGAGCAACTTGACCTGGTCCTTCAAGAAAAGATAGGTGTCTAAGCAATGGGTTATAGTGAATAACGGCAGAGAGACGAGACTGAGCATGATGCATACTTAAAAAAATGATTAGCCTTTCTTGACAGATCAGAGGATGAAATCTAAAACCCAGCGATAACAATGAACCGAAAGGAAAGGTGGGGGTGATTATGGAAGCTCCTCAAAGCTCCTCAAAGTGAGTATTTGGGATTTAGCTCAATAAATAAAGGGAATCATTTTGGGATCAGAGAAGGGACATTCAGGAGTTGGGAGTTGTATAATTTTTTTTGGCATACTAGATGGAATTTGGAATCAATGTAGCCCACTAAAAGGCTATTCCAGTAATATAATCTCACAGAGAAAAGGGCCTAAAACAATGTGGTAAATAAATAAGTCATTTCCAAAGAAGACACAAATAGGATTTAAAAAGGTTGAATAAGAAAGAAGAGCACAATATTTATAATTTTTTATCTTAGTAGAAAGGAATAACACTAATATGATTACCAGAAGTGGGTGGAAAGCTGTTTTAATGAAAGACAAACAAAGTTTGTATAAGAACATGTTTAAATAAAATTTGAAATAAAAAAGCACATTTGGTATGAAACCAAATCTGGGTGATTGGTGCACTGAAATAATTCTACAGCATAGCACACTTCTGTTCTTGGAGAAACTCACCATTTCCCAATCTGTTTTTGATTCGTGATGTAGTTTAAGACTTAATCCTTCTGGGGTCCCTACTGATGTGGTTAAAAGGTGTTCTGTTTTTGCTTTTGTTTTAGTCAAAAGTTATTAAACCAGTGAGAAATGATTAACTGGGATGTGTTTACAGAGAATATGATTTTCTAAAAAGTACAACTCTGTTCAAGTTGAGCCCTTTAATAAGGCTATTTTGATGTCCTATAAAAATAAAGACATTAGATTTCTTTTAAACTTAAAGGTCACATGTATGGGGAGATAGGAGGGAAAATGAGCAATGCTCTCAAGAACACTGCAAAGGAATTATTTCTGTTGATGAACAGTACAGATTTTAGAACCATAGAAAGTCACAAAATGCAATTTTTGACATTTATATATTTCATAAATTTGTTTCTTTATTTTAATCAATAAACAGTTATTAACTATTAAATATTACAAGCAATAGGAACTTTTCAGTTCATAAGAATACCCCTAAGAAATCTCAAAAATAAGGGGGAAAATATCTGATTGACAAAAATAAATTTCTGAAATTCTAGTGCAGCATATTATAAGGGCCAATCAGAAAATAGCATTTCAAGGATACAGAGATTTCCAGTAGGAACTCAGTTTATTTGATGGTTAATTCTAATTACCTATTGACAAAAATAGTTGAAAATGTACAGAAAGGCTTGATTGAAAGCTGCTGTCAATTTTTCAGACATTTTTTTTAATGTACAATTCTACCAGTTTTAACACATAGAGATTCATGTAGCCACCAGCACAATCAATACATAGAATAGTTCTGTCACTAAAAGAGTCCCTCATGTTGCCCCTTTGTCATCATTTCCTTCCTAAACCACTAACAATTGGCAACAATTTATCTGTTCTCTGTCACCATGGTTTTGTGTTTTTGAAAATATCATACAAATAGAATCATACAGTATGAAACTTTTGAGACTGGCATCTTTCACCCAGCATAATTCTTTTGAGAGTCATCCAAGTTTTTGTGTATATTCATAGTTCATTCCTTTTCATTGCTGCAGTATTTTTTTTTTAAGATTTTATTTATTTATTTGACAGAGATAGAGACAGCCAGCGAGAGAGGGGAACACAAGCAGGGGGAGTGGGAGAGGAAGAAGCAGGCTCATAGCGGAGGAGCCTGATGTGGGGCTCGATCCCATAACGCCGGGATCATGCCCTGAGCCGAAGGCAGACGCTTAACCGCTGTGCCACCCAGGTGCCCCCATTGCTGCAGTATTATTTCATTGTATGGCGAGACCTCCACTTGTTCATCCATCCACTGAAGGACATTTGGATTGTTTTCAGTTTGGGGCAATTATGAATAGAACAGCTATAAACATTTATCTGAAGGTGTTTATGTGAGTATAATTTCTTAAAGATTTTATTTATTTTATATTAGAGAGAGAGAGAGAGAGACAGCGTGAGTGGGGGAGGGGCAGAGGCAGAGAGAGAGAGAGAATCTCAAGCAGACTCTGTGCTGAGTGTGACCTCCATACATGGCTGGGTCTCATGACCTTGAGATCATGACCTGAGCCAAAATCAAGAGCTGGTCGCTTAACTGACTGAGCCACCCAGGACCCCTTCGTGAATATAAATTTTAATTTCTATAAGGCAAATACCTAGGAGTGGGATTACTGGGTCACATAGTAAAATATAGGTTTACTTTATTACGAAATTGCTACATTATTTTTCAGAGTGGCTGTGAGATTTTGCATTACCACCAGCGATGTAGGAGAGTTCCTGTTCCTTCACATCGTTTTAGCCCTTGCTATGGTCACTTATTTTAGCTATTTTAACTGGTGTGAATCTTACTGTGCCTCTAATTCCCATTTCACTCACAGTTAATAATGTTGAACATCTTTTCTGCATGTTTATTTGTCATCTTTACATTCCCTTTCATTGAAGTGGACATGTAAGTTTTTGTCTATTTTTAAATTTGATTGTTTTCTTAATATAGAGATATGATTTTTTTTTTTTGGTAGAGTCTGAACACAAGTTGTTTGTACAAGGGAATATTTTCTCCTGGTCTGTAACTTGCCTTTTCAATCTCAACAGTGTCCTCAGTTCAAATGTTTTTAATCTCTTAACAATGTCCTCAGTTCAAAAATTTTAATATTATTTAACTAATCGATACTTTTATTTTATGGATTGTACTTTTAGTATCATGTGTACTCTAGGTCACAAAGATTTTCTCCATTATTTTCTTGTAAAACTTTATAGTTTTATGTTTTATATAAACATTAAGTCTGCAATCCATTTTGAGCTAATTTATCTATAAGCTGTGAGGTTTAGGTCAAGTTTTACATTTTTTCCCCAGGAATTGGTTCATTTATCTAAGTTGTTAAATTTGTGTGTGTGGAGTTGTCAAAGCATTCCCTCCTTCTCCCAGTAAGGTCTGTGGAGTCTGTCGTGATGTTCCACTCCCTCCCACTTCTCACCTGCCTCCCTCCTATCTCCCCTCCCATTTCCCTTTCCACCCCCCTCACACTCCCTTCCATGCTCCCTCCCACAACCTTCCACCTCCTCTTCCACCCCACTTTCATTCTTGGTATTGATAGTTGTGTCTTTCTTTTTTTCTTTGTTAGTCTTGCTTGAGGTTTACCAACTTTCATGATTGTTTCAAAGAACTAGCTTTTGGTTTCATTGATATCTTGTTTTGGTTTTCCATTTTATTGGTTTCTGCTCTTTTTCCAAAACATTATTTCCCCTTTTTGTTTCTTTGCTTCTTTTCCCTACAACCTTAACGTGGAAACTTAGACTATAGGTTTGAGACTTTTCTTCTTTTTCTCCTTCAAGCACTCAATGCTCTAACTTTCCCTCGAAGCATCGCTTAACTATATCCCATAAATTTTTATGTGCTGTAATTTTATGTTTGTTCAGTTCAAAATGTTTTCTAATATCCTTTGAGATCTTTGGCCCATGAATTATTCAGAAGTGTGTTGTTTAATTTACAAGTGTTTGGAGATTTTTCTGTTATTTTGCTGCTATTGATTTGTAGTTTAACTCCATTATTGTTAAATAACATTCTTAGTATAACTTTAATTACTTTATTTTTTATAGTAGTTTTTTATTATGTTATGTTAGTCACCATACAGTACCTCCTTAGTTTTTGATGTAGTGTTCCATGATTCATTATTTGTGAATTTTAATTACTTTAAATTTGTTAAGAGTTTGCTTAAAACTTAAGATGCAGTCTGCCTTGTTGAATCTTTCACGTGCAACTGAAAAAAAAAATTTTTCCAGTTAGGGTATAGTGTTCTATACATACCAGTTATATTCAGATGACTGATTGTCCAGTTCTTTTGTATCCCTTCTGTATCCATTTTCTTTCAACTTGTTCTATTGATTACTGAGAGAGTGTTAAGGTCTACAATGAAAATTATGAATTTTTCTATTTATTTCAGTTCTCTCTACTTTTTTTAGTGGCATTAAGTAACTTGACGTTGTTGTGCAAATATTTCCACTATCTAATTCCAAAACTTTTTCATCATCTCAAATGGAAACTCTAAATATTAAACAATAACTCCCATTCCTTCCTCCCCCCAACCCTTGTAACCTCTATTCCACTTTTTGTCTCCACGATTTGCCCATTATGGGAACCATGTAGAAGAAGAATATAAAAATATTTGTCCTCTTCTTCGTTTTGGGCTGCCTTGGGCCTAGGCCAGGGCACAGTGGAGGAAACATGGGAAACTAATTACTGGTTTGCAGAAGAGTCAGGGTGAATGTGCTTATTCTGTCTAACCTGGAACTAGAACCTCTTCCTTTCCATGTGATCATTTTATCCAGTTTGTTTAGAAAACCATATGATGGGGGCGCCTGGGTAGCGCAGTCGTTAAAGCGTCTGCCTTCGGCTCAGGGCGTGATCCCGGCCTTCCGGGATCGAGTCCCATATCGGGCTCCTCCGCTGGGAGCCTGCTTCTTCTCTCTCACTCGCCTGCTGTGTTCCCTCTCTCGCTGGCTGTCTCTCTGTCACATAAATAAATAAAAAATCTTAAAAAAAAAAAAAAGAAAACCATATGATGGAAAAGGGTTTCAAGAAAACATTTATAAATTATAAACTAAATTTATTCTTAAAATTATTTTTAAAGGTGATGTATTAATAATTCTCCTTGTAATAGTTAATTAACATAGTTAAGACTAAAAGTTTCCTTTAATCAATTCTCTTGTCTCAGTTTTTTTTCCCCCTTTCCTGGAGGTTACCTTTCTAAAAAGCTTTCTTCCCCCCTCTCAGTGCTATGTCTTAGAGGTCTGGCCATATTTATCCTTATGGAGCAACCATGCTTTTAACCAATTCATTGTATTTTATGGTTTTTATTTACCTCAGTTTATTAGGCCATTCTCCTGCTCAGATACCTAGGTTTTAAAAATAAAGAACATATTTTCTTAGAAAGAATATCAGCATCTGTGTTATAAATGATCCCTGCAGCCTCATGTAGTCTGGTCCTCTGAGTTTTAATGGTGTTTTCTAAAATTCTTATTTGATAGCTAAAAGCTCACATTTTTTTTTTGTTTCTCAGCATCAAACCATAGTCTTAACACTTTTAAGCCAGTGTCAAGTCTCTTTGCTCAAAAGCAATGTGTTAAATTGAATGCCAATGGAAATCAATCACCTTTAACTGAATTCCAATCGATTTCCCAAGAGTATAATTAAAATAATTGGCTCAATCCACAGCCACAAAAAACTCAGTACAGAATAAAGTAGCTTTCCCTAGAATGCTGTAATAGGACTTGATTTCTATACAAACTGGATTTTTGCCAGACTGTAAATCCTTATCTAACATCATTATTTATTTATTTTGCCATAACATTGTTCTCAGCTTCTTGGATTGCTGAGAATTGCATTTTATTTGAGCTACAATGTTGATGTACTCTAGAAATCCATACATGGAGTACCCAACGTGTTTAGAGGTTTGATGGCACATGGTGGCTTGAATCATGAGTTCAACTCTAGCCTTTCTCCAAAGTCCATTGAAATGACAATAAAGGAATAGAAAAGAGATAATGCATGAGGAAAAAAGACAAAAGGCAAATAACACACCTGAGAGGTCAAAAATATTTGGAAGAGCAAATGAAGGAATGATAACTACATAACAGCTGAAAGCCACAAAGGAGGAGTGTATGGACAGAAAAAAGCATGGGGTTATTATGTCACAGAATCCCAGAAGATTTTGAGGGATGTGAACATAGTGGGAAAGCAGGCATGGCTGGACTTTTTTTTTTCTATTTGGGAAAATTTATTGGGAGGATATTAGGAGCTTGCAGATTGCCGAGGCTCTTGAATTTGAACAAGAATGGACAGGAATGGGGGCACCTGGGTGGTTCAGTTGGTTAAGTACCTGCCTCCATCTCAGATCACGATCCCAGGGTCCTGGGATCAAGCCCCACATCGGATTCCCTGCTCAGAGGGGAACCTGCTTCTCCCTCTCCCTCTGCCGTTCCCCCTGCTTGTGCTCTCTCTCTCAGTCTTTCTCTCAAATAACTAAATAAAATTTTAAAAAATGGACAAGAATGAATGGATTTATCTCCAGAGGGCTGGAAAACAGGACTTGCAGAAAATTTCTTATAGCAGAAAAGTGTTGCCAGAATGCTGCCACCATCTTCAACCATGAAAATGCCTCTCTATATCATGCACCCTCAAGGACAGGGCATGTGGTTTGTTGTTTAAGTCATATCTCTGCTCCCTGGATGTACTGGGGGGAGAGGGAAGGTAGCTTTTCTGCTTCCATAGTGGGAAATGGGCACCTGATTTGCACTCCATGCAGGTGACAAAGGGAGAAGTAATTTCCCAAAAGAAAATCATTAAGCTGCTCAAAAGTGATAGTAATTAAGATAATGAGAGTTGCTAATCTTTTAAATGAGCGTGACACTTCCCCTCTTAACTCCCTTTCTTAACCTCTAATAGACAGACTCTTACCTTCTCCCATTCCTCCTCCCTTACAGAACACCGTGGTTTCACTCTCTGGAAATATTGAACCAGGGAGGCTCTGGACTGGGACACTAAGCACTGCTGAGGGGTCAGTGAGGTGCAGTACTAAAAGTTGAGAAGTAAAAGTTTAAACACTGTATCCTCCAGCCCCACTCCTGCTCTTCTAGAACTTCAGGTTAATACTCTATGAGCATGAGATTTGCCAACTGCTTTCTGGAGAAAATCAGTGGTCACCCCAAAATGTTTCATAGATTCTGACAACTGGGGATTTCCCGGTGAAATAATAAGTCATTCTAAAAGAGGTTCAGGAATCAATGTGTATTCCCACTTAGACACTCCAACAATCTTCATTAGTGCCTGTTCCTAGATATCAACCAACAGCAAGAATCCCATTTGAGGAAAATCGCCAACATGAAAGCAGAGAACCTCTAATACAAACACCAACAAAGAGCAATGCCTGCAATGCAGGAGCAGAAGAAAACTTCAAAGAACCGTACAATGTGCTCTGAGAGATTAGATACTGAATGCATAAAAAAGAACAGGGGTCATAAACAGAAGAAGGAGTTCTTAAAATAATTAAATATGATATTACAAGTTAATGTGTTGGAACACATAGTTGAAGAAATCTTGCAGGACATTACAACAAAACAAAGAGAAAAGAATGGGAGGAAAAAAATAAAGAAAATTAGAGGATTAAGGAGGATTCATGCAATGAAAAAGATTTCCAGAAAGAAGAAACAAGGAAAATGGAGGGAATAACATTATATTAAAAAAAAAAAAAAGAAAGAAATCAACTAATCAGTCAAACTGGGGACCTGGGGATGTGTGGGAGTACTGAACGCAGAAAAACTGAGTTTCTCTACCCTTTATTCCTTGACTCCCAGTTGCTCTGGGACTGGGCCTGCACGTGCTTGGCCAGGCAGCATCCCTCACTGCACCCGTTCAGCATGCAGAACAGGGCAGGGAGGTCATTTATACTTGATTTATATGCACTTGGCTTTGTGGAGTAAGTAGGAGATTATGGAAAACCTACCGGAGAAGGTATCTAAAAAGGGTGAGAGCAGAGACATGAGGATGGAAGCAGTAATTAACTATGAATTCAGAATACAGCTTCAAATGACTGTTCTACTTAATTGTCACACTAGATTTTGGCTATTGACAAATATAACCGTAACATTGGAGGAAATTTCAACATTCACTGCCACCTAAGTGGGGCTGGTAAGTAGTCAAGGAACAGTGCTTGTGTTCACAGGAAAGTGGTGGGAGTGTGTGTGTGTGCGTGTGTGTGTGCGCGCGCGCATGTGAATACCCAGGGGAGCTAAAAAGCAAGTGGCAAGGCAGAACCACACTGAAGAGAAGCACGGCAGATTTTTGTTCCCAGATCTGAGTTTGGAGAGTAAGTATGGCAATCTGGGAGGAAGCCTTCAAGACCAGAGGGGCCCCCTAGTCCCTCTGCTTTGGAGGGGCTGAGTCCCTAGCACTCCAGCTGCCTTCTTTCACCATTCCTGCTTCACTGGTGGGCAAGTGCTATGGGAGAAACACACAGTCAACACAAGTGGAGCCACTACAAATTGTCCTTCCATATTTGATGAGCCTTTAAAATATAGCCTTCCACAAGGTCTATTTTATATTTCCTGCATTCTCTGACACCTCCTTTTTTTCCTTAGTATTGGGAAATAACTCCACTTTCTAGTTTATGAAGAAAAGTGTCAACATAAGCTTTTATTTTCCCAAAGCTTCTATTTCCGTCTGTGTATTGATGATTCTAGGCCTCTAACTCTATCCTCAATGTGTCTCCTGAACCTGAGTTCTATAGATGCTCCAAGCTCGACTGAACTTACTGTCCTTGTCACAGCTTGTGATCAGTACCCTATACATAGTACCCAAGCTAGGACCCTAGGGAGGGATCATTCGTGATGTCTCCCTGTCTTAAAACCATGTCCCCTCCCCTTCATTGCCATATCCTATTGGACCCATCACTAGTTCTAGTCAGTTATGCTTTCTTACTATTTGTCTTTGGCTTTTCTGTCCCCTGGATGACTCTGCCCAAATCTCTCCCAGCTCTGATCCATTCTCCCAGGCTGCCTCTAGAGTGCTTTTTCTAAAGTAGAATTCTGTTACCTTTTTGTTCTTTTTTTTTTTTTTGAAGATTTTATTTTATTTATTTGAGAGAGAGAGAGAGCATAAGCAGGGGGAGCAGCAGGCAGAGGGAGAAGCAGGCTACCTACAGAGCAGGGAACCCAATGCAGGGCTCAATTCCAGGACCCTGGGATCATGACCTGAGCTGAAGACAGACACTTAACCGGCTGAGCCACCCAGGCACCCCAGTTCCCTTTTTGTTCTTATGTAGATTCTGGGTGTGGCTCCTCTATTGCACTCAAGAAAGTCTCGAGTCCCATACCGTTAGTGTTGTGGTCCATCACTGCTCACCTCACCAGAATCCTCTCTTGCCGCTTCCTCCCTTCCCATACTTATGTCTTCTAGAGGATGCATAATCCACTGCTTATGAATTCTCTGGAATGCTTCTTTAAAATACAAAGTCCTGGGCTCCAGATTCTGAGGTAGTACATGGGTTTCAGGGCTCAGGAAGCTTCATTGCAACAAGCTAGGAGGCTCGAGTGGAGGTGGCTTTATGGACCCCACCTGGAGAAATTCTGCTGATCAGGCTGAATGCAGGGGTCTTTCTCAAAGCTCTATGCTGTTAACCTATAGCATTTCCATGTGCTGCATTTACTAGCTGGAATTTCCTTCCCATTTTTCATCTTCTGCCTTCCTTACCTCCATTCTTATGTGCCTCTTTAGCCCTCCCTTCCACGATGCAGCTTACAAGTGGGGTCTACTGGGAAACCCTCACCACCCTTTCACAGCTGAGTGGGTAAATTCTCTTTCTTTGTACATGCTGAGGAAGTTATTATGCTATCACTGCCTGTTCACTATTTTCTCCTGAATGAGCTGATGAATTCCTTATGGGCTTGCCTTTGATGAATCTTCCAAACCTGGCATTTTTAAAACAATGACAGTACTGCACTAGGGCCATTAAGTAAGTCCTATCTCCTGGCAGCACAAACACCACAGAAATGGTATGGGAACCTCCTTCCATCCTTTTGTTCAACATAATACCAAGGTGAATTTCCCTTAGCTTTAGTTATACAGCATGTTGGCTTTGCTTAGGAAGAAGCATGGAAACATCCCACAGTAAGTTCAGTATTGAGGCTAGAATTGGTTTTCTTTCTTCTTTCTTTTTCTTTCTTTCTTTCTTTCTTTCTTTCTTTCTTTCTTTCTTTCTTTCTTTCTTTCTTTCTTTCTTTCTTTCTTCTTTCCTCCTTTCCTTCCTCTCTCTCTCTCTTTCTTGATTTTACTTTTAAGTAATCTCTATACCCAACGTGGGGCTCAAACTCATGACCTAGAAATGAAGAGTTGCATGCCCTACCAACAGCCATCTAGGTGCCCCTCAAAATTAACTAACCTTCCACAAGACATTTCAAGGAAAAATAATTAACTTCACTTAAGTAGATGATGAGTTTCTGTGTAAATATATTTTAAAAATTGAAGTCTTATTTTCCCATAGTAGTAAATAGAGATAAAAAGAAGATCTTAAATCATTTAGGGTGCTTTGTGCGTTTGTTTGCAGGTTTCCATTGGAAGAGGGGAACACTTCTGAGAATAGCTAAAGCTATTGGCAATAGCATGAAAAAGATGATTAGATTTTGAGCTTTCAGGCAGGAATACTGATGAATTAAAAAGCCTAATGCTTCATTGTAAGCAAACCAGATTTTGTTCAACAATTGTAATAGTATGGGCTGAGCTCTCACCCATGCTTTTAGATGTCCAGGTAGAAGTAATTTTCCTTCAAGCTTAATTTTGAATTGTTTAAAAATTTTCTTCCCCATAAAACAGGAAACAATGTGCAACTCACTTCCAACATTCTTGTATTTATTATGAACATATTTCACACGCTCCTACCTGGCAGTGTGTCAGATTTGTGTAATTAGTGATGATCTTAGGTCGTGTCAATTGAGGTGTTATAAGGCATTTGGAAATCAGAGAGTCTTCTCTTCATATTCTCCCCTAGGGTGTGTGCAGCTTATTGCTTTGTGCATGTTACTGTTAGGTGGGAGAAAGGTTTGTGTCATAGATTGGATTCTAATAAGAAAAATGTTTAAATCAAAGAAAAGGGAGTGACTGAATGCACCGTCAGGATTTTATGGGAAACATTTCATGGTCTCATTTAATTTTGTTTACTGACCCAAATGCACCACATCTCAGGCATACTTTGTTCAAATACAATTTGTGAAATATGTTTTAATGCATGGCTCTATCCTGATGACTTTTTCCAAAGCATTCTTTTTTCATTTCTCCAATACAATCATTGGCACTTAACATTCTTCTCTATAGTCTTTATGGATACACTATATTTTTGTTTTTTTTTCTTAGATAAATGCGCAGGAAGTGTTTACCATTATATCTTATAGCTCTTTCGGCCATTAGAAAAATATATGCGCAGTACATGTGTTTATTCATAGGATGCTGATCACTAATCAGTACCCATACAAAACCCAGAACAAGGTTAACAAGCAACTTCATAAGGAGGACGCCTTTCATTTGTCCTTTAGGCACTGTGTTTCCACCTTTAGTTATCCCATTTCTTCCTTGTGTCCTATAGACCTGTGTCCCAATACCAAAGTCAGTGGTCCTGAGCCTGTGACCTGAAACTGGGTTTGCCTCTTAGTGGAGGTCAAGCCAAAAGAGTGGGAAAAGGAGGGGTTTACTTGCAACAAATAAGAACACCGTGGATATTTCCCAAAGCAGTGCCTGCTCCTTCCACAGCAACAAAATCAGGGAGGTTTTAGGCTGAGCATGCATGCATATTCCTGGAAGGACTTGACAAAGGAGAGTTCCATGTAGAATTGGGGCCAAAGTCATCCTAGGTCAACAGAATCCAGGTGCTGGTTGATTGAGGTCACGGGGGCCAGCAAAGGTCCACATCAACAGTTCTCTGGATCCAGTTAGTCCAGAGTTTGAGTGCTCAGAGGGGTTTCAATCCTGCAAAAAGGACTCAAGAATGTGCATTAGGTCAATCTTTACTTTTGAAACAGTTTTACCATTGATTTATTGTCTCTGATATGGTCAGGCTATTTTCTTGCCTGTTAGTAGAGACTGTTAGGTTTTGCATTCTCTTTATTTCCTTAAAATCTATAACCATTGTGGTCTATTTTTCTGCAATTTGAACATATCCGAGGCAGTTCTGCAAGAAACATGCTTGGGCAAGTAGTGCTGGTCAGGCATAGATCACAAAATGGCTGGGGGGCCTAAAATGATGTCTCGTATGTTAAGAAAGCTGTGTCTCATCTTCTTTTTCCAGGGACCCCTAACTTATCTGCCTACAAGCCCATCACCATGGCAACCCTCCTGGGGCTGCTCTCTCCCTCACCAACATATCTTCTCTCCCTTTGACTTCCCATTTCTTCAACAAGAAGATGCAGGAAAAGGTATTTGTAGTTTCAGCTCACATGATGCTGCTTCACTTTCCTGTAACTGTTTTGCCTCATGAAATCCAGGACAGAGAGTTATTGGTCATCCAATGGGAGGAGTCTACTCTATTTCTTCATGTTTTAAAAAAGAGGGCTAAGTATACCAGGCAAACAATCATCCAGCATCTGTGGTAAAATAATTTTGTTCATACAGAGATAGTTCCACAAATAGAAGATGACTAAAGTTCTCATAAAAGTGTATCAACTCTCTCTAACCTTCAAATTAGCTTACCTATGTTTTAGCACAGATACCTTGATCTAGGGATCAGAAAGAACCCTGGATGTAGTTACCTAGCAACTAGCTTTAAATTATAATGAAGTTAAGTAAGTTTGTCCAGGCTCCAAACCATATCAGGATCAGACACCTGGCCAAGATTAACCAAAATCCATTAACTTGAAAAGTCCCACAAGTCAAGGTTGCTTTCTTAGGTATAAACAAGTATAATGCTTCGAAGAAGATAAATTATGTTGATGTTTTGAGCTTTTACCATGTTTGAAACTCTCTCTGTGATTTTCTTTTTTTTCATCGTATTCAATCTGCCTGTCCTCCCCTCTCTGTCCTCGCTCTTAACACACATCCGGTCAACCACTGAGTCTTGCCAGCTGTCCCTCCCAACACCTATAACACTAGGCTGCTCTTCCATGTTTGCTCTCTCCTGCTCCAGTTTATGCTACCATCACTTCTCATTTACCACAATCTTTTCTGTATCTTTAGAAACCAGTCCACAGAGATGAAGTGTAAACTTCTGTAATTAATTTGGCTTAGGCTTTTCTGTTCCTCTTTCTAGTCCTCCATGGCACTGGAATTTCCTGTGAAACAGTTCTTAGATTCTTAAAATTTATAGTTAAGATAGTTGTGCAACTAGGAGCTCAAATGGGATTGAGTGGGAAGGATCCATTAATGTAGTCAGAATCCTATGTGTTCCCTCTGTGACCTGCAGCTTGCCTTTTTGTCTTGGTCATTCTCAGCCCTAGCAGGGGCAATTGTTCCTTGTGAGAGACTGTGAGGGAATATGGCCATTGATACCTTCTCAAGATGCAAATTGGAGGCCTTGTTATCTGCTCATTTTCTTTGCTCTGCTAATGGGGGGATCTAGTGTTCTTACTAGAACTAATGTTGACTTGGGGTGCCCGGATGGCTCAGATGGTGAAGGATCTGCCTTCACCTCAGGTCATGATCGCCAGGGCCTAGGAGTGAACCCCACACTGGGCTCCCCACTCAGTGGGGAGTCTGCTTCTCCTTCTCCTTTTGCCTCTCCCCCTGCTTATCCTCTCTCTGTCCCTTTATCTCTCTCAAATGAATAAATAAAATCTTTAAAAAATAGAACTAAGTCAACTAATGTTGACTTCTCAATCATAAGAAAGTTTAGGAATACTGAAATAACATATACCAAAAGGTTAAGGGTAGTTTGTTCTGATGAATAGAATTACAGTGTTTTGTATACTTTTCTTTTTTGTTCACATGTATTTTTTTTAGTTCAAAAAGACCACATATTATTTTTGATAAAAAGTATCCATTTTTCCAAAGAAGATATATGATTGGCCAACTGATACATGAAAACATGCTCATGATCACTAGTCATTAGGGAAATGCAAATTAAAACCACAATGAGATATCACCTCACACCTGCTGGAATGGCCATCACCAAGAAGTTAAGAAAGCAGATGCTGGCATGGATGTGAGAAAAGAAAACTGTTTTGCACTGTTAGTGGAATTGTAAATTGGTACAACCACTGTGTAAAACAGTATGGAGTTCCTCAAAAAATTAAAAATAGAAATATTTCATTCTGGGAAGATAGCCAAAGTAAATGAAAACACTAACTCAAAAAGATATTTACACACCCTCATGTTATAGTAGCATTATTTGCAGTAACCGAGACAGGGAAAAAGCTAAATGTCCATTGATGGATGACTGGATAAAGAAGTTGTGGTATATATGTACAGTGGAATATTATTCAGCCATAAAACTAGTAAATCTTAACCATTTGTGACAACATGGATGGACCTGGAGGGTGTTACGCTAAGTGAAATAAGTCAGAGAAAGACAACTACTGTATGATTTCACTTATAGGTGGAATCTAAAACAAAGCAAAACACCCACCAAACTCAGAGAAAAAGAGATCAAATTCATGGGTATCAGAGAATAGATTCACGGTTATCAGAGGCGTGGAAGAAGGTGGTCAAAGGTGCAACCTTCCAGTTATAAGGTAAACAGGTACTAGGGATGTAATGTACAACATGATGACTACAGCTATCACTGCTCTACGGTATGTAGGAAAGTTGGTAAGAGGGTAAATCGTAAGAGTTCTTATCACAAGAGAGTTTTTCTTTTTCTTTATATTGTGTTTATGTGAGATGATGGATGCTAGCTAGGTCTATTGTGGTCATCATTTCACATTATATCTAAATCAAATAATCATGCTGAACACCTTAAACCTTATACAGAAATGTCTGTCAATTATTTCTCCATAAAACTGGAAAAAAGAGAAAAAGATATTAGAAAATAAGTTTTTTTAAGCTTTTACTTTCAAGTAATTTCAAGTGTGCAGAAAAGTTGAAAAAAGAATACAAAGAATTTCTGTATACCTTTGACATTCTCTCTCTCTCACTATCTACACACTTATGCACACACACACACACACACACACGTTATTTCATATTTTTCTGAACCATTTCAGAGTAAATTGCAGACATGATACCCCATTACACTAAAAACAAAGGTGCTGTCCTGGATATCCAGAATATATCCAACCAAAGAAGGAAATCAACACTCATATAATGCTATCATCCAATGCACAGACCTCATTCAAATATTGAGTTGACCCAATCACCTTTCCTATTCAGGAACAAGATTCAGTCTAGGATTTTCTGTTTCATTTAACTATTATCTCATTTTATTTTCCTTCATTCTAGAGCCGTTCCTCACATTTTCCTTGTTTTTTTGTGATGATATTTTTGAAGAATACAGGCCAGTTGTTGCCTTTATTTCAATTTAGTCTGATGATTTCTTGTGATTACGTTCAGGTGATGCATTCTGGGCACAAACACCACAGAAGCAGGCTTTGCCAGTCATTTCTGCTTTGTGTGTGACTCCAGATGTTTCTCAGATGCAAGCAGTGATTTTTGTGGGTAATTCCACAATTGGTCCATTATTGTTTTCTTCTCTCCTATGCTTCTACCCTAAGGCAGAAGGGAGAAGGGGTGTATGGGAAGAATGTGTGGGGCAAAGAAACTGGGCGATTGGGTTGAGGAGGGATGGAGTCAGGGGTGGGGTTACAGGTGAGGCCAAATTTGCATTCCAGCTGGTGGAAACACAAGTGACACAAATGGGAAGCGAAAGAAGACTCACCCATGAAGGTCCTGAGTTAAGGTTAGGGTTAAGTTCATCACCATCATGCATTGCTCCATGGTATGTATTAGTTCTTATTAACTTCTGATGGTCAAAAGTTAACCCACCCTCCTGGTCTGGCATCCACTTCCTCAACAATGCCTATCCGGTGACACTAAAAGTTACCCTCACCACTTTGCTAATTAGCGGGTCCTCTATGTATCCACAGCCTGGCATTCTATGGTATACATGCCGACACAGCCAAATTCAAGACTGCCTAAATCAGAACTTCCACTATTTATCAAGCTTCTCAGATGATTCACATTCAACTTTGAGAAGCAGAGTCCTGGAGAACATAAACTCTGCATTACTTCATTAATTCATTCCAAAATACCTGAGCACTTACATCATGTGTTGGGCAATGTGGGAGACCAGGGGAGGAGTTTCCTTCATTACTATTTTTCTAGTCTTGGACTGAATGTATTTGCATATTAAATATATTTTATACTTCTCTTTTAAACCCTAGAACAGATATCCTTAACTTCAAATATTCTAATTCAGTCTTTCTAGTGTGGTACCAACATCACTATTTTCTAAAAGCCCCCCTGGTGATCTTAATGTGTAGCTAGGGTTGGATCAATACCATCATTTTCACACATGGAGAGGTTGTAGGAATCAAATATATAAACATGCAGCAATTTAGGAATAAAAAACTTCCAGTAATATAGCCTCCTAATCCTTGAACTTCAGGATTATATCTTCCTCTCTAGTTTGTTCCCATGCCTATATAGATGTCATGACTAAGAAACACACGCTCACCAAGTCCCAATTTCAAATGGTTCACTTTCTGACCATCACCTCCTATCTTCAGCTCACTGTCTGTGGTATCTGGGCTCCAGGAGTCCTGCAACTCCACTAGAGCTTATCCATCCATCTTGCCACATATTCACTTCCTGCCTTAGCCAGCTTACATTTAGAGGCCCAACACCATAATGCTTTCTTTCCCTATACCCTCACTCCCTTGTCCTTCACTTATTTCTTACCATATGCTTGGCAAATCCCAAACCTGGTGGAATGAGACTTTTTTTTTTTTTTAGATTTTATTTATTCATTTGACAGAGAGAGAGACAGCCAGGGAGAGAGGGAACACAAGCAGGAGGAGTGGGAGAGGAAGAAGCAGGCTCCCAGTGGAAGAGCCTGACGTGGGGCTCGATCCCAGAATGCTGGGATCACGCCCTGAGCCGAAGGCAGACGCTTAACCACTGAGCCACCCAGGAGCCCCTGGAATGAGACTTTCTGTTCACACCTGAACCTGTGCAGTACACTGTGTATGTAAAATAAATAAAACAAACGAATACAAAATCCCAGATCATGCTGATCTGCTGATTGATCTCACTTTAGGTCCAATGGACCCTCCTCACTGTCCAAAAATCCTACCCCATTCCCCTAGTCCAGTAATCTGCCACATGAATATTATATCTTAGCCTTTTCCCCCAAGCCCTCTGTTCCCACTCTCAGCAATGGTTCTTTCCTATCTCTGTGGGAAAAAGTAAGAAGGCCACCAAGCTCCTACCACCACATCAAACTTGCCTGTTACATTTGCGTACATTTACCTGTCCTGTTTGGCTGCACCTGTGGGTGAAGAGTGCCCATTCTTAACCAATGCCATCCTGCTCTTGCACTTCAGATCCCACTCCTTCCATCCATGCAAATACTTGAGCCACAAGTTCTCTCTCTCTCCTATACCACCAGTTTTTGCCTCATCATTTCTATCAACTTTCACAAATGCTTTTTTGTCCCATTAAAAACAGACTCTCTTGATCCAGCCTCTCAGGCTGTTGCTTGCCCCCTTTCTTGGCCTCACTTTGCTCTCTTAATAAGGGACTGTCTATATGCACTGTATCTGGTTTTTCTCATGCCATTATTTATTGAACTCACTTTAAATTGCTCTTTATGATAAAAAATGATGTCCATGACAGTAAAGGCAATGATATTCTCAAATCTCATTTTACTTCATTTAGCAGCAGAATTTCAAGGATCACTTCACTTTATTGCAATATTTAATTTGTTTTCATTTCTAGGATGTCACTCTTTTGATTTCACTCTTGCAGCTTCTCAGTCTCCTTTGCTGGCTCTTCCAGTTTCCTCTACTCCTTAATATTAAAATGCCCCAGAGCTCAGTCTTTGGTCCTCTTTTCCTCTCTCTTTGCACCTGCTCCCTTGGTGTTCTCAACCAATCTCTTAGGTATAAAAACTCAGCTAGGCCTTCTCTGATGTCACTTTCCAATATGGTCTCTTCCAACCTCCTCTATCAGTAACCCTGCTCCCGCCCACACGCAGGCAAGCTCCCCGCAAAGCCTCTTCACTTGCGGTTCTTCCTCCTGGAATCTTCTTTCCCAAATTTCTATGTGGCTTGTTCCCTGATCCCCTCCCAGTTGTTGCTTACTTGTAGGGCCTTCCTGGATCTCTGTCCTTCCATTTGTCAGCATCCTTTCCCAACCTGTGCTCTATCCCTCTTCATTGGTTAATTTTACTTTGTACTTACACTGTACCCTTTAGTTCACTTACTTTTTAGCTTGTAATCTGTATGTACCAATTCATTAGAATTTAAGTTCCCACAAAGAATTTTTTTCCTGTTTTGTATGATAACCAATAAATATTTGTAAAATGAATAAATACTAGAACAGATCTCTATTACAATATCTAGATACAATATCTATTCCGCTTACACGCTGGGAACTTAAATAAACCAGAATTTAATTTTCCAACATATCCTTCCCCACCCTCTCTGTCTCCTCCCTCATTTGTCTTCCCAGCACCCTGCTATATTCCATTCCCTTACATTATGCAGATAGCAAAATGAATTCAGAGAGATTAAGTAGATTCTCTAAAGTCTCAAAGCTAATATATGGCAGAGCTGGAGTTGGTTCCCTGTTTGACTACAGAATTGGTTCCTCTATATTTTCAGGCATTCCCAACCACTGTTCCATAAATTGAATTTAGATTTTCTTTGAGAAATTGGTCTCCTAACTGCCAAGGTGATGAGAACTCTTGGCTTGTTCATCTCCTGCTGTGTGCTGCTTATTCTTGGGTTCTTTGGAGGGTGATCCAAATACAGCAAAGTCTGATGATAAACCATTTTGTTCCTGGATGGTGACATGATGAACGACATCTGAAGCTCATTGTCTACCATCACATGCTGAGGGTGGCCAATGAGGAGCTCTGACACCTGGATGTACATCTCAGTAGGCAGCTGCATAGGGCGCCAATGCAAATGGGGACAAGGGTGGAGCTACTGGGAAAATCTTCTTCCAGGTATCTAGGAAGGTGTGTTTAGTACAAGGTATGACCAGTCAGGGTAAGAGGGAGGAAACTTGGTGGGGGTTCCCAGTGGGTACAGTTCCAGACTTAGGTCCTCACAGAGATTTGGGTATAAATGCACAGAGATATTTCTGTTCATTTATAGCCATAGCCCCCCTCTAGTGACATCCAAACTATTTATAGGATGTGCTCTCCTAGCAATCAGGTTATTTATGCAAATTAGACTTTGTTATTTTGGAATACATGGTATAAATCATTTTGTCACCTTCAAAAGCTAATCCATTAGCATTTATCATAGAAAAGTCTACACTGTATTTATTGAAAAAAGCAAAGAGAAGGATGTTAGGTCCTTTAAAGATAATTCCAACTGTTATAAGTCATTGAAACGTTGTACAAATAATTTTCTATTTTTTATCACCAATTGGTGAAAGTTTCCCTTTGATGATGACTATCAAGTGAAGACAGTATTGTTAAAAGCTCTTGATTAGAGGTTGCATGTGGTTATTTCAAATAAAAATCTGTTGGTAAACTATGACCCAATAATTGCACTACTGGGTATTTACCCCAAAGATACAAATGCAGTGATCCAAAGGGGTACCTGCACCCCAATGTTTATAGCAGCAGTGTCCACAATAGTCAAACTATGGAAAGAGACCAGATGTCCATTGACAGATGAATGGATAAAGAAGATGTGGTATATATATGTACAATGGAATATTACACAACCATCAAAAAATGAGATCTTGCCATTTGCAATGATGTGGTTGGAACTAGAGGGTATTATGCTAAGTGAAATAAGTCAATCAGAGAAAGACAATTATCAAATGATTTCACTGAGATGCAGAATTTAAGAAACAAGACAAAGAATCTTAGAGTAAGAGAGGAAAAAATGAAACAAGAAGAAGCCAGAGAGGGAGACAAACCATAAGAGACTCTTAATCTCAGGAAACAAACCAAGGGTTGCTGGAGGGGAGGGGGGATGGGGGCTGAGTTGCCTGGGTGATGGACATTGGGGAGGGTATGTGTTGTGGTGAGCAAGCACTAGGTGTTGTGTAAGACTGATGAATCACAGACCTGTACTCTGGAAACAAGTAATACATCATATGTTAATTTAAAAAAATAAAAGAAAATATACCTTAATGTCTAAAAAAAATCTTTTGGTATAATCAAGTTCAAATTTTGAATTAAAAATAGAACAGATTTTATTAGGAAGCTTTATTTTTTATTATGCAATGTATTGGAAATTATATATATATATATCATATATATTTATTTTTTTTTGAAATATCGTTGATACACAATGTTACATTAGTTTCAGGTGTACAACATAGTGATTCAACAACTCAATGTTATGCTAAGCTCACCACAACTGTAGCTACCATCTGTCACCATACAATGCTATTACAGTACCATTGACTATATTTCCTATGCTGTGCCTTTTATCCTCAAGACTTATTCATTCCATAACTAGAGGGCCTATATCTACCACTCCCCTTCACCCGTTTTGCCCATCCCCCTACCCTCTTTCCCTCTGGCAACCATCAGTTTGTTCTCTGTATTTGTGGGTTTGTCTCTGTTTTGGTTGTCCATTTGTTTTGTTTTTTAGATTCCACATATAAGTGAAATCATATGGTATTTGTATTTCTCTGTTTGACTTATTTCACTTAGTATGATATTCTGTAGGTACCTCCTTATTGCCATGAATGTCAAAATCTTTTAAATGGCTGAATAATATTCCATTGTATATATATATATACCACATCTTTTTTATCCATTCATCTATTGATAAACACCTGGGTTGCTTTCATATCTTGGCTTCTGTAAATAATGCTACAATAAACATTGGGGTGTGTGTGTGTGTATATATTTTATATATATATATAATATGTGTATATATGTATATACATGTGTATGCATATGTTTATACACATATGTATATCGTGTGTGTGTGTGTGTGTGTGTATGTTTTGAATTAGTAAATACCCAGTAGTGGAATTACAGGATCAAATGGTAATTCTATTTTTAATGTATTGAGGAACCTAAAAATAGAATTACCATATAATCCAGTAACTCTACTACTGGATATTTACCTCCCCAAAATGAAAACACTAATTTGAAAACATATACGCACCCTTATGTTTATGTTTATTGCAGTTTTTATTTGTTTGTTTGGTTTTGGTTTGTTTGTTTTTGCAGAGTTTCATATGTTTGTCACCGAATTTGCACAGAGGGCTGAACAAAGGCATAGTTTTCTGTGTGTGCCATGATGTGAGCAATGTCAAGCAAGCATAGAACTGCATCCCATTCAGGATAGGTTCCAAGTCTCAATGGTGACAAGATGAAAAGTGGGGCTGTGATCATCATGAGGTGTCCCAGTAGTCAGAGCCCAGTGTTACTCAGATATTTGAGAATCACTAGGTAACTTCTCAGTGGGACACTACGGCCTACTCAAATACACAACAGTAATATTGAAATGTTACTAAAGATCTCTGATACTGTCTTTGAATCATTTATATTAATGGTTCATTTTGAGCAATGAACATGGTCATTGTCAGTGCACTTTCCTTCCCTTAAATTGTATGAAATACTTTAATACGTAGTTGTCTATAATCTAATTAGGGATACTTTATCTCAATGTAGATATGAGTGTCTTCATTAGTCCTAATCAACTTCAGTCCTAGATTCATGTATTTCTGTACTGTAGTTTCTGGCTGATTTGCTGCTTCTATCACCAGTTAATTTTTAATTGTCTTCCTTACTAGGCAGGTCCTGTTAGTTTCTTTCATTCTCAGAAGATGGAACAGCCTACTGAGGAGGGTTTCTCCTTTCTTTGAAAGCCTGTATGTTATCTCATTTAATAAATCACAGCAAATCTTTTCAACTGTATGATTTCATCAAACAGAATTTCTTACCTACCTCAGCATATTCTATTTCTTTTTTAAAAATTTTTATTTAAATTCAATTTAATTAATATATATTGTATTATTAGTTTCAGAGGTGGAATTCAGTGATTCATCAGCTGTGTATAACAACCAGTACTCATTATTTTAAGTTCCTTCCTTAATGCCCATCACGCAATTACACAAACCCCCCACCTACCTCCACTCCAGAAACCCCCAATTTGTTTCCCATAGTTGAGTCTCTTTTAGTTTGCCTCCCTTTCTGTTTTCATCTTATTTTATTTTTCTTTTCCTTCCCCTATATTCATCTGTTTTGTTTCTTAAATTCCACATATGAATGAAATCATATGGTATTTGTCTTTTTCTGACTGATTTATTTCACTTAGCATAATACCCTCTTGTTCCACCCATGTCGTTGCAAATGGCAAGATTTCATCCTTTTTGATGGCTGAGTAATATTCCATTGTACATATACACCACATCTTCTTTATCCATTCATCTGTTGATGGACACCTGGGCTCTTTCCAAAGTTTGACTACTGTGGACATTGTTGCTATAAACACTGGGGTGCAGGTGCTCCTTCAAACACTATGTTTATATCCTTTGGATAAATACTTAGTAGTGCAGTTGCTAGGTCATAGGGTAGTTCTATTTTTAACTTTTGAGGAACCTCCATACTGTTTTCCAGAGTGGTTGCACCAGTTTGCATTCCCACCAACAGTGCACGAGGGTTCGCTTTGTTCGCATCCTTACCGATATCTGTTGTTTCCTGACTTGTTAATTTCAGCCATTCTGACCAGTGTGAGGTGATATCACACTGTGGTTTTGATTTGTATTTCCCTGATGATGAGTGATGTTGAGCATGTTTATGTGTCTGTTGGCCATTTGTATGTCTTCTTTGGAGAAGCGTCTGTTCATGTCTTCTGCCCATGTCTCGACTGGATTATTTGTTTTTTGAGTGTTGAATTTGATAAGTTCTTTATAGATTTTGGATACTAGCCCTTTTTCTGATAAGACATTTGCAAATATTTTTCCCCATTCCATAGGTTGCCTTTTGGTTTTGTTGACTGTTTTCTTTGCTGTGCAGAAGCTTTTAATATTGATGGAATCCTAATAATTTAGTTTTGCTTTTGTTTCCCTTGGCATTGGAGATGTGTCTAGCAAGAAGTTGCTGTGGCCGAGGTCAAAGAGGTTGCTGCCCCTGTAGGATTTTGATGGTTTCCTGTCTCACATTTAGATCTTTTATCCATTTTGAGTTTATTTTTGTGTGTGGTATAAGAAAGTGGTCCAGTTTTATTTTTTTGCATGTGGCTGTCCAATTTTCCCAATAACACTTGTTGATGAGATTATCTTTTTTCCATTGGATATTATTTCCTGCTTTGTTGAAGATTAGTTAGCTGTAGAGTTGAAGGTCTATTTCTGGGTTCTCTGTTCTGTTCCATTGATCTGTGTGTCTGTTTTTGTGCCACCACCATACAGTTTGATGACTACAGATTTATTATATAGCTTGAAGTCCAGAGTTGTGATGCCTCCAGGTTTGGCTTTCTTTTTCAACATTACTTTGGCTATTTGGGGTCTTTTGTGGTTCCATACAAATTCTAGGATTGTTTGTTCCAGCTCTGTGAAAAAATGCTGCTGGTGTTTTGGTAGGGATTACATTGAAAGTGTTGATTGCTTTGGGTAGCTTAGACATTTTAAAAATATTTGTTCTTCCAAACTATGAGCATGGAATGTTTTTCCATTTCTTTGTCTCTGCCTCAATTTCTTTCATAAGCATTCTATAGATTTCAGAGTACAGATCCTTTGCGTCTTTGGTTAGGTTTATTCCTGGGTATCTTACGGTTTTTGGTGCAATTGTAAATGGGATTGATTCCTTGATTTCTCTTTCTTCTGCTTCATTGTTAGTGTATAGACATGCAACTGACTTTTGTGCATTGATTTTTATATCCTGCAACTTTGCTGAATTTCTGTATGAGTTCAAGCAATTTTTGGGTGGAGTCTTTTGGGTTTTCTACATAGGGTATCATGCTATCTGTGAAGAGTGAAAGTTTGACTTCTTCTTTGCCAATTTAGGTGCCCTCTATTTCTTTTTGTTGTCTGATTGCTGTGGCTAGGACTTCCAGTACTGTGTTAAACAACTGCAGTGAGAGTGGACATCCCTGTCGTGTTCCTGACCTTGGGGAAAAACTCTCAGCTTTTCCCCATTGAGGATGATATTCATTATTGGTCTTTCCTATATGGCTTTTATGATACTGGGGTATGTTCACTCTATCTTTATATAGCAGAGAGTTTTTATCAAGAAAGGATGCTGTATTTTGTCAAATGCTTTTTTCTGCATCTATTGAGAGGGTCATGTGTTCTTTTCCTTTCTTTTATTACTGCTGTGTATCACACTGATTGATTTGAGGATGTTGATCACCATTGCAGCCTAGGAATAAATCCCACTTGGTCGTGATGAATAATCCTTTTAATGTACTGTTGGATCCTATTAGCTAGTATCTGGGTGAGAATTTTTGAAGCCACATTCATCAGGGATATTGGTCCGTAATTCCTCTTTTTAGTGGGTTTTTTGTCTAATTTTGGGATCAAGGTAATGCTGGCCTTATAGAATGAGTTTGGAAATTTTCTTTACATTTCTATTTTTTGAAACAGTTTCAGAAGAATAGGTATTAATTTTTCTTTAAATGTTTGATATACTTCCACTGGGAAACTATCCAGCCCTGGACTCTTGTTTTTTTGGAAGATTTTTTATTACTGCTTCAATATCCTCGCTGGTTATGGTCTGTTCAGGTTTTTCTGTTTCTTCCTGTTTCAGTTTTGGTAGTTTATATGTTTCTAGGAATGTATCCATTTCTTCCAGATTGCCTAATTTGTTGGCATATAATTGGTCATAATATTCTCTTAGAATTGTTTGTATTTCTCCAGTGTTGATATTCTGTTGCTAACTGTTCTTGTGTCAGACAATTTGAAGCTGGCTCTGCAATGTTAACTGTGAGCAACATGGCTAACTCACGTTTGCCTCTATTAAAGTTTATCAGAAGCCTGGGTAAAAGGAGCTCTTTTGCATCACAAAATTAGAAAAAAGACCACATTGAATAATAATACCCATGGCTGTCAAAATGAACTTAAATTCACTCCCATGCTTCCTTTATGACTTTATCAATTCACGCAAACATTTGGAAATTATTTTGACTATATCAAGTGTTGAGAAAGCACTACTAACTTACACCATTTCATGAATTCTATTGAAAAAATCATCTAATAAAGGGGAGAATGTTATCTGAAGGATTTTTATGCAACATTATTGGAAAAGAATAAAATTTATGGAAACAAATTAAATGTTCAAAATGGAACAGTGATTAAATGAACCATGTTATTTTTTTTAAAAGATTTTATTTATTTATTTGACAGAGATAGAGACAGCCAGCAAGAGAGGGAACACAAGCAGGGGGAGTGGGAGAGGAAGAAGCAGGCTCATAGCGGAGGAGCCTGATGTGGGGCTCGATCCCACAACGTCGGGATCACGCCCTGAGCCGAAGGCAGACGCTTAGCCGCTGTGCCACCCAGGCGCCCCGAACCATGTTATTTTTGTTTCAAGGAACATGTGGCAATATAATATATGGCAACATGGAAAAAATTTATATATTATTAACTGAAAATCAAAACTAAGTACAATGTAATTACAGCTATGTACAAACACTCATTTAAAAAAATCTTACAAGGAAATGAATAAAAATGGTACTGTTTGGCTGGTAATGATGATAGGATCATAGGATATCTATTTAATTTGGTAATTTTCAAATTCTATATAATACAATTGTACTACTTAAATCTTAAGATGAGTGATGTTCAAGAATAGGGTCATGCAATTTGAATTTGAAAAATCCTGATATATCATCCAACTGACAGACATAGAGGGTACAAGAGCCTTGATGCGCCACATGCTCTCCACCAGTGGGAGCTGTCCTTCAAAACATTAACATTGTTAATTTAAGAAGCATGCATGTTTTGTTTCTGTTGTCATTTTTGTCCTTTCATAAGGTTGAACATTTTTATATGTTCATTGTTTTGTGTGTGTGTGTACTCTCTTCTAAGAGCTATTTATATCTTTGTCTCTTTTTCTATTTTAGTATTTTAGTGATTTAAGCATTTTTAGTATTTTTCGGTAGTTGATTTATATAAGGTCTTAATAGAGTAAGGAATTTAGTGGTCTCATCATTGTGCTATTTTTATTGCCAAATTTTCTCTCTTAATTTATCAAATAATCATTTTAGGTATAAAGATGTTTAAGATTTATTATTATTATTATTCAAATCAGTAATGTGGCTTCCATTATGATTTTTCTATACATATGTAATTTCCTACTTTTTCATTTTGGGGCAAATTAAAACATACATACTGAACAGTGTTTTATACACACACACACACACACACACACACACACACACACTTTCATATGTATGAAGAAATACAACATTGCCAACATCCCAGAAGCCATCCTTTGTCTCTTTTTTCACTTTGTGGTCACAAGACCCCTCCACCCTCTAGTGGTAACTGCCTGTGGTAGGCAGAGTCTATGGTGGCCCCCAATGCTATTCATGTTCTTGTGTAATCCCTTTCCCTTCAGTGTAAGCTGGACTTGTTGACTTGCTTCAAACCAATAGAATCCAGGAGAGACAATGTTGTGCCACTTTTGAGATTAAGTTCAGTTGTGATTTCTGTTTCTCCTTTCCCCTCCTCTGTTCCTCCCTGTCCCTCTCTTAGTCCTTGCTATGGAGGGAAGCCAGCTGCCATGTTGTAAGCTGCCTTATGGAAACGTCCACAGGACAAGGCACTGATATCTCTAGTCAATAGTCACTGAGGATCTGAGGCTGCCACCAACCACATGAGTGAATTTGGAAGATCTTGACCTAGTCCAGCTTTGAGATGACAACAGCCCCTGTAACATCTTGATTGAACCCATGAGATGTACACATCTAAGACACACGGGGATTCCTGATCTGTAGCACCTATGGGATAATAAATGTTTGCTGTTTTTAGCCACTATGTTTGGGAATGATTTGTTATGCAACAAACAATAACCAATACACTGCTTATTTTTATAACAATTTGCTTTTCTTTTTATTTATCACAAAAATTTGGCTTTCCTAAATATCTAGCTTCTGCAACATAATGATTATAGTATCATCAATCTTGTGGCATGTAGTTATAGTTTATCTTTGTAGCTGTATTGTATTCTATTTAAAAATATACATCAATTTATTCAGTAATTATTGATGGACATTTGATTTGTATTTTTGGCTATTATGAACTACGGTGCTGTCAACATTCTTCTACATGCACAGTGGTACACATATACATTTATTACTCTGTAGGTGTACCTAGCAGTGGAATTTGCTGTGTCATAAAATATTGATGTCTTCAGATGTTCAAACTATTTTCTGAAGAGTTGTACTAATTTATTCTCCCACAAGCAAGTTATTAGAGTTGTTTTGTTCCACTTTCTTGTCAACCCTCCTAAGACTTTAAATATTTCATCAATTTGGTGGGTGTATGGTGCTATCTCATTGTGGTTTCAGCTTTCATTTCTTTTTTGTATAATGCAATGAAGAAGCTTTTTATATATTTATTGGCCATTAGGATTTTCTCTTTGTCAAGTATCTGAGTGTATTTTTTAATTGGGTTAGTTTTCTCTATTTTTATCAATTAATAAAATTTAAAAATATATTCTGTATAAGAGGGTTTTTTTGTGTGTTCCTATATGTTGCAAATATCTTCTCCCATTTGTTGGTGTTCTTTTTTACTCTTTTATTGTATTAATTTGAACAAAAGTTTTGTCTTGTTTAAGAAATCTTTCCTTACCAAGAGATCATGAAAATATTATCTTCATCATTTTTTTTCTAGTTTTGCCTTTCACATTTAAGTATTTAATCCTTCTTAAGTGGACTTTTTGCTGTAGATGTAAGGTACAAGTCAATACTATTTTTTCCTGCATGGATACTTAATTGTCTCAGCACAATTTATTAAAAAGTCCACTTTTTTTCCTTCCACAGCTCTGCTTTGTTTGCAAACTATGTGCATGTCTCTAGGTACTAATTCTGCTCCATTGATCTATTTTTCTATCCCTGCAATAATACTACACTGTCTCAATTTACTGTAGCTTCATTATGAGCTTTGATATCTAAAGGAACAAGTTTTTCCACTTGCTCCTTTTTAGAAGTATCTTGGTTATTTTATTTCTATATACATTTTAGAATCAGCTCTTGTAGTTGTACATACACACACACACATGCACACACACGTACACTCACACACAAACACTTGGGATTTTCTTTGTGATTGTACAAATTAACTTAGAATTCACATCTTTACATTTCTGAGTCTTCCTTTGTTTTCCCAAATTTTCATTTAAACTTCAGTTAGTTAACATACAGTGTAATGTTAGCTTCAAGTGTAGAATTTAGTGATTTATCACTTACATACAACACTCAGTACTCATCACAAGTGTCCTCATTAATACACATCACCTACTTAACCCATCCCCCTGCCTACCTCCCCTCCATGTACCCTCAGTTTGTTCTCTATAGTTAACAGTCTGTTTCCTGGTTTGCCTCTCTTTTTCCCCCCTATGTTAATCTGTTTTGTTTTTTAAATTCCATATATGAGTGAAATCATATGGTATTTGTCTTTCTCTGACTGACTTATTTCCCTTAGCACGATACTCTCTAGCTCCTTCCACATCATTGCAAATGGCAAGATTTTGTTCTTTTTTATGGCTGAAAAATATTACATTATATATATATTACATTATATATTACATTATATATAATATATTACATTATATTTATATATAAATATAACTTTATATATATATATATATATATATATATATATATATATATATATATATATATATATAAACTTCTTTATCCATTCATCAGTGAATGGGCATTTGGGCTTTTTCCACAATTTGTCTATTGTAGAGAATGCTGCTATAAACACTGGGGTGCATGTATCCTTTTGAATCAGCATTTTTTAATCCTTTGGGTAAATACGTAGTAGCGCAATTGCTGGATCATAGGGTAGTTCTATTTTTAACTTTTTGAGGAAACTCCATATGGTTTTTCACAGTGGCTGCCCCCGTTTGCATTCCTACTGGTAAATGCATGAGGGTACCTTTTTCTGTGCATCCTCGCCAACACTTTTTTCCCTATGTTGTTCATTTTAGCCATTCTGATTGGTGTGAGGTGATATCTCATTGTAGTTTTGATTTGTATTTCCCTGATGATGAGTGATGTTGAGCATCTTTTCATGTGTCTGTTAGCCATCTGGATGTTTTTTCTGGAAGACTGTCTATTCATGTCTTATGCCCATTTTTTAACTAGATCATTCATTTTTTGGGGTGTTTTTACATATATTGGATATATATATCTTTATATATTTTGGATAATAACCCTTTATCCAATTATGTCATTTGCAAATATCTTCTCTCATTCTGTAGGTTCCTTTTTTTTGTTGTTGATTTTTTCCTTCACCGTGCAGAAGATTTTTATTTTGATTAAGTCCCGATAGTTTATTTTTGCTTTTGTTTCCTTTGCCTCAGGAGACATATCTAGTAAGAAGATGCTATGGCTGATGTCAAAGAGGATACTGCCTGTGTTCTTTTCTAGGATTTTTATGGTTTCCTGTCTCACATTTAGGTCTTTCATCCATTTTGAATTTGTTTATGTATATGGTGTAAGAAAATAGTCCAGTTCGTTCTTTTGCATGTTGCTGTCTAGTTTTCCCAACATCATTTGTTGAAGAGACTGTCTTTTTCCCATTGCATATTCTTTCCTGTTTTGTCCAAGATTAACTGACCGTATAGTTGTGGGCTCATTTCTGGGTTCTCTGTTCTGTTCCATTGATCTATGTTTCTGTTTCTGTGCCAGTATCATACTGTCATGATCACTAGAGCTTTGCAATACAACTTGAAGTCTAGAATTGTGATGCTTCCAGCCTTGCTTTTCTTTTTCAAGATTGCTTTGTCTATTCAGTATGTTTTGCGGTTCCATGCAAATTTTAGGATTGTTTGTTCTAGCTCTGTGAAAATGCTGGTGGTATTTTGATAGGGATTGCATTAAATGTGTAGATTGCTTTGAGTACTATAGACATTTTAACAATATATATGCTCTTCCTTCTAATCCATGAGCATGAAATGTTTTTCCATTTCATTGTTTCATCTTCAATTTCTTTTATTATTATTAAAAAAATTTTTTTACTATTAACATATAATGTATTCTTTGTTTCAGGGGTATAGGTCTGTGATTCATCAGCCTTACACAATACACAATGCTCACCATATGTCCATCACCCAGCCACTCCATTCCTCCTACCCCCTTCCATTCCAGCAACCCTCAGTTTGTTTCCTGAGATTAAGAATCTCTTACAGTTTGTCTCCCTCTCTAGTTTCTTCTTGTTTCATTTTTTCCTCTCTTCCTCTAAGATCCTCTGCCTCGTTTCTCAAATTCCACATATCAGTGAGATCATATTATAATTGTCTTTCTCTGATTGACTTATTTCACTTAGCATAATACGTTCTAGTTCCAACCACATCGTTGCAAATGGTAAGATTCATTTTTGGATGGCTGCATAATATTCCATTGTGTGTGTGTGTCTGTGTGTGTGTGTGTGTGTGTGTGTGTGTGTGTGTGTGTGTGTACCACATCTTCTTTATCCATTCATCTGTCAATGGACATCTGGTCTCTTTCCATAGTTTGACTATTGTGGACATTGCTGCTATAAACATTGGGGTGCAGGTGCCCTTTCGTATCACTACATTTGTATCTTTGGAGTAAAAACCCATTAGTGCAATTGCTGGGTCATAGGGTAGCTCTGTTTTCAACTTTTTGAGGAACCTCCATACTGTTTTCCTCTTTGGTTAGGTTTATTCCTAACCTAGGTATCTTAGGAGTTTTGGTGCTTTTAGATGGGATTGATTCCTTGATTTTTCTTTCTGCTGCTTCATTATTGGTGTATAGAAATGCAACAGATTTTTGTACATTGATTTTGTAGCCTATGATTTTACTGAATTCATGTATTAATTCTAGCAATTTTTTAGTGGAGTCTTTTGGGTTTTCTGTATTGAGTATCATGTCATCTGCAAATAGTGAAAGTTTGACTTCTTCCTTGACTATTTGGATGCCTTTTATTTCTTTTTGTTGTCTGATTGTGGAGGCTTGGACTTCCAGTATTATGTTAAATAATAGTGGTGAGAATGAACATCCTTGTCTGGTTCCTGAGAGTAGAGGAAAAGCTCTCAGTTGTTCCCTATTGAGGATGATATTGTCTTTGGGTTTTTCATATATGGCCTACTAATCCTACTTTGTTGAGTGTTTTTTATCATGAATGGTTGTTGTACTTTGTCAAATGCTTTTTATGCATCTATTGAGAGGATCATATGGTTCTTATCCTTTCTTTAATTAATGTGGTATATCACATTGATTGATTTGTGAATATTGAACCACGCTTGCAACCCAGGAATAAATCCCACTCTTATCCTTTAATTAATCCAGTGTATCATGTTGATTGATTTGTGAGTATTGAACCACCTTGCAGCCCAGGAATAAGTCCTACTTGATGGTGCTGAATGATTCTTGATTTGCTAGTATTTTGCTGAGAATTTTTCATCTTGTTCATCAGGGATATTGGCCTATAGTTCTCTTTTTTAGTGGAGTCTTTTTTTTTTTAATCTTCTTTTTTATTTAATTGGGGTAGTTGATTTTGACTTATATGTTTGAAATAACTCCAAGGCAAATTAAGTCTCGTTTCTACCTAGAAATCAATTCATATCTCACTACTGTATTTTGTTTCAGTCAAAAATTTGTGGCCACTTTAATCACAGTTTCTGATCATTGGTAGTCTTTTACATGCAGAAATAAAGATCTGGGAATTTAGATAATTTATTTCTAGGCAGTTTTATTATGTATCTTAATGAATTCTTTTCTGGTTTTGGAATCAGGGTAATATTGGCCTTGTAGAATGAGTTTGGAAGTTTTCCTTCCATTTCTTTTTTCTTTTCTTTTTTTGGGGGGGGGATAGCTTGTTATTTATCCTCCCTCATTTGTGATTTTATTTACTTGGGTCCTTTCTCTTTTCTTTTTGATAAGTCTGGCTAGAGGTTTATCAATTTTATAAATTTTTTTTCAAAGAACCAACTCTTGGTTCCATTGATCTCTTCTACTATTTTTTTTTATTTCTACATCATTTATTTCTGCTCTAATCTTTATTATTTCCCTTCTTCTGCTGGCTTTAGGCTTCAATTTGTTGTTATTTTTCTACCTCCTTTAGGTGTAAGTTTAGGCTGTCTATTTGAGATTTTTCTTGCTTCTTGATATAGGCCTGTATTGTTCTATATTTCCCTCTTAGGACTGCTTTCGCTGCATATCAAAGGTTTTGGACCATCGTGTTTTCATTTTCATTTATTTTGATGTATTTTTTAAAGAATTTTTTCTTTAATTTCCTGGTTGACCCATTCATTGTTTAGTAGAATGTTGTTTAACCCTCCATATATTTGTGGCCTTTCCAATTTTTTTCTTGTGGTTGACTTCAAGTTTCATAGCCTTGTGGTCAGAAAAGATGCATGGTATATTCTCAATCTTTTTGTACTTGTTGAGGCCTTATTAATTACCTAGTATGTGATCTATTCTGGAGAATGTCCCATGTGCACTTGAAAAGAATGTGCATTCTGCTGCTTTAGGATGCATTGCTCCAAATATATCTGTGAAGTTCATTTGGTCCAGTGTGTCATTCAAAGCCATTGTTTCCTTGTTGATTCTGCTTAAGTTATCTGTCCATTGATGTAACTGGGGTGTTAAAACTCCTACTGTTATTGTATTTTTATCAACAAATTGTTTTATGTTTGTTATTAATTGATTTATATATTTGGGTGCTCCCAGGTTAGGGGCATAAATATTTACAATTGTTAGATCTTCTTATTATATAGTGCCCTTTTTCATCTCTTGTTATAGTCTTTGATTCAAAATCTAGTTTGCCTGATTTAAGTGTTGCTACTTTGCTTTTCTTTTGATGTCCATTTGCATGATAAATCGTTCTCTACTCTCTCTCAATCTGCAGGTGTCTTAAGGTCTAAAACGAGTCTTTTGTAAGCTGCATATAGATGGGTCTTGTCTTTTTTATCCATTCTGACACCTATATCTTTTGATTGGAGCATTTAGTCCTGCACATTCAGAGTAATTATTGATAGATATATATTTAGTTCCATTTTATTATGTGTTTTGTTGTTGTTTCTGGATGTTTTTTCTCTTCCTTTCTCATCTTTGTCACTTTTGGTCTTTCCTTCCCACTCAAAGAGTCCCTTTAATATTTCTTGCAGGGCTGATTTAGTGGTCATGAATTCTTTTAGTTTTTATTTGTCTGGGAAACTGTCTCTCCTCCTATACTGAATGATAGCCTTGTTGGATAGACTACTCTTGGCTGCAGATTTTCACTGTTCTGCACATTGAATAATCATGCCACTCTTTCTGGCTTGCCATGTTTCTGTGGAAAGTTCTGCAGCTAGCCTTAACTATCTCCCCTTGTAAGTTAGGGACCTCTTTTGTCTTGCTCCTTTAGGATTTTTTTATTATTATATTTTGCAAATTTAACTCCAATATGTCTTGATGTTGTCCTGCTTTTGTTGATTTTTTTTTTTTTTTTGGTGTGGACAACTTTCTTTTATTTATTTTATTTTATTTTATTTTATTTTATTTTTTTTTTTAAATGATTTTTTATTATATTATGTTAGTCACCATACAGTACATCCCTGGTTTCCGATGTAAGGCTCGATGATTCATTAGTTGCGTATAACACCCAATGCACCATGCAATACATGCCCTCCTTACTACCCATCACCGGTCTATCCCATTCCCCCACCCCCCTCCCCTCTGAAGCCCTCAGTTTGTTTCTCATAGTCCATAGTCTCTAATGCTTCATTCCCCCTTCTGATTACCCCCCCTTTCTTTATCCCCTTATTCCCCTACCGATCATCCTAGTTCTTATGTTCCGTAGATGAGAGAAATCATATGATAGTTGTCTTTCTCTGCTTGACTTATTTCACTTAGCATTATCTCCTCCAGTGCCGTCCATGTTGCAGCAAATGTTGAGAACTCGTTCTTTCTGATAGCTGAGCAATATTCCATCGTATATATGGACCACAGCTTCTTAATCCAGTCATCTGTTGAAGGGCATCTCGGCTCCTTCCACGATTTAGCTATTGTGGACATTGCTACTATGAACATTGAGGTGCATATGGCCCTTCTCTTCACTACGTCTGTATCTTTGGGATAAACACCCAGTAGTGCAATGGCTGGATCATAGGGTAGCTCAATTTTTAACTTTTTAAGGGACCTCCACACTGTTTTCCAGAGTGGCTGTACCAACTTGCATTCCCACCAACAATGTAGGAGGGATCCCCTTTCTCCACATCCTCTCCAACAATTGTTGTTTCTTGCCTTGTCTATTTTTGCCATTCTAACTGGCGTAAGGTGGTATCTCAGTGTGGTTTTGATTTGAATTTCCCTGATGGCTAATGATTTTGAACATTTTTTCATGTGTCTGTTAGCCATTTGTATGTCTTCATTGGAAAAGGGTTGATATCTTCTGCCCATTTTTAGATTTGTTTATTTGTTTCTCGTGTATTGAGTTTGAGAAGTTCTTTGTAGATCTTGGATACCAGTCCTTTATCTGTAGTGTCATTTGCAAATATATTCTCCCATTCCGTGGGCTGCCTCTTAGTTTTTTTGACTGTTTCCTTGGCTGTGCAGAAGCTTTTTATCTTGATGAAGTCCCATAAATTCATTTTATCTTTTGTTTCTCTTGCCTTTGGGGATGTGTCATGAAAAAGGTTGCTTTGGCCGATGTCGTAGAGGTTGCTGCCTATGTTCTTCTTTAGAATTTTGATGGATTCCTGTCTCACATTGAGGTCTTTCATCCATTTGAAGTTTATTTTTCTGTACGGTGTGAGAGAGTGGTCAAGTTTCATTCTCTTGCATGTAGCTGTCCAATTTTCCCAGCACCATTTATTGAAGAGACTGTCTTTTTCCCACCGGATGTTTTTTCCTGCTTTATCAAAGATTAGTTGCCCAAAGAGCCGAGGGTCCATTTCTGGGTTCTCTATTCTGTTCCATTGGTCTATGTGTCTGTTTTTGTGCCAGTACCATGCTGTCTTTGTGATCACAGCTTTGTAGTACAGCTCGAAATCCAGCATTGTGATGCTCCCAGCTTTGTTTTTCCTTTTCAACAGTTCCTTGGAGATTCAGGGCCTTTTCTGTTTCCATACAAATTTAAGGATTATTTGTTCCAGTTCTTTGAAAAATGTCCTTGGTAGTTTGATCAGGATAGCATTGAAAGTGTAGATTGCTCTGGGTAGCATGGACATTTTAACTATGTTATTTCTTCTGATCCATGAGCGTGGAATATTTTTCCATCTTTTTATGTCTTCCTCAATGTCTTTCAAGAGTGATTTGTAGTTTCTAGAATATAGGTCCTTTACGTCTCTGGTTAAGTTAATTCCAAGGTAACGTATGGTTTTTGGTGCTATTGTAAATGGGATGGATTCCCTAATTTCTCTTTCTTCGGTCTCGTTATTCGTGTATAGAAATGCAACTGATTTCTGAGCATTGATTTTGTATCCCGCCACGTTACTGAATTGCTCTATAACTTCTAATAGTTTGGGAGTGGCTTCTTTTGGGTTTTCCATATAGAGTATCATGTCATCTGCGAAGAGAGACATTTTGACTTTTTCTTTGCCAATTTGAATACCTTTGATCCCTTTTTGTCGTCTGATTGCTGTTGCAAGGACTTCTAGTACTATGTTGAATAATAGTGGCAAAAGTAGGCATCCTTGTCGTGTTCCTGATAAGGGAAAGGCTTCCAGCTTTTCCCCATTGAGAATAATATTTGCAGTAAGCTTTTCATAGATGGCTTTTATGAGATTGAGAAATGTACCCTCTATTCCTACACTCTGAAGGGTTTTAATCAGGAAAGGATGCTGTATTTTGTCAAATGCTTTTCGGCATCAATTGAGAGGATCATATTGTTCCTGAGTCTTTTCTTCTTGATATGATGTATCATGCTGATTGATTTGCAAATATTGAACCACGCTTGCATCCCAGGTATGAATCCCACTTGATCATGATGGATAATCCTTTTAATGTACTGTTGGATTCTATTAGCAAGTATCTTGTTGAGGATTTTGGCGTCCATATTCATTAGGGAAATCGGTCTGTAATTCTCCTTTTTGAGGGGGTCTTTGCCTGGTTTGGGAATCAAGGTAATATTGGCCTCATAGAATGAGTTTGGTAGCTTTCCTTCTGTTTCTATTTTTTGAAATAGCTTTAGGAGAATAGGTATTATTTCTTCTTTGAATGTTTGGTAGAATTCCCCAGGAAAACCGTCCGGGCCTGGAGTTTTGTTATTTGGAAGGTTGTTTATCACTGACTCAATTTCTTCATAATTAATTGGCCTGTTTAAGGAATCAATTTCTTCCGGTTTCAATCTTGGTAGTTTATAGGTTTCCAGGAAGGATTCCATCTCTTCCAGATTGCTTAGTTTATTGGCATATAGCTGTTGATAAAAATTTCTAATAATCCTTCCAATTTCAATGGTGTTCGTCGTGACCTCTCCTTTTTCATTCATAATTTTAATAATCTGGGTCCTTTCTCTTTTCTTTTGGATAAGTCTTGCCAGTGGTCTGTCAATTTTATTGATTCTCTCCAAGAACCAGCTTCTAGTCCTGTTGATCTGCTCTACTGTACTTCTGGTTTCTGCTTGATTGATTTCAGCTCTAATTTTGGTCAACTGCTTCCTCGTGTGTGGATTAGGCCTGTCCCTCTGTTGCTGTTCCAGCTTCTTGAGGTGAGAATATAAAAACTGCATTTTAGATGTTTCTATTCTTTTGAGTGAGGCTTGGATGGCTATGTATTTCCCCCTTAGGACTGCCTTTGCAGTATCCCATAGGTTTTGGACTATTGTATTTTTATTCTCATTGGTCTCCATAAATTGTTTAATTTGATTTTTGATTTCCTGGTTTATCGCGTCATTCCTGAGCAGGATGGTTCTTAGTCTCCAAGTGTTTGAGTTTCTTCCAAATTTTTCCTTGTGGTTGAGTTCCAGTTTCAGAGCGTTGTGGTCTGAGAATATGCAGGGGATAATTTCAGTCTTTTGGTATCAGTTGAGACCTGTTTTGTGTCCCAGAACATGGTCTATTCTTGAGAATGTTCCATGGGCATTAGAATAGAATGAGTATTCTTTGGTTCTGGGGTGTAGTGTTCTATATATATCTATGATGTCCAACTCATCAAGTATGGCATTCAAAGCCTTTGATTCTTTGCTTAGTTTTTTCTGGGGTGTTCTGTCTATTTCCGATAGTGGAGTGTTGAGGTCCCGTACTATTAATGTATTTTTATTTCTATGTCACTTTATTCTGGTTAAGAGTTGCTTTCTGTATCTTGCTGCTCCCCTGTTGGGGGCATATATATTTATAATTGTCATATCCACTTGTTGAATACTTCCCTTAAGAATAATATAGTGCCCTTCTGCGTCTCTAACTATAGTCTGTAGTTTAAAATCCAATTTATCTGATATGAGAATTGCTGCCCCAGCTTTCTTTTGAGGACCATTTGCGTGAAAGATGGTACTCCATCCCCTTACTCTCAGTCTGAATGCATCTTTGGGTTCGAAATGAGTCTCTTGTAGACAGCAAATGGATGGGTCATTTCTTTTTATCCAATCTGCAACCCTGTGGCTTCTTATGGGAGTGTTCAAACCATTTACATTGGCACTAGAACTGAGAGATAGAATTTTAATGATGCCATGTTGCCAGTAAAGTCTTTGTTTGTATTGGTTGTGACTTTCTTTTCTGTATCACTCTTGGGGCCTTTTTACCTTTATAGAACCCCCCTTAATATCTCCTGTAGGGCTGGTTTCGTGGTTACGAAATTGGTTAATGACTGGCGATTCTGAAAGGTCTTTATTTCTCCATCAATTTTGAATGACAGCCTTGCTGGATAAAGGATCCTTGGCTGCATGTTCTTCTCCGAAAGAGCTTTAAAAATGGCCCCCCAACCCTTTCTCTCATTCCAGGTCTGTGTAGACAGGTCTGACGTAATTCTGATGCCTTTGCCTTGGTACGTGAGAAATTTCTTTGCCCTGGCCGCTTTCAATACTGTATCCTTGGATCTAATATTTGCGAAATGCACTATGACGTGACGTGGCATAGATTTGTCGTGGTTGAGCCTGGGAGGGGTCCTCTCTGCCTCTTGGACACGGATATTTGTTTCCCTCGTTAGATTAGGGAAGTTTTCAGCTACAATTTGTTCAAATATCTCTTCTAGACCTCTGTTTTTCTCCACCCCCTCGGGGATGCCGATGATTCTGACATTGGATCGTTTCATTGAGTCAGTGATCTCCCGTAACCTACATTCATGGGTGTGGATTTTTTTAAGACCAGCTTCTATTTTCGTTTTTTCCTCTATTAACCCATCCTCCAATTCACTAATACGCTCCTCTGTTTCGGTGACCCTGGCCATCAGAGCCTCTAGTTTTGCCTGCATTTGGCTCATAGAATTTTTAATTTCTGTCAGATTCGCTCTCATTTCTGACCTTAGGGATTCTATATTCTCAGTAACCTTTTCGTTAATACTTTTTTCAATTCTACTCATCATTTTGACCTTCGTTACTCTGAATACCATTTCTGATAATTTGGTTACATCAATATCCATTATTTCTGTGGCAGAGGCCACAGACTCACTGTCTTTTCTTTGCTGGGGGGGGGCTTCTCCTTCTTGTCATTCTGATGAGGAGAGTTTGCGGGGTTGTCCAGAGCCCAAATTATTGACTGGGTCCCAGGCCGTGCCCCTTGTTTTATAGGGATCTTAGGGATGTGGGCTTCTTCTTTAAAGATTTTATTTATTTATGTGGCAGAGAGCCAACCAGCGAAAGAGGGAACACAAGCAGGGGAATGGGAGAGGTGGAAGCAGGCTCCCAGCGGAGGAGCCTGATGAGGGACTCCTTTCCGGAACGCTGGGATCACGCCCTAAGCCGAAGACAGGCGCTCAATGACTGCGCCACCCAGGCACCCCGGGTTGTGGGCTTCTTGATTTTTTCAGCCTGCCTTCTGTGTTCTGGGGGAGGGGCCTGCCGCACCGATACTCAGGCAAACCTGTTTGGGTAGAGTCTCCGTGTCCTCTGCGAGGGGGGATGGGGATGGGCACGCTGTGAGCAGGTACTTCCAGGCTTTTTTTTCTGGCGGCTTTCCCTGGTGGTCTGCTGTGCCTCTTCTGAGAGTCAGAGCAGCAGTGGCTGAATTTCAGCCTCTGCCACAGAACAGAGGGATCGCGGACCGTTCTCCACTGATGTTCTGGCCACTTTATCTCTGTTACTGTCAGTGCTGCTCAACCCTGCAGCGTCCCGGGATGTGCACCCCACACCCAGCGTCCCAGCCCTCACTTCCAGGGCCGGCGCATCTCTGTCCTTTGTGTTTCTAATGCCGCCAGCCGCCAGCCTCCCTGCGCGCTCCCGGATCTCCAGGTCTCAGTCTATTTCCGGTTAGCACACCGGGATTCCAGAGTTCTGTGGGAAGCCTGGTGGCGTGCGCAACCTGTTCAGGGTCTCAGTCTGCTGTTTTGCGTGTGTCGTCCGGGAGCCCGCCCGGTCCCCCATGCAGGTGGCTACCGCTTCCCGGCGCCCAAAGGTGGGGGCTCCCTCCCCCTTCCGTTTATCTTCAGATATCTGTGCACGGTTTCATGGATCCCCGCTTCATACCTCAATACTCAGCGCTGGAGATGTTCATTTGTAGAGATCCAGATGCATCTTCCTGCATCTCAGGCTGGTTCCGTGGTTGTTTAGGCTGGTCTGGTACCTATCCTGCTCGAGTAGGGGGACCAGCTGAAAAAGGTGTCTCCTACTCCTCTGCCATCTTAACTCCTCCCCCCACTGATGTATCCTTATCCTTCTTCTGGAAGGGACATTATTATAAGAAATTTTTCTTGAGTATTTTGATATAAGGAGAAATTATATTAAGTAAGCTTATTTTAAACAACTTTAGCTAGTAAAGATAGAGCTATTTTAAATGCAAGCATTTAATTATTTCATCAAAAGACTTATAATTTACAATGGAGTGTGATTAAGATATTATATCCACCCAGGGATGATTCTTATTTGCTGCTAATTAATATTTTTATCTAATCTTGAGGCATATTTTATTTAATTGTATTGTCATTGTGTTCATCCTGATCTTGACTGTCTCGAGGGGCTGATGGAAGGGGACAGGAGAGCATTGTTTCTGGAAGATTTATGCTCCACAGCAGCTTCATGTGACTCCAAATGGCAAGAACGTAACTGGAAAAGTTAGTCCTTGGGAACTACCGGGTCAAGTCTTTCTTCATGGCACTCATGACGGTTGGGGGTGGGGGTGGTAAGAAGGTAAACCTGGGACATTCTGGGGAATTCAGAGTTTGTCACATAAATGGGGAGAAAAAGAACTTATATTAAAATTGTTAATAACAATGAGTAACTTTTCTGCCTGGAACATGCATTTAAATGTATTTTTATTGCACATATTTAAGTGCATTTAAATGCATATATATATATGCATATATGTTTTGTCTTTTTATATTTATATATTCATTTTTCAGGCTACATATGTATGAATGTTCAAGAGTGAAAATACTGATGGAGCAGCACCTTTGTAAATGTATACTTTGGACCACAAAGGAACTTGAAAGAAAAAAACAACTCAAAGCATTAATGTTGCATCAACTGACTATCTGCCAGTTTGAAGGGTTTATATGGTTTTATGTTCAGCTATTAATGATAATGATGACAAAAAAGTAACTTGAAGAATGAAAAGTTTCTGCTCTGGCATTTACTAGCTGTGTGACATTTTAAAAATTCCTTAATTCTGTTAGTTTGGAGTTCTCATAAACAACAAAGGATAACCTCTGCTTCCTTAGCTTCTCCTCCATGGCAAATTTCCTCTATCTTCAGAATAGTAAATACCAACTTAAAAAATATATATATGAATATTCAAAAAATAAAGAAGAATTATGTACACATTATATATAATTATTTATAATTGTTCATTATATATATATTGGTCATTTATATATAGACAATTATTCATTATTGTCCATTGTTCATATATTATACGTCTAAGATAAGATATATATATCCCTAACATTTGAAATCTGGAGTTAAGATATCCAAGAAACTATTAATACTGTTTTTTCTAGGTAGTGGAATGGGTTGGGGGAAGAACATTTTTACTTTTCATTCCTTTCTTTGCCTTTGTAATTTTTACTAGGTATGGATATTATTATTCTAGTATTGGAAAAACCCAATAACCTGTCTTGAGTCTTGATATTGTCCCAACTTGATACTGTCCCAAGGAAAGCAAGTGAATAGCACATATATAAAGGGCAGTGTTCACAGAACCTGAAGGATTTGTTTTGGACAAGCCATAATAAAATTTACCTGTAGATTCACCTACAGATTACAGAAGGATAATCAAGTAAATATTTTAAAATTGTTATTAGTATAACTTTTTTATTTTGACATTTTAAACTTGCAGAAAAGATTTAAGTAAAATACAAAGAATTCCTGTGTACTTTTCACTTAGATTTACTAATTGTTTACATTTGCCATATTTGCTTTGCACCTATCTCTTTATACATACATATATGTGTATATATTTATATAAATATATAATACTAATATGTAGATGTTTCTGGAAAGTTGGAGATTTGGACTGCAGATACTGTGTCTCTTTTACCTTTAAATGCTTTCATGTAAATTTCCTACATACATGCAACTACAATATAGTTCTCCAAATAGGAAAGTTACCATTGATTAAAAAAAAACTATTATCCAATCCATATTCCATATTCAAATTTTGGTAATTGTCTCAATAATATCATTTATAGCTATATCCCCAAGTCCAGGATCCAACGAAGTAGTACATATTGCATTTAGTTGTCATGCCTCTTTATTCTCCTTAATCTGGTTCAGTTTCTTAGTCTTTGTCTTGCATGACCTTGACATTGTTGAAGAGAACAGGACATTTACTCTGGAAATTTCTTTCAATTTGGATTTGTCTGGTGTTTCCTCATGTTTAGATTCAGGGCATGCATTTTTTTTCGAGAAATGCCAGAAAGAGGATGTTGTGTCCTTAGTCTATCACTTTCTAAAGCACTCAATGGTTGATCATTTGGTTAGTAAGTTGTTGGTAGATTTCTTCACTGTGAAATTCCTATTTTCCTTTTTGTAATTAATATGTGATTTGTGAGGAGATACTGTAAAACTGTGTACATATCTTTTTTCCTTATTGTGATGATCTACTAGTTTTAAAATCTATTGATGAGTGTTGCCTGACATGATTATTACTGTGGTGTTTCAAAATGGTGACATGCCTGTTTCATTACTTCTACATTTATTAGTTGCCATTCTACTGTAAGGAACAACTATTTCTTTTATCCAATGTATATATTTATTAATATCTGTATGATCTTATGAATTTTTATTTAATTCAACCAGTTATAAATGGTTCTAGTACTGTTCTTTTTTTTTTTTTTTAAAGATTTTATTTATTTATTTGAGAGAGAGAGAGAGAGAGCAGGAGGAGGAGCAGAGGGAGGGGCAAGCAGACTCTGTGTTGAGCTCAAAGCCCAACACAGGGCTTGATCCCAGGACCCTGAGATCATGACCTGAGCTGAAATCAAGAGTGCGTCACTTAACCCATTGAGCCACCCAGGCGCCCCTTCTGTTCTTTTGTTTTTAAGATTTTATTTTTCAGAGCAATTAGGATCACAGCAAAACTGAGTGGAAGGTACAGAGATTTTCCACATACCCCCTGCCTCACACATGCATAGCTTCCCATGTTATCAACATCCCCACCAGAGTGTTGCATTTATTATAATTGATGAATATACACTGACACGTCATTATCACCCCAAATCCATAGTTTACATTAGACTTCACTCTTGGTGGTATACATTCTACAGGTTTGGACAAATTTTTAATGACATGTATCCACTATTATAGTATCATACAGAATGGTGTTGCTGGCCTAAAAATCCTCTGTGCTCTGTCTATTCACCCCTTCCTCTCTCTCTGATCCCTGGCAAGCACTAATTGTTTCACTGTCTTCATAGTTTTGCCTTTTCCAGAACGTCATATAGTTGGAATCATAAAGTAGGTGGCCTTTTCAGACTGGCTTCTTTTATTTAGGACTATACATTGAAGTCTCCTCCATGTCATTTTATGGCTTGATAACTCATTTCTTTTTAGCACTGAATAATACCCTGTTGTCTGGATGTACCACTGTTTGTTTATCCCCTCATCCACTAAAGGACATCTTGGCTGTTTCCAAGTTTTGGGCATTATTGTTTGTTTTATACCCAAATTATGCAACATTTGGTCAATGGCAGTCACTTCAGCTGTCCTTGGGTCCTTTTGATACATTCCCGCTGTTTGTTTTGTTTTTGTTTTGTTTTGTTTTTAGCATTTCCTTACTTTCTGGTACAATAAGATTTTAAGCTCCTCAGGTACTTTCCCATCCCAGCCCTACCTCTCCAAGAAGGATTGCTTCCTTTTAATGGCATTACAACCAAGATCTAGGTGCTAGATGTGCTAATTGCTACTGGAATGTTATTTCTTCTAGGCTCTCTTGGTGAATGAAGAAAACACGGAACAGACTCAGACACATTCATATACACACATGTACACACAGACACACACATATACTCACACATACACACACATACGGACATAATACACACAGAACACAAAACGCACTTGTACACTTAGATATCTATTTAAAAATCCTGTTATACTGATACAATACTTCCATTTCCTTCTAGTCCAATACCCCAGAGTTCATTCTGTTCTTTCTCCTTCCCGTATTCGTGACTGGCCAGCCATGTGGAAGAGAGAATGAAATCAATATACAAAGAAGCAAATAAAAACTGAACAAAGACTCCTGGTGACAATATAATCCCTAATTCCAGTTGCCCAGGGCCTGCTCTGTACCTACCTTTCCTAAGGTTTTTGAAAATTCCAGGGACATGCCCCCCCCCAACTTTTGCCTAAATAGCTTAGCTGGTGATAGTTTTTGCAACTAGGACAGTGTTGACTAATGCTGCAATGAAGGAAAACCCAGTGCACTGTCATGATATGTCCCTCCCCTATTCTCTTCTCCAACAGTATTGGAATGTAACTCACCAAATTTGACCCTTGTACTGTTTTTCTGTATCTGCCTGCAGAGGCAAGGAGACTATAGTTATTACAATATCATGCTGAGTCATTTAGGTATGTAATAAAGTGTAATCCCTGTGACATGTGGAGTTAGTAATAGAACCTCATTTACAGATAAGGAAGTTGAGGTTAGAGAAGGAATGGGAGTTCTCTGGATTGGAATGAAATTGCTGCTCTCTGCAAAACCCTTGGTTTACTTCCCTACACAATGTCGCCTCTTACACAGCTCCTTACTGTGTGAATTAATTAATACAATAATTGTTTTACAAGTACCGCATATGCCAACCTATACTAGGGTTGATTCAACAGACTTGTCAACACTTGTCAACTCTATTTGTTGCTTCAGCACTTTAGAGAAATTTTAAATTACACTCATGTAAATTATACCCATGTAAGAATGGGAAGGAGCTGAAGAAGAAAAACTTGAGTCAAAGCTCCTGTATCTGAAGACTAATAAGTAAATTAGTTTACATTCAAAACTGGTTCTGATTTTCTAGGGAAAAAATTACATGGTAGTGTTCTTGAATACTTACTAACAAATGCTTATTGTGTTATTATATAAAAATAATTGTCATTATTTCAGTCAAACTTTCTCATAGAGATGGTCCCTCAGAAAGTTTATTTAGAATGGGTCTGACCCCAATTGCTTGATTCAGATTCAATCACATGATTCAATCAAACAGTTCATAAAAACAGTGATAATATTTAAAGGGTATTAAACAGTGATAAAAACATTAACAGAAAAATGTTATTAGGTATGAGTGGAATGTTTTATGCCCTTAGAAATAGCTAATCTATTAGGAGCCCAAGGCTCTGTGCACTCTGCATCTTGGCTACACCTGATGAAAGTAATTAGTGTCATTCTGAGCTTTAATGTGGATAAGCCAGAGCAACAGTCCAAAGCATGCTGGGCACTTTGGGGTTTTAGAATGCCCTGAGAGCAAGCCGCTCCTCAGAGGACTTCACGACATCAGACAGCTGCTGCCCTGAGCATCATGACTAACTTCTCAGAATTCCAGCGTTTCAAGTTTAGAAATGCAGGGCTCACATATTTTAGCACTTGTTCTTTCCTCATCAGAAATGAAGGGAATGCTCCCCCTACTACTTTCTTCAGTCAGCAAAGGGCAGAAACAAACATTATTACATGTGCCGGATCTTATGCCAGTGACATTTTATCTTATATCATCAGTAGAATAACACAGGGAAGCTAATTTAACTCTTCCCATTTTGCATATGGGAAATGGGCTCAGAGAAGTAAAGGTGGGCAGAACGGATACTCATAAGGGGCAGGGCTTACACCTGAAACTAAATATCTTTGACTCAGCCTTTTATTTTTATTTTTTTATAATAATTTTTTATTATGTTAGTCACCATACAGTACACCCCTAGTTTTTGATGTAAAGTTAGATGATTCATTACTGCATATAACACCCAGTGCACCATGCAATACGTGCCCTCCTTAATACCCATCACCAGATCCACCACATATCCTCCCAGTGAGCTTGTGACTTCCCAGCCTCTCATGACTTGGCCATGTGATTTATGTATTAATTAGGGTAAATAAACCAAATTAATTAATTTGGTTTATTATTTTAAGGACTGTCTACATTCTAACAATAATAATTGTATGGAATTGATTATTTTCAGTCAAATGCTTATATATTACATAGTTATTGTCACTTAGAAATCTTACTGAAAATTTGGTTTTAACTATAAACAATATTGTGTGGGCACAAATTGCTATGAGGCTCACATGTTTTGTTTATATGAAGTGCTTTCTGAAGGAAATAAATTTAGGGCAAAACCTGTCATGCCCCTATGGATAGCATGGACTTCTACTTGTTAAGATTTTATTATCCAAAATGAATATAACTGATTTAAAATGACATTCTTATATGATTACACATTACATTTGTTATATTTTCTGGTAACAGAATAAATACAGTAATAAAAATACATAAAAATAAATGTTATAGCCTTTGCCCCATTAAATAAATAAAGCTTTGTGCATTAGAAAGGATATTATTTCTGTACTAATTTTGAATAAGCAGTGTAACAGAACTCTTTTTCAGATTGTGTGATTGTGGAGTGCATGTGTGTGTATGTGTGGCATGTGGACCTAATATCCCTCCCTGATCAGTTCTTCCTCTTGTCTATACTACATTTTGTATTTGGATGGTTCCTAATACATCACGATAACAAAGTGCAGCTATACAGATATTCAACATTAATGTTTCATCCTTGTGAAATGAAGAGAATAAAGAAGGAAACATGCAACATGCTAATACCTCTCCTTAGCTCTGTGAAGTTACTTTGACTATTCTAACTGGCCTTGATTTAGACTCAGTTAACTTCCTTTTTCTTTTTAAGATTTTATTTATTTATTTGAGAGAGAGAGAATGAAAGAGCACAGGCAGAGGGGAGGGGCAGAGAGAGAAAAGCAGGTTTCCCGCTGAGCAGGGAGCTAGAGTAGGGGCTGGATTCCAGGATCCTAGGATCATGACTTGAGCCAAAGGCAGATGCTTAATCAACTGAGCCACCCAGGCGCCCCCTCAGTTAACTTTCAAACAAGTCACATAGTATATTGCTGTTTCTGACTAGTTTCCGAAATGCTTCCCCATGTGTTACAAGAGAGGCTTTTCATTATGTGCTATTCAACTCTCAATGTTATGGTGCCCCAGCCTCTCTCTTTGCTGCACAGTTTTTCCGTGTTCCTTACCCTCGTATCCCCTCTAGATCCACCCCTTTGGCCCAGTGCTTATCAAGGTGGTTGATTATGACCTCAGTTTGAATGTGCTTTTTGACTGTAATTTCATCAGTTTTTCTAGGTCACCACTCACTTCTGGTATCTCTCTACTCTCCTGTCTTTGAACCACAAACTTGAGTAAGACCTTCTTCAGCTTCCCTGAAATCCTGTGGGACCAGCAACCAGGCCCATCAAATCAGAGAGATGCAATTTCAGAGACCACTATGGATACAGTTCAGCCACTGAATGCATTTTGATCTTTCTGATCCTATCCTGATTTAAAATTTTTATGTTTTGTTCATCATGGATTTTTTGCATTAATTTTGATTTTAAAAATATTGTATTAAAATATTATTTATCTTGGTGACTGAGATTTTGGCACCCCCTTAAGTTTTGTGCCTGGCGTCAGTGCCTTACTCACAGTCCCAGCTGTGTCTGGAATTATTCTAGATCTAAACCACTGTGCCCCTACTCCCGATCTCAGCCTTTCTTGCTTTGTAAGCACTCCCTTGTTTTGATTCTACGTGGAACCTCTCAAACTTTGCCTAGTCTGTTGTGATTTTTCTTCAGTTTGGACTTCCTGCTCTTGTTAACCTGGGCTTTACATTGACATACCTCCAGTGCCTCATTTCTGGTGTCCACCCCCTGCGTGTACTGGCTATGATCCCAAGAAAGAGGTATCTCTGTCCTATACCCAGTTAGTGCCTGTAGTACCATCAGGGTTCATCAGAGAAGCAGAACCAGTAAGAGATAGATGTATTAAGAGATTTACTGCAAGGAATTGGCTTCCATGATTGTGGGACTGACCAGGTTACTCTGAAATTCATAGGAGTGCAGGCTAGGACTCTAGGCTCAGGGTGAAGCTGCAGACCAAGCTGGAATTTCTTCTTCCTTAGGGAAGACTCAGTTTGAGTCTTTCAACTGGTCGAATCAGGCCTACCTAGATTACCTAAAATAATTTCCCTTACCTATAGTCAACTAATTATGAACTTTAAACACACGTGCCACATACCTTCTGGCAGCACTTACATGAGCATTTGAATAACTGAGGGCTATACAGCCAAATTGACATATAAAGTCTAACTGATTCGGCCATGTCCTATGTGGGATTCCCTAGAAAAGCAATCACTCTTAAAGTTCAATATAAGTTATCAAAAAAATAAAAAGAGAAAATTTCTCAGGGGCTGTGCTATGAACATGCTCTAAGTGTCATTGAAGAGATTCACATTTATTACTTGTTTGTTTTCTTTACAGCTCCATAGATAACAGCGTGTCCTAAGACTTAATGCTAATTGTTCAAAATTTGGAACATATTTTCAAACAGGAAGGGGGAAAAAATGAGAGTCAAGGCTCGTTTCTGGTCCCTTTTTCTGTGTAGGACTTGTCCTAGGCCAAATTTCAAAATGTGTTGCCAGGAGCCTCTGTATTTCCTTCTTGCTACCTGGGCCCCCTCTTCTTGGAAGCTCAGGAGGAGTCTCCCATTGTGGTGGCCATTCCCTCTGCCGCTAATAGGGGACAGACAAGCGGTGCTGCACGCACCCCATTCAGGACTCCCAGCCTGTAGCTCATCTCACCTCCTGAGGTCTGCCCACAGTTCTGCGACCCTGGACTCCTCTCTCTGACTTCTGACTCAACTCTAATTTCCTTTCTGCTAGACCTTCCTCATCTGAGGACTTTAAGGAAGAGAATCTCAGTCCAAGTGACCTACCTGGAAAGGTCACTCCCACCTCAGCCCCCTGACCTTTTGCACCAGGAGAACAAGGTATGGCCTGCTGAATTTTCTTTGTGAACTGGAGCCATCACAACAACGACTGCTCACACCAGAGTCAGGTAAATTCTGAGGAGGGGTCCCACCCCATTCCTTGCTTTGGACCTTTCCTTCCTTCCCCCCATCCTTCCCTCCTTCCTTCTCTTTCTTTCTTTCTTTCTTTCTTTACTTTCTTTCTTTTCTTTCTTTCTCTCTTTCTTTCTTCTTCTTTTTTAAAAAAGATTTTATTTATTTATTTATTTATTTATTTACCAGAGAGAAAGAGGGAGAGAGAGAGCAAGCACAAGCAGGGGGAGCAGCAGAGGGAGAGGGATAAGCAGACTCCCTGCTGAGCAGGGAGCCCAATGTGGGACTCCATCCCAGGACCCTGGGATCGTGACCTGAGCCAAAGGCAGCAGCTTAGCCAACTGAGCCACCCAGGTGCCCCTGGGCCTTTTCTTTTCTGGTGCCATTAACAGGATCAGTGTAGATAACAGACATCACTCAGTTTCTTGAAGGTGGGCCTGAGTGAGAGTGAAGTGTGTGTGCTGAAGTTGGGGGGCTGCGAACAAATATACCAACACAAGTTTTTTTTTTAATATTTTTTATTATATTATGTTAGTCACCATACAGTACATCCCTGGTTTTTGATGTAAAGTTCGATGATTCATTAGTTGCATATAACACCCAGTGCACCATGCAATATGTGCCCTCCTTACTACCCATCACCAGCCTATCCCATTCCCCCACCCCCTCCCCTCTGAAGCCCTCAGTTTGTTTCTCAGAGTCCATAGTCTCTCAAGCTTCATTCCCCCTTCTGTTTACCCCTGCTTTCTTTATCCCTTTCTTCTCCTACCGATCTTCCTAGTTCTTATGTTCCATAGATGAGAGAAATCATATGATAATTGTCTTTCTCTGCTTGACTTATTTCACTTAGCATGATCTCCTCCAGTGCCATCCATGTTGCAGCAAATGTTGAGAAATCGTTCTTTCTGATAGCTGAGTAATATTCCATTGTATATATGGACCATAACTTCTTAATCCAGTCATCTGTTGAAGGGCATCTCGGTTCCTTCCACGATTTAGCTACTGTGAAGAATGCTGCTATGAACATTGGGGTGCATATGGCCCTTCTCTTCACTACGTCTGTATCTTTGGGGTAAATACCCAGTAGTGCAATGGCTGGATCATAGGGTAGCTCAATTTTTAACTTTTTAAGGGACCTCCACACTGTTTTCCAGAGGGGCTGTACCAACTTGCATTCCCACCAACAATGTAGGAGGGATCCCCTTTCTCCACATCCTCTCCAACAATTGTTGTTTCTTGCCTTGTCAATTTTTGCCATTCTAACTGGCGTAAGGTGGTATCTTAGTATGGTTTTGATTTGAATTTCCCTGATGGCTAATGATTTTGAACATTTTTTCATGTGTCTGTTAGCCATTTGTATGTCTTCATTGGAAAAGTGTCTGTTCATATCTTCTGCCCATTTTATGATTTGTTTATTTGTTTCTCGCCAAAACAAGTTTTTATTCAATATTCCATATAATCTAATAAGACATTTATTTTTGAAATAGTAATTTGAATTGGTTAAATTCTTATAATTTTTTCATGATTATGTGATGATGATATATCATTAGAAACAGGCACAAAATATAATTTCAGTTTTCAAAGTCTCTACTAGTTATCTTCTCTCTTAAAACTGAGGATGTATGTTATGTATGTATGTGTGTTTGAAGCAGTTGTGTCTGTGCCCTCTGACCTGGCCCCTTGGTAGCCAGCTAACCATGCGCCAGACCCCAGTGATTTTGAGCAGAGCTAAAATTTCTGGATCACCAGTCTGCTCAGAGAGGACAAAGAGGGCAAGAAGGAGTAGGAAGCCTAAGAATAAGACAGAGTGCCCCAAACCATAAACTGCAAGAATAGAGGGAGAGTCAGGAGAGATTTCTGGAGCTACAGGGGCCTGGGTTCTCAGCTCTTCTCAGTGTGTGACTGCAGGAAATGAGCAGAGAGGTTTTCTGTTGTTGGTGGTGGTGGTGATGTTTTTTAATTTCTAAAATCAGGATGACATTTTACCTACTTCATTAAATGTTTTCGTGGGTCCAAAAAGATACCACAGCTCATACATCTGCATCAGGTTGGTATTTTATAAATGATACATTTCATTAGTATGACTATTAATATGGGGTTGTAAGTTCTCAGACTATGCAAAGTATTTAGTTAATAAGCAATAAATAATAGCTGTGGCTTTTATTAGTAGAAATAACCACATTACTACTGTACTTGCCAAGGGAGAAATTCAAGGACATAATTTGTAACCCACATGTATGATGTGCAGTGGTGGAGGAGACAGGCGCCTATTTGATTGAAAGTGCACTTCACCAGCTCTGGGACTTGGGCACTGAGGTGGGTGCAGAATGGGGCATTGAGTCAGGAAGGCCCCTGCCTGAGCGAGTAAAGGCCTCTGTTACAGAGTTCCTAAAAATTCTTGTGGACTACTGTTGTTTCCCCAATTGGTTTATAAAGCCTCTTAGAAAACTGACAACACACTGACATTTCTAGAATGTTGGGTAAAGCTGAACAATGTCAATGTGGTGCCACGGATTTGAGAAAAACCTGCCAGAGAGCAGGATGGTTTGCACCAGATTTGATGCAGCAAAACTTAAAAAATTCATGATTTTGACAAGTTCTAAAATGAAGACTGCTGAAATGGATGGCACACATAAAACGATTCAATCTGGTGTGACCTCAGGCAGAACTTGTTCTTTGCAGTAAAGTAAAGTAGCTTCCTGCCTGTGTGTCTGTGTTTGTAGGGGGTGGTGGACCACTTGGGACAGTTGAGGGAAATCCATCCCATTCACAAATGAATCCCTCTGGCACATGGGAAGGACACATTTGGAGACACCAAGATCTCTCATATGGGGAAGAGTGTGGCCAAGTAATGTTTGCTTGAGCCTAAAGTAATGTCCAGTTGCTGAGAGAAGGCTCACTCAGCAATATGAATTCCTCTTGTAAGACAGTCCCTTTGCTACTGTCCCCACTTAGACTGCTGCATTTTTGCAAAGAAAATAACTCAACACATAGCACATTTGCTTATTTGAGCCATGGATGCAAAAACTGAGACAGATATTGAGAATAACTACTCTCTGATACAAAAAATGGTTTAATCTAAATGCGATAAAAAACAGACACATAGATCAATAGAACAGAACAGAAAACCCAGAAATGAGCAAACAGCTATATGGGCAATTAATCTTCAACAAAGCAGGAAAGAATATCCAATGGAAAAAAATTTCTTCAATAAATGGTGTTGGGAAAACTGGACAGCAACAGGCAAAAAAATGAAACTGAACCACTTCTTACACCAAACACAAAAATAAATTAAAAATGGATGAAAGACCTAAATGTGAGACGAGAAACTATCAAAGTCCTAGAAGAGAACACAGGCAACAACTTCTTAATGTTGTTGATGTATGGAAGTGATGAATCACTAAATTCTACACCTGAAACTAATATTGCACTGTATGTTCACTAGCTGGAATATAAATAAAAACTTGGGAAAAAATGTTATCATATTTGACAATTCCTTGGTTCTCTACTGAGGAAAAGCATAAATGCCGTGCAGTTTCTCAAGGCCTAAAAGTGGGTGGGGATGTCAACATTGAAATAGAATGAGTAGACTTTATCCTTCATATAAATTTTAATGTCATCATTTTTACCAAATCATCTCTGACACTTACCAACATTTGACACTATACATTATTTAGCAGATGTAGTAGGAAAACAAAGCTTTCTGTTTGTTTTCTTCTTAATTCACTATCAAATAAGCACTGTGTTTGTGGGATAGGAAACCAAAACTCAATAATGAACTGTGCCTTTAAAATTTTATCACATAAAATTCATATTAGAAATATTGTTCCTTTTGGAAAAAAATCTCTTTCCTCATATTATTTCCCTGAACATGCATCCTAATAATAGTGATATACCTGGGTGTTTCAGCTAGAGGCAATGGAGATCAGCCTACAGTTCAGACCTCTGGGGGCCAGTGTGGGAGGTGGTGGGAGCGTGACGCATGAGAATCTACGTGTGACAGAAGCATTTCTTGAAAGTTCTTATTTTAAGCAAGAAGAGAGCAGAACACATAAGCTTGGGATAAGAGCAGCTCTGAATATTCAGCACCCTATCCCATGGTTTAGCTCCATGCACACATGCCTGAACCTATAGAAAGAGGAGCTGACAGCTACAGATTGTACAGACTAAATGAGCTGCTACCACAGAAGGGTCTTTTGAGCCAGGGTAACAAGAAAAGGCAGCACTGTCTTAGAACCCATGTTACTGAGTAGAGAACTTTTCACGTCATGGCTGGACTATGTTGTGAAGACCCACAAATGTTGTCAGGGGCCTGGGGACTGTGGCAAAGAGCCACCTCTAAACAGTTCAATGTTGACCCAGCAAATCCACTCAATAGATCCAGGAGTGGGGTGCCAGGAACAGCTGGGCATCTCCATGGCCTTTTTTGGGGTCACTGAGTCCTTAGCAACAGACATCACTACAAGGATCAGGACCTGGAGGTTGACAGGGGCCAGATGGTAGGCAGCACCTGGCAGATGAAGGGATATTGATTTTGGATTTTTAAGCTAAACCAGGTAAGGCCTGGAGACATATAGGTAATAACACCTCGGACTGAAAGGCAGACAATCTGGCAGGCTTTTTTGGAGTTAGTAATAATAGCCAGGTGCCTGGGACCTGCCACCCACCCGTGGCTCCCACAGTCCTTTCCTTCAACAGCCCCGCTTTTGCTTTGCACATGCAAGTCTCCAGAGACGCATTCACCTGCCAGTGGTCTTCTTCTCCTGAAGTCATCTTCTTTGACTTCTCTATAGAGTTTGGATGTGTTGGGCCTCCTTACTTCTGGAAACTTTCCTGTTGGTTTTGAACTCACTGCATTATACAGATTCTCTGCCTCTCTTGTGTCCTTCTTTCTATCTGCCCTTCCATTACCACCTTCAAGACACTTTCTCTTTCAGAATTCTCTGTTCAGTCTGCTGCAATAATGGGCATTCAAGTACCCAGGCTTAAATCTTAGAATCATCATCTGCTATTTGTCCCTTTCCTCTCCAGTTCTGCACCCATCTTTTTCCCGATCAGACTCTTCCTTCTTTTATACTAATTTAGCATATTGGCAGCTCATGATTGTGCCTCCTGTTGAGTCTCACTGACTCTAGGTTCCCTCCCCTCCAACACAAGCTTCAAACACGGATAATATGTATTGTAACGTTCCTGCCTTATGCAACTTTGTGCTTCCCACTGCACACAGCACAATGCCTTTTGAAACAGGCACTCAACAAATATTTGTGTAATAAATTGGTAAAAAGAGGTGTGCTGGGCACTTCTGAAGTATGAGTGGCAACTCAGATAGGGAAAGACTGTAATTGAAATTTATAAATGCTTTTCTGTGAGAATGAACAAGAAGATTAAGCTATAAATATTCTTTCTGAGTAATTAAACAGAACAAAAGGTAATAATAGCATAAAATGTAATCATTTTTTAATAGCTTCTCAAAATTAAACAGGATTTATGGCAGTAAATCTTAAAGCACTTCCACTACCCATATTAGAGAACCATAATTCCTGGAGACTTAGAAATGGCCCAGTCCTTTGAATTGTTTTGAAATTATTACTATAGAGCCTGAAAGTTGCATCCTTGGTATTAAGGAACCATATTAGATGTTGTCAGGCCTGGCTTTTGATTTCACCCCACTTACTAAACTTGTAGATTATCCTGTTAGTGTTTGATGGATAATGACAGAAGACACAAGACTCCTGGGTCAGAGACAAAGGACTTTATTACTCACAGCACAGCAAGTAATATGATTTGCATCGGTTCCCTTGCCCTCCAAGTCCCAAGGAGATGAACAGCCCAGTGGATGCCTGAGCATGTAGTGAGTTGTATTAAAAGAGAGGAACAGTGAGCTTCGGAAGCCCTCCAAGGAGCCCACTGTTTGAGCTGCAGGGAGGCCTTGCAACTCATGTTACTGAGTAGATTCTTGACATTCCCAGCAAGAACCTGAAGGGACACTCAGGGCACATAGAAGATTGCCTCTTCCAACCTATGTCAGATAAGATTCATATTCAAAGTAACAGGGATATCAGTCTTGGCTTTCAGAATTTAGAATGTTGACTATTAGGATTCTTTGATGAATGTTCTTGGGTGAAAAAAAAGTGAATGGAAAAAACATGTTTGTTAGTAAGACATACAAATACAAATCAGATCATAAAGAAAGGGAGATGTAAGTTATAACTTGATGTTTTTCCACAACACACTATACTAAGCCAGATAAAATTCTCTTACTTTAGCACAAGAATTGAGACTTTTGAAAAAATCTTTTCCTTGCTATGCATTATTCTTAAAAGCCCATGACTATTTTACTGCAGCAGAATCTGACATCCAGATAGTTATCCTAACATTTTTAAATAATTTTTATTATGTTATGTTAGTCGCCATACAGTATATCCTTAGTTTTTGATGTAATGTTCCATGATTCATTATTTGCTTATAACACCCAGTGCACCATGCAATATGTGCCCTCCTTAATACCCATCACTGGCCTATCCCAGTCCCCCACTCCCCTCCCCTCTGAAGCCCTCAGTTTGTTTCCCAGAGTCCACAGTCTCTCGTGGTTCATTCCCCCTTCTGTTTACCCCCCCTTCATCCTTCCCTTCCTTCTCCTACCGATTTTCCTGCTATTTCTTATGTTCCATAAATGAGTGAAACTATATGATAATTGTCTATCTCTGCTTGTCTTATTTCACTTAGCATGATCTCCTCCAGTCCCATCCATGTTGCTGCAAATGTTGGGTAATCGTTCTTTCTGATGGCTGAGGAATATTCCATTGTATATATGGACTACATCTTCTTAATCCAGTCATCTGTTGAAGGGCATCTCGGCTCCTTCCACAATTTAGCTATTGTGGACAATGCTGCTATGAACATTGGGGTGCATAGGGCCTTTCTCTTCACTACGTCTGTATCTTTGGGGTAAATACCCAGTAGTGCAATGGGTGGATCAAAGGGTAGCTCTATTTTTAACTTTTTAAGGGACCTCCACACTGTTTTCCAAAGTGGCTGTACCATCTTGCATTCCCACCAACAGTGTAAGAGGGATCCCATTTCTCCACATCCTCTCCAACATTTGTTGTTTCTTGCCTTGTCAATTTTTGCCATTCTAACTGGTGTAAGGTTGTTATCCTAACATTTGGCCTCTTTACTGAGTTGTGCAAATTATGTTAGTGATACACATTCAAAACAGAAACTAGTCCTCTTTCTTAAAAGACATACGTTGGGTTTGGTCACAGGCCCTATCATCTATTCTAGTATTTGAACATAAAGAGATGTAGTAAAGCATATTAGTACCTCATGAAATCTCTGAGAAATCCTGACAAGCAGCTAGGGGTGCCACACCATCAGAAGATATACAATGAAGAGCAACCCAGCCAGGAGAAATGCCTAATCTCATGACAGGCTGTTGGGCAGAAACAGCACAGTGGCCACTGCCCATGGCTTGACAGCTATCATGCTCGGACTAGACCCTAGGTCCTCAGCCACAGCTGCCAGGAAACAGCATGCCTATACCACCATGTCTGCCGGAGAATCTTCTTTCTGTGATGACTCTTCCACATTCTCTCTTCTGCTTCTAGATTATACACTGTGCAACCTGATGGAGGGAGCTTGATCTCATACAGAACTTCTCTACGAGGGACTCAGGGGAAATGACATTTTAGCTTTATAGTACTTCAGGAAGACAAGATAGAGGGGTGATTGGAATAAGTAAGCCAGCCTTTAGCCTTCTCCATCAGTAGGTAGCATATACAAATAGTAAATCGCAAGTAGTTGTTAATGGTTGGTAAAGAAAGGACTGCAGTAATATATTACAGATGCTTATTGAATGTGTATAGACCAGTGCCATCCATCGGAAGCACGGTGTGAGCCACAAATGTGAGCCTTACATGTGATTTTACATTTTATAGTCCCCACAATAAAAAGGTAAAAAGCAGCAAGTGAAATTAATTTATTACTATAATTTAACCCAATATATCCAGAATATTATCATTTTATCATAGAATCTCAACATAAGGTTAAAAAAATATTTTGAATTCTGCATGCACACTGCTCCTCCACTTTGTGCCACATTTTCCTGCTCCTCTGTCCTCCAGCCACCTGGATGATGTGCACCTGCCACTGCCAAGGCCCAGCTTGTCACCCACCAGGTGAAGTCCCAGCTGGAAGCGAGGGAGAATAAGTACAGTATGTTTAAGACTGTGGAGTTTAAGAGCCACATGGTCTTGGGAGGAACCTCTTCATCCAGGTTCAGGTTGATGAGGACTTCCTGCGCGTGTGAGTATTTGAAAGTATCCTACACAAAAAACAGGCCATTAGCCTCACCTAGACATGAGACCCACAAAGCCAGGATGACCAGCTGACTTATTTCTAGGTCCCAATTTTGAATAAGGCTCATCATCCATGTGGTATAAATACACCTTTTGTTTTGTTTTGTTCTGTTTTGTGTTTATAGATATAAATAAAGAGAACTGGAGGCCTTCGAAGAAAGGATCAAGGAATCCCAGGGTGGTGCAGCAGAACTTCCTTGAAAATTGGTACTCGAATTTGAAATGTTAGAATTTACAGAGTTTGAAAATGGAAAATAATATGGCAAGTTTCAAGGTTGGTTATTTTCAAAGGTCTCAGAAGTCTTCACAGACTGGTTTTCCTTGCTGGGTTTGCTGGGGCTGAAAATTGACCCTCAGGAACCTAATTCTGTGAGCACAGTGAGTTCTTCTCATAGAAGCAAATGCATGGTAGCCAATCTCACCACATTGATACATGAAATCAAAGCACCATTTTAAAAAATTAAACCTTTTTTTTGAGACAATTGTAGATTGACATGTAGTTGTGAGAAATAAAACAGAGAGATCCCATGTACCCTTTTCCCAGTTTCCCCCAATAATAATATCTTGCAAAACCATGGTACAATATCACTACCAGGATATTGACATTGATACAGTCAAGATATAGAGCATTTCTATTACCACAGAACCCCTCATGCTACCCCTTTATAGCCCCATCTACTTCTACCTTCTTACCACCTCCTTTTTTTTTTTAATGCTTGACATCCACTGAATTGATCTCCATCTTATAAATTTGCCATTTCAAGTATATTATATAATGGAACATAAAGTATAACTTTTGGGGCTGGATTTTTTCACTCTGGAGATATAGCCAGGTTTTTGCATATATCAAAATTTGTTCCTTTTTATTGATAAGTAATATTTCTTTTGTATGAATGTGCCACTGTTTCACCCATTGAAGGACATCTGGGTTGTTTATCATATTTGGTTATTGCAAATAAAGGTGCAACAAACATTTATCTATAGTTTTTTTACTTATTTTTTTTTTTAAGGAGAGGTCCATTCTAGGACCTGTTCCTTTATCTTACCCACTACAATGCAAATAAGCTTTATGTACAGGCTTTAGTGTAAACATAAATTTCCATTTCTCTGGGATAAATACCCAGGTGTGCAATTGCTGGGTTGTATGGTTGTGATTATGTTTAGCTTTTAATGAAACTGTGGTCTAGGGTGGCTGTACCATTTTGCATTTTCAACAGCAATGTATGGGCAATCCAGCATTCCCACATCCTCATCAGCATTTGGTGTTGTCACTATTATTTATTTAAGCCATTCTGTATGGTGTGTAGTAATATCTCATTGCAGTTTTAATTTGCGTTTCCCTAATGGCTAATGATTTTGAACACATTTTTATGTGATTATTTGCCATCTGCATATCCTTTTCAGTGAAATGTCTCTCCATGTCTTTGAACAATTTTCTATTTTGGTTGTTTGTCTGTTTTTTACTGTTGAGCTTTGATGGTTCTTTATGTGTTCTAGATACCGGTCCTTTGTTGGATACACAGTATGCAAATATTTTCTTCCCATCTGTAGCACCTTGTCTTTTTATTCTCTTGACAGATCAAAATTATTATTTTGATGAAGTCCAATTTAGTAATTTTTCTTTTTATGAATCATGCTTTTGGTGTCTAAGAAGTCCTTTTACCACTAGATCCCAAGATGTTTTTCTAATTTTTTTTTTACTAAAAGTTTTATGGTCTTAGGTTTTACATTTAAATTGGTGATCCATTTTGAGATAATTCTTGCATAAAGTGTGAGGTTTAGGTAAAGGTTCATCTTCTTTTGCCCGTGGATGTCCAGTTGTTTCAGCACCATGTTTTGAAAAGTCTGTCTTTACTCCATTGAGTTGCTTTTGAACTTTTACCAAAAGTTGGTCTTATTTGTGTGGGTCTACTTCTGAGTTGCCATTTCATTGATCTATGTGTCTATGTTCTGCCAACAGGATGGAGAGAAGAGACATCCTTGCCTTGATCCTGATGTCAGGGCAAAAGTTTTATGTCTTTTAGTGTAATGCTAGCTGTAGGTTTTTTGCAAGAACTGTTTTTCTTCAAATTTTTATTTAAACTCTGGTTAGTTGGGATGCCTGGGTGGCTCAGTTGGTTAAACATTTGCGTTCGGCTCAGGTCATGATCTTGAAGTCCTGGAATTGAGCCCTGCGTCTGGCTTGCCATTCAGCAGGGAGTCTGCTTCTCCCTCTGCCTCTCCCCCTTGCTTGTGCTCTCACTCTCTCTCTCTCTCAAATAAATAAATAAAATCTTTAAAATTTTTTAAAATAAACTCTAATTAGTTAACATACAGTGCATTATTGGCTTCAGGGGTAGAATTCAGTGATCCACCACTTATATACAACATCCAGTGCTTATCATAACAAGTACCCTCCTTAATATCCATCACCCATCTAGCCCATCCCCCACCCTCTTCCCTCCATCAACCCTGTTTGTTCTCTATCATTAAGAGTATCTTATGGTTTGTTCCCTCTCTCTCTTTTATTCCCCCTTCCCGTATGTTCATCTGTTTTGTCTCTTAAATTCCACATATGAGTGAAATCATATGGTATTTGTCTTTCTCCACCTGACTTATTTTGCTTAGCATGATACCCTCTGGTTCCATCCATGTCGTTGCAAATGGCAAGATTTCATTCTTTTTAATGGCTGAGTAATATTCCATTGTAGGTATATATCACATCTTCTTTATCCATTCATCTGTCGTTGGACGTTGGGCTCTTTCCATAGTTTTGCTGTTGTTTTTTTTTTTTAAGATTTTATTTATTTACTTGATGGAGAGACAGCTAGCGAGAGGGGGAACACAAGCAGGGGGAGTGGGAGAGGAAGAAGCAGGCTCTTAGCGGAGCAGGGAGCCTCATGCGGGGCTCGATCCCAGGACCCCGGGATCGCGCCCTGAGCTGAAGGCAGATGCTTAACGACTGAGCCACTCAGGCGCCCCAATAGTTTTGCTATTGTTGATAATGCTGTTATAAACAGCAGGGTGCATGTACCCCTTTGAATCTGTATTTTTGTATCCTTTGAGTTAATACATAGTAGTGCAATTGCTGGATCATAAGGTAGTCCTATTTTTAAATTTTTGAGGAACCTCCACACTGTTTTACACGGTGGCTGTCCAGTTCACATTCCCACAAACAGTGCAAGCGGGTTCCCCTTTCTCTGTATCCTTGCCAATACCTGTTGTTTCTTGTGTTGTTCATTTTAGCCATTCTGACAGGTGTGAGGTGGTATCACATCATAGTTTTGATTTTTATTTCCCTGATGAATGATATTGAGCATTTTTTCATGTGTCTGTTAGCCATCTAGATATCTTTGGAATAGTGTCTGTTCATGTCTTCTGCCCATTTCTTAACTGAATTATTTGTTTTTTGGGTGTTGATTTTGATAAGTTCTTTATAGATTTTGGATACTATCAGATATGTCATTTGTGAATATCTTCTCCCATTCTGTAGGCTGCCTCTTAGTTTTTTTGATTGTTTCTTTTGCTGTGCAGAAGCTTCTTATCTTGATGAAGTCCCAATAGTTTATTTTTGTTCTTGTTTCCCTTACCTCCAGCGATGTGTCTAGTAAGAAGTTGCTATGGTTGAGGTCAAAGAGGTTGTTGCCTATGTTCTCCTCTAGGAGGACTGTCTCACGTTTAGGTCTTTTATCCATTTTGAATTTATTTTTGTGTATGGTGTAATAAAGTGGTCCAGTTTCCTTCTTCTGCATGTTGCTGTCCAGTTTTCCCAATACCATTTGTTGAAGAGACTGTCTTTTTTCCATTGGATGTTCTTTCCTGCTTCATCAAAGATTAGTTGACTATATAGTTGTGGGTCCATTTGTAAGTGTTTTTGATTAAGTTGAGGAATTTCCCCTCTCTTCTTATTTTTCTGAAAATTTTTATTATGAATGGGTGTTGCTCGGTCAAATGTTATTTCTTTACCAATTGATAAGATTATGGCATTTTTCTTCTTTAGCTTGTTAATATGGTAGATTATATTATTGATTTTATAATATTGAACAAGCCTTGCATCTTTGGAATAAACTCAAATTGGCCATGGTGGATAATTCTTTATAAATGCATAATATTTAAAAAATACATAAAATTTTTCATAATGTACAGTTATGTAAATAGTGTTAAGTATATTCACATTACTGTTAAGGAGATCTACAGAGCTTTTTTCTTCTTGCAAATCTGAAATTCTATATCCATTATATAACTTCCCTTTTTCCTCTCTCCCTAGCTCCTAGTCACCACCATTCTACTTCCTGTTTCTGTAAATTTAACTACTTCATCTACCTCATATAATTGGAATCATACAGTATTTGTCTCTTTGTGACTGGCTTATCTCACTTAGCACAATGTCCTCAGGATTCATCCATGTTGTAGCATATGACAGCAATTCCTTCTTTTTTAAGGCTGAATAATATTTCATTGTATGTATTGACCACATTTTAATTAGCCATTCATTGTTGACAGACACTTGGGTTGCTTCTACCTCTTGGCTATTGTGAATAGTGCTGTTACGCACATGGATGTGCAAATATCTCTTTGAGACCCTGCTTTCAATTCCTTTGGATAAATTTTCAGAAGTGGAATCCTGGATCATATAGTAGTTCTATTTTTAATTTTTTGAGGAACCCTATACTGTTTTCCATAGGGGCTGCACTATTTGGCAATCTCACTAACAGTGTACAGAGATTCCAATTTCTTCACATCCTCACCAACACTGGTTATTTACTGTTTTTTGGGTTTTTTTTTTTTTTAGTAGTAGCCATCCTAATGAGGGTGAAGTGACAGTCCCTACTCTCCCTACTTTCTCTAATACCAGCCACTCTTGTAGGGGCAGGTAGATTGGGGCATACTGATACCATCTGGTGAGGGTGGAGGTCTCAGTTCCTCACTTGGCTTTTGCTGATGGAAATGAGGGCCCACTGTTTTTTTTAATTTGGTGTTAGCTATAGTAAAGTGGTTATTGTCTAAAAGTTTTCTGCCTCTTTCCTGGTCTGTCAATTAGAGAGAGCAGATTTTCCTTGAGTCTTCCTTTTTTTTTTTTTTTTTTTTGTCTGCACCCATTGGCATCATTGGGCTGCCAGCTTCTCCAGTTTTCAGTCTGGGGTACAGGAGGCAAAAAAAGAAATGCAGAGAATTTACCACCATATTGTTCCTCAGGTCCTAAGATTTCTCATCAGCCTGCCTTTTCTCTTTCAGAGTTTTATGTTTGTTTCATATAATGTCATAGTACATTTATATAATATATTGTTGTACTTAGTGGGAGGAATATGGAAAAGGACATCTATTTTTTCTTCTAGGCTAAAGGGCCAGTTTTTAAATTTTCTGATAAAAATGTGATTGCCATGGAGACCAGAAAGTCTAGCTTGTTTTAACATTGCTAACATATTCTCTTGTGTAGGTTGTCCTATGTGGGAGGACAAATTGTAATCAGGAGGTTGTTGAGTAAGTTTGGAATTAGGGCATTGGTTGTTAGATGAACAAATAAAGTTTAAAGTCACCAGACTAATGCAACTTGATGCAATCATCTTTTCCAGCAAGACTTTACCGCCAACTTATGCATCTTTCCTCTGTATGCAACAAGAGTCAATACAGCCTGGTTAATAGTAGTGTGGACTAGGGCTAGGTTGGCCGGCTTTGAGTTCTGGCTCTGCCTCTGATAAATTTTGTGGTCTTGGGCAGGTCATGTAGCTTCTCCATTTCTTTACCTGTGAAATAAAGACAACCAAATTATCTGCTTCATAGAGTTGCTTTGAAAATGAAATAGTGAAAACATGTAAAGCACTGAGAAGTCTCTGGCATGTATCAAACACTCAAAACACTTTAACTCTTATTAATTCTTACCAAGCATCCTGAAAGACATGATCATTTACTAAATATGTTAATAGAATCATAGGATAGTCAACTCTTGTTACACTTTGGTTCCTTCAGGAAGTCTTTGCCTGTCCTTTGATTCATTTATGTTGATTTCATGATTGAGTGTTTAGAGAACTGTCACATTTCCCTCGTCAACAAGTTTTACATTTTAGCTATCAAGAAACCCTGGTGCACTGAATGTAATACCTGGACCATTGGTAAGAGTCTGAGAGCATTTCAGGTGAAGGAAATGTGGAAGGAGACTGTTTAGAATGTGAGTGAGCAGGATTGGTAGGCATTTGAGTGGACTGGGGTCATGATAGGGAGAAGGGCCAAATTATCACAAATCTTGAATTCCAGTTTAAGAAATTTGATTTTTTTAACAATTGGAAAAAAATAGACAAATTGGTCTAGAGCATGAATTTTTAATTTTTTTACATCATTATGCCCTTAGTCTATCTAAGAAAATTCATAGACCCCCTTCTCAGAATAACATACATAGGATTACAAAGGAAATAAACTACAATGACACAGTTTCAAATATTTAAATTAATATATATATACTTCTTTAATAGTATTAAATAACAAAATCTATTAATTATAATTTCAGTGTACTGAGTAGTATAAATATTATTTTGCAATATTCACAAAAATTAATATGATGTAAAAATATCAGTGATTTCTGTTGTTGGACAAAACCATAGGTACTGATATGACTTTTATATTTGTGATTTGTTGCTTACATTCATAATTGAACAAAAATGCTAAATTTTAGTTACAGGGAAGTGAAAACGAAGTTGCTTTTTTTTCTTCCCCATCTAAATTTATAACTGTGGATCCTATGCATGAAATTCTTGCAGGTCGATGGGTGTCCGGTTAAAAATCTCTGGTCAGTGAGCTGTTTGGTTTGACTCCTTAAGCCTATAAAAGAGCATAGATGTGACCTAGACCTACCATCTGCCACCTCATTGCTTCAAAATTGAATAACTTGGAAATGTAAAGAGGCACAGTGTCATCTCTGATTTAGATATAGGCAGACATTATAGCACAATTAACTAACAAAGAAATGCAAAATTTCACATGTAGAATTTTTTGATAATTTTATTAGACATTTATTTCTTTAACTTTTAAATACACAAATTCAAAGGTAAAGAATAGAAGGGTAAATCTACATGACTCAAAATGCAGCACTAAAGCACATGATCTATTCAGACAAGAACGGAAATAAACCCATCAATGATTGTGTGTTAACTTCATGCTTGGCACTAAGAGAGGAGAAAAAAAAGTATGTTCTGAAACCCAGATTGAACAAGTAAATTATCGAATGATTCATGTAAGTTGACATTCCTAGCTGTTGCCTGGACACCAGCACTCTAAATTGATGGTGCCCATCCTCTGGTGACTCAGAAAACTTAAATAAAACAGAATCAAGCAAATTTAACCAATTTGAGGTTACACTTTCTCCTGAAAGATTGGTTACTTGTTTATTTAAGACATCAATTCTCTGGCTACCCTTCCCCCTTCCAGGGAGCTTACTCCCAGTTGAACCAAAAAGAGCTAACTATACAGACCCAAATAAAAGTGGCAGGATTGTTTAGAAGTCAGATGAATAAAATTGTCTGATAGAGTGGTCTATACATGTATGTATTTGCTATTTATTCTAGCTTACAATTTTCATCATCAATATCAGTAGTGCTAAGGAGCTTTTTTTAGGACATGCACTATTTACATATTCAGAAGTGAGAGCAAGTTTTAGCTATTCAGTATGAGTTTCTACATCTTTAGGTGGATTTCCATTGTTAGCTAATGTTTATTGAACATTTAGTACACTTCAGACACTGTTTTAAATCTGGATAGTAACTTTTTCAATCTCCTTAATAACATTAATATATTTTTTTTATAAAGAAGAAAATTGAAGCAGCAAATGGCCCAGTAATGTCCACACGGCTGGTAAGAGGGGATTTGGGTGTTTAGACTCCAGAGTTTGCACACTCCACATTACCACATAATCACTATGATCTCTTGCTTTCTTCAGTAGAATATAAATGTTAGATGCAAGCTAATTCCTATTGTTTTCTATAATATAATAATTTGTAAGGTTGGAGCTAGTATCTTAGGCAAGAATGTATGAAGAAATTGATAAATACTTAGCTATTTTTTCCGGGAGAATTCAGGGAATTAAAATGGGAAAGATAAGTTACAGACACAGAAATTAAAAATGATACAATGTATACATTTTAGGTTTTGGACACTTTGTATTTTTTTTTTAATTCTCAGATGGAACATTTGCTACCAAAAAGTCACAACCAATATGTCAGGGGTTGATCAAGACCATGAATTGACCAAAGCCAAAAGAAATATATTGGCCTTGATTTATCTGGGGATATTTGAATTCTTTCCAAGCTGAACATTTGAATAAGCAGCATATGATCAACATTTGAAAACTTTAACTTTATTGTTTGTTTGTTCTTTATAGACTTCTAGAGCAGAGTTGAGTTAGTTTTACTCCTGAATTCATGGAACACTGTCATCATCCATTTGTGCAAGATGTCTTGGATGGTCTTGAGAGATTTTTTTTTCCTTTCACACCATGTCCCTCATTCCTACTCTCCTCATTCTTCTTTATGAGCACAGAGTCTAATGTTTTTAATGTATCCTTGAAAGATAAACCCTGTTGTTTTGTGTTTGCATATAAAATATGATACTGTAGATATTGTTACATATTTTTCACACATCTATCCATGTTGCCAAGATCCATAGGTCTATCTGTACTATGTTTGTACACATCTGGTTAATTTGGTTGCCTCGATCTTTTTACTCTCCTAAACAATGCTGCAATAAACATCCTTATATATGTCCTCCTATCAGCATGTTTCTCCTGGTGATGTACTCAGGAGTGGGATGTCTGGGGTATAATATGTACTGTGTATAGTTTTACTAAATACTGCTAGAATGCACTTCACAAAGTACCCCCTACTTATACTCCATCATCAGGACATGTGGGTTCCATTTCTTCACATAATGACCAGGACTTAGTTTTAGTTGAATTCCTACCTTTTTGCCAATATGATTGATTAAATCACATTATTGTTTAAATTTTCCTTTCTATGATTAGCAGCAAAGTTGAGGATATCCAGGTTTTCTCTTCTGTGAAGAGCCTTTTATTCTTTGTTGCTATTTCTATTGAGTTTTAAAACATTTTTCTCCTTGAATTTTCAGGAAGACATTTTATGTATGCATGTGTTTATTTTTGTTTGCTTTCCACATTTTAAAGTAGATGCTGATTAATATTATGGTTTCTTTTATTTTGGTGTAATTCTTGTGAATACGTGCTCCTAACATTTTAAGTGCTCTCATTAATATCTTCATCTGATTCTTATGTTCCATAGATGAGAGAAATCATATGATAATTGTCTTTCTCTGCTTGACTTATTTCACTTAGCATTATCTCCTCCAGTGCCATCCATGTTGCAGCAAATGTTGAGAACTAGGAAGATCAGTAGGGGAAGAAAGGAATAAAGAAAGGGGGAGTAATCAGAGGGGGGAATGAAGCATGAGAGACTATGGACTCTGAGAAACAAACTGAGGGCCTCAGAGGGGAGGGGGTGGGGGAATGGGATAGGCTGGTGATGGGTAGTAAGGAGGGCACGTATTGCATGGTGCACTGTGTGTTATACGCAACTAATGAATCATCAAACTTTACATCGGAAACCGGGGAGGTACTGTATGGTGACTAACATAATATAATAAAAAATCATTAAAATAAAAAAAAATCTTCATCTGAAATTGGAGAAAGACTTGAATAGACATTTTTCTGAAGAAGTTATATAAATGGTAAACAGGTACATGCAAAGATGCTCAATATCACTAGTCATTAGGGAAATGCACATTAAAACCACAATGAGATATCACCTCATGCTTGTAAAAGAGACAAGAGGTAACAAATGCTAGTATGAATGTGGAAAAAAGGGAACCCTTTTTAAAAAGTTTTTATTTAAATTTCAGTTACTTAATATACAGAGTAATATTAGTTTCAGGTATACAACAGAGTGATTCAACACTTCCATACAACACCCGGTGCTCATCACAAGTGCACTTCTAATCCTCATCACCTATTTCACCCATCCACTCACCCATCTCCTCTCATAACCATCAGATAGTTCTCTATAGTTAAGAGTCTGTTTGTTGGTTTGCCTCTCTCTTTTTCTTTTTTTCCCCTTTGCTCATTTGTTTTGTTTCTTAAGTTCCACATATGAGTGAAATCATATGGTATTTGCTTTGCCTTCCTTTGACTGCCTTATTTCACTTAGCGTAATACACTCTAGCTCCACCCATGTCGTTGCAAATGGCAAGATTTCATTCTTTTTTATGGATGAATAATATTCCATCATATATATATATATATATATATACATATACATATGTATATGTATACACACTCACACACACACCATTCATCAGTTGATGGATACTTGGGCTGTTTCCCTAATTTGGCTATTATGATAATATGGCTATATACATTGGGGTCCATGTATCTCTTAGAATTAGTATTCTTGTATTCTTTGGGTAAATATCAAGTAGTGCAATTGTTGGCTCATAGGGTAATTCTGTTTTTAAATTTTGAGGAAACTCCATACAGTTTTTCACAGTGACTTCACGAGCTTGCATTCCCATCAATAGTACACAAGGATTCCTTTACCTCCACATCCTCGCCAACACCTGTTAGTTCTTGTATTGTTGATTTTAGCCTTTCTGGCGGGTGTGAGGTGATATCGCATTGTAATTTTGATTTGTATTTCCCTGGCGATGAGTGATGTTGAGCATCTTTCATGTGCCTGTTAACCACCTGGATGTTTTCTTTGGAAAAGTGTCTATTCATGTCTTATGCCCATTTTTTAATTGGGTTATTCATTTTTGGGGTGTTGAGTGTTATAAGTTCTTTATATTATTTTAGATACTAAACCTTTATCTAAATATGTCATTTGTAAATATCTTCTTTCATTCTGTACATTCCCTTTTTGTTTTGTTGATTGTTTCCTTCACTGTACAGAAACATTTTATTTTGATGAAGTCCCAATAGTTTAGTTTTGCTTTTGTTTCCTTTGCCTCAGGAGACATATCTGGAAGGAATTAGCTATGGCCAATGTCAAAGAGGTTACTACCTGTCTTCTTCTCTAGCATTTTAATGATTTCAGGTCTCACACTTGGGTCTTTCATTCATTGTTATTTATTTTTGTGTTTGGTGTAAGAAAATGGTCCAGTTTCATTCTTTTGCATGTTGCTGTCCAGTTTTCCCAACATCATTTGTTGAAGAGACTGTCTTTTTCCCATTGGATATTCTTTCCTGTTTTGTCAAAGATTGATAGCCCATATAGTTATGGCCTCATTTCCAGGTTCTATTCTGTTCCGTTGATCTATGTATCTGTTTTTGTGCCGATACCAATACTGTTTTGGTCAGATAACTTGAGGTACAGAATTGTGATGCCTCCAGCTTTGTTTTTCTTTTTCAAGGTTGCTTTGGATATTCACTGTCTTTTTAAAAATTAATTAATTAATTAATTATGTTCAGTTAGCCAACATATAGTACATTGTTAGTTTTTGACATAGTGTTCAACGATTCATTAGTTGCATATAATGCCCAGTGCTCATCACACCACATGCCCTCCTTAATATTCAGTGTCTTTGTGGTTCTGTACAAATTTTAGGATTGTTTGATCTACCTCTGAGAAAATGCTGGTGGTATTTTGATAGGGCTTTCATTGCATGTGTAGATCACTTTGAGTAGTGTAGACATTTTAACCGTATTTGTTCTTCTAATCCATGAGCATGGGATGTTTTTCCATTTCTTTGTGTCATCTTCAATTTCTTTTAACAGTATTTTATAGTTTTCAGAGTACAGATCTTTTAACTCCTTGGTTAGATTTATTCTTAGGTATCTTACTGTTTTGGGTGCAATTGTAAATGAGATTGTTTTCTTGATTTCTGTTTCTTATGCTTCATTATTGGTGTATAGAAATGCAATGGAATTCTGCACTTTGATTTTGTATACTGTGACTTTATTGAATTTATCAGTTCTAGCAGTTTTTTAATGGAGTCTTTTGGGTTTTCTATATAGAGTACCAAATAGTGAAATAGTGAAAGTTTAACTTCTTCTTTGCCCATTTGTATGTCTTTCATTTTTTTGTTGTTGTTGTCTGATTGCTGAGGCTAGGACTTCCAGTACTGTGTTAAATAACAGTGGTGAGAGTGGACATTTCTGTCTTGTTCCTGACCATAGAGGAAAAGCTCTTAGTTTTTCCCCATGAGGATGATATTAGTTGTGGGTTCCTCATATATGGTCTATATTATGTTGAGATATTTTCCCCCTAAACCTACTTTGTGGAGGATTTTTATCAAGAATGGACGCTGTATTTTGTCAAATGCTTTATCTGCATCTATTGAGATTATATGCATCTACTGAGAAGAAGAAAGGTTCTTATTCTTTCTTTTTAATGTGGTGTATCACGTTGATTGATTTGTGAATATTGAACCACCTTGAAACCCAGGAATAAATCCCCCACTTGATTGTGGGAATGATTTTTTTAAAGTATTGTTGGCTTTGGTTTGCTAGTATTTTATTGAGAATTTTTGCATCCATATTCATCAGGGATATTGGCCCTAGTTCTAAATCATACTACACATTTTTTTTCTGGTCACAATGCTATGAAACTTGAAGTCAATCACAAGAAAACATTTAGGAAAACCACAAATACATGAAGGTTAAACAATATGCTACTAAGCAATGAATTGGTCCACTAGAAAATCAAAGAAAAAATTAAAAAAATACATAGAAACAAATGAAAATAAAAACACAATGGTCCAAAGCCTTTGGGGTGCAGCAGAAGTGGTCCTAAGAGAGAAGTATGTAGCAATACAGGTCTACCTCAAAAAACAAGAAAAATCTCAAATAAAAAATCTAACCTTACACTTAAAGGAGCTAGAAGAAGAACAACAAATGAAGCCCAAAGGCAACAGAAGGAAGGAAATAGTAGAGCTTAGAGTAGAAATAAATTATATAGAAACTGAAGAAGCAATAAAACCATCAATGAAACCAGGAACTGGTTCTTTGAAAAAAAATTAATAAAATTAAGAAATCTCTAGCTAGGCTTATTGAAAAAAAAAGAGAAAGACTAAGTAAATAAAATCACAAATAAGAGAGGAGAAATAGCAACCAACACCACAGAAATACAAATAATTCTAAGAGAATATGATGAAAAACTATATGCCAACAAATTGGACAACCTGGAAGAAATGGAGAAATTCCTAAAAACATATAAACTACCAAAACTGAAATGAAAGAAATAGAAAACTTGAACAGAGCAATACCCAGCAAAGAAATTGAATCACTAATTAAAAAACTCCCAACAAGCAAAAATCCAGGGTCAGATGGCTTCACAGGTGAATTCTACCAAACATTTAAGGAAGAATTAATACCTATTCTTCTCAAACTATTCCAAAAAATAGAAAAGGAAGGAAAACTTACAAATTCATTCTATGAGGCCAGAAAAAGAACCCTTGTACACTCTGATGGTGGGTTTGTAAATTGGTACAACCACTGTGGAAAATAGTATAGAGGATTATCACAAAATAAAAAAAATAGAACTACCATATAATCCAACAATCCCACTTCTGTGTTTTTATCCAAAGGAAATGAAGACACTAACTCAGATATCTGCATCCCCATGTTCATAGCAACATTATTTACAATAGCCAATACAAACCTAAGTGTCCACTGATGGATGAATGGATAAAGAAATTGTGGTATATGTACACGATGGAATATTATTCATCCATAAAAAATGATGAAATCCCACTATTTACCATAACATGTGTGGACCTCTGGGGGGATTATGCTGTGAAATTAGTCAGACACAGAAAGACAACTACTGTATGATCTCACTTATGTGTGGATATATAACAAAACAAAACAGAACAAAACAAATCGAAACAAAAATCCCACCAAACTCATAGAAAAAGAGATCAGATATATAGTTACCAGAGGTAGGAAATTGGGGGATGGGGAAATGGAGGAAGTGGGTGAAAAGGTATAAACTTCCAATTATAGGGTAAATAAGTACCAGATAAATAATGAACAACATGCTGACTATAGCTAATGTTGCTCTATGTTATAGAGGAAAGTTGTTAAGGGAGTACATGCTATGAATTCTCATCAAAATGATAGATTTTTTTCTTTTCTTTTGATCATGTCCAAATGAGGTGATGGATGTTAGCTGAATCTACTGTGGCAATAATTTCACAATATATGTAATTCAAACCATAATGCTGTACACCTTAAACTGATATAGTGATATATGTCAATTATTTCTCAGAACTGGAGAAAAACCTGCTTTTGGAAATAAAGTTCTTTTAGAAGTAATTTCATTCCTAACATTTCCCTGTTAGCTATAGACACAGTATCTTTAATTCTTCAAGTCACAGTTTTCTGAGAGACATGGTTTTTAGGGATGCTAAGCTTTGAAATTTTTAATTAAATTATCACAAATGAAATAAATATCATAGCTATAGACACAATATATAGCTATAGACACAATATCTTTAATTCTTCAAGTCACAGTTTTCTGAGAGACATGGTTTTTAGGGATGCTAAGCTTTGAAATTTTTAATTAAATTATCACAAATGAAATAAATATCATTTGTAATTTCTTCCACTACTTAAACTTTTTCTAGATGTAGGAAGAACTCATTTTTAATTAATTATATGTGTGTATACAGATATGGAGAGGAAATATATTTTTTAACAACTTCATTATTATAAAATTTACATAACACACAATTGACACTTTTAAGGTGTACAATAAAATGGTTTTTATTATATTCACAGAGCTGTGCAGTCATCACCAGTTTTAGAACATTTTTGTCAACTGAAGAAAGGAACCCTCTTCTCATTAGAAGTCATCCCCATGCTAGACGACTACTAATCTTCTTCCAGACTATAGATTTGCCTAATTTGGACTTTTCATGAATGGAATAATATGTGGTCATTTGTGATTGATTTCTGTAACTTAACAAATTTTTTTCAAGGTCATTCATGTTTTAACATGTATCAGTGGTTCAGTCCTTTATATTATGGGATAATATTCCGTTGTACGGCTGTACCACGTCATATTTATGTTTGCCTCTTAGATACTTATTTTTTTTCACTTTTTGTCTATTATAAATAAAGCTACTATGAACATTTGTGTACAAGTTTTTATGTGAACAAGTTTTTATATATCCATTTTCCTGGGTGGATAGCTGGGCCATATGGTAACTATATTTAACTTTTTGAGAAACTGTCAGTATGTTTTCCAAGGCAGCTGCACCACTTTACATTTCCACCAGCAGTGTATAAGGGTTCCAATTTCTCCACATCCTCTGCAACCCTTGTTATTATCTTTCTTTTTGATCAGAGTCATCACAGTGGGTATAAAGTGGCATCTCACTGTGGTTTTGATTTGTATTTCCCTGATGGCTAAAAATGGTGAGCATTTTTCATGTGCTCATGAACCTTTTTTGTATCTTCTTTGGAGAAACGTCTATTCAGAACTTTTACCCATTTTTAATTGGATTATTTGTCTTTTTATTTTAGAGTTGTAAGAATTCTTTGTCTATATTTTAGATACAAGTCCCTAATTAGATACAGAATTCACAAATATTTTTTCCAATGGTGTGACTTTTTTTCACTTTCTTGATGGTATTCTTCGAAGTTTTTAATTTCGATGAAGTGAAATTTTCTATTTTTTTTTCCTTTTATTGTTTGTGCTTTTGGTATTTCAAGAAGACCAAAATTTATGTCTATGTTTTCTTGTAAGAGTTTTACAGTTTTAGCACTTATATTTAGGTCTTTGATTCATTTTGAGTTAATTTTTGTATATGGTATGAGTTAGGATATCCAATTGTCCCACATCAATTGTTGAAAAGACGATTCTCCATTGAGATGTCTTGAGACCCTTGTTGAAAATCAATTGATCACAAAGGGGACTGTTTATTTTTGGACTTTTAGTTCTATTCCATTAATCTACTTGTCCATTACTGTGTTATTATCACACTGTCTTGATAACTATAGATCTGCAGTCTAAGTTTTGTAATATGGAAGTGTGACTCTTACAACTTTTTCCAACATCACTTTGATTATTTGCAGTCCCCTGAATTTCTTATATATTTAAGATAAGCTTGTCAATTTCTGCAAAAAAAAAATCACTAGCTGGGATTTTGATATGGATTGCATTGAATCTGTCAGTCAAATTGGAGAGTATTGCCATTTTAACAATTGTAAATGTTTCAATTCATGACCATAGGTTATCTTTCCATTTACATAGGTTTTTTAAAAAAAATTCCTTTCAACATGTTTTATAGATTTCAGAATGTTTTATACTTCTTTCATTAAATTTACCTAAGTATTTTATTATTTTTGATGTTCTCATAAATAGAATTTTTTAAATTTAATTTTTTGGATAGTTTGTTGATAGTGCAGAGAAATACAATTTATTTTGCAGATTGATCTCATGTCCTGCAATTTTGTTGCAGTCATTTATTTTCTTTCTTTAAGGGAATTTCTTACTATTTTTTATATATAAGATTATGTCATCTGTCAATGGGATAGATAACCCTCCCCCCAGCAATGGGATAGTTTTACTTCTTTCTTTTTTTCCTACTGCTGTGAGACTATTCATTTATTAACATATAATGTATTATTTCTTTCAGGGGTACAGGTTTGCAATTCATCCATCTTACACAACATCCAGTGCTCACCACAACACATATCCTCCCTAACATCCATCACCCAAACAACCTATCACGCCACCCTCTCCCCTCCAGCAACCCTTGGTTTTTTTCCTGAGAGTAAGAGTCTCTTATGGTTTGTCTCCTTCTCTGGTTTTGTCTTGTTTCATTTTTTCCTCTCTTCCCCTAAGATCCTCTGCCTTGTTTCTTGATTTCTGCATATCAGTGAGATCATATGATAATTATCTTTCTCTGATTGGCTTATTTTGCTTAGCATAATACCCTCTAGTTCCACCCACATCATTTCTAATGGCAAGATTTCACTTTTTGATGGCTGCATAATATTCCATTGTATGTATGTATGTATGTGTGTATATATATATATATATATATATTACATCTTCTTTATTCATCTGTCAATGGACATCTGGTCTCTTTCCATAGTTTGGCTGTTTTGGACATTGCCGCTATAAACATTGGGGTTCAGGAGCCCCTTCATATCACTACATTTGTATCTTCGGGGTAAATACCCAGTAGTGCAACTTCTGGGTTATAGGGTAGCTCTATTTTCAACTTTATGAGGAACCTCCATACTGTTTTCCAGAGTGGCTTCACCAGTTTGTATTCCCACCAACAGTGTAGGAGGGTTCCCCTTTCTCTGCATCCTTGCCAACATCTGTCATTTCCTGACTTGTTAATTTTAGCCATTCTGACTGGTATGAGGTGGTATCTCATTGTGGTTTTGATCTGTATTTCCCTGATGCTGAGTGATGTTGAGGACTTTTTCATGTGTCTGTTGGATGTCTTCTTTGCAGAAATGTCTGTTCATGTCTTCTGCCCATTTCTTGATTGGATTATTTGTTCTTTGGGTGTTGAGTTTGGTAAGTTCTTTATAGATTTTTGATACTAGCCCTTTATCTGATATGTTATTTGCAAATAACTTCTCCCATTCGCCAATTGTCTTTTGGTTTGGTTAACTGTTTCCTTTGCTGTGCAAAAGCTTTTTGTCTAAATGAAGTCCCAATAGTTCATTTTTGTCTTTGTTTCCCTTGCCTTTGGAGATGTGTCTAGCAAGAAGTTGCTGCAGCCAAGGTCAAAGAGTTTCTGCCTGTATTCTCCTCAAGGATTTTGGTGGATTCCTGTCTCATATTTATGTCTTTAAGGGCTTTGACTGACACACTGGACAAGATGGACTTCACAGATATATTCAGAACATTCCATCCCAAAGCAACAGAATACACATTCTTCTCAAGTGCACATGGAACATTCTCCAGAATAGATCACATTCTGGGTCACAAAACAGATCTCAACTGCTACCAAAAGATTGGGATCATTCCCTGCATATTTTCAGACCACAATGCTTCGAAACTGGAACTCACTCACAAGAGGAATGTTGTAAAGAACTCAAATACATGGAAGCTAAAGAGCATCTTACCAAAGAATGAATGGGTCAACCAGGAAATTAAAGAAATTTTAAAAATCATGGAAACAAATGAAAATGAAAACACAATGGTTCAAAATCTTTGGGATGCAGCAAAGGTGATCCTAAGAGGGTAGTATATAGCACTACAAGCTTTTCTCAAGAAACAAGAAAGGTCTCAGATACACAACCTAACCCTACACCTAAAGGAGCTGGAGAAAGAACAGCAGTTAAAGTCTAAACCTCACAAAGGAAGGGAAATAATAAAGATTACAGCAGAAATCAATGAAATAGAAACTAAAAGAACAGTAGAACATATCAACAAAACTGGGAGCTGATTCTTTGAAAGAATTAGTAAGATTGATAAACCCCTGGCCAGACTTATCAAAAAGAATAAAGGACCCAAATAAAATCATGAATTAAAGAGGAGAGAGCACAACCAACACTGAAGAAATACAAACAATTATAAGAATGTATTGTGAGCAACTATATGCCAACAAATTAGGCAATCTGGAAGAAATGGATGCGTCCCTAGAGACGTGTAAACTACCAAAACTGAACCAGGACAAAATAGAAAACCTGAACATACCCATAACCAGCAAGAAAATTGAAGCAGTGATCAAAAATCTCCCAACAAACAAGTGTCCAGGGCCAGATGGCTTCCCAGGGGAATTCTACTAAAGATTTAAAGAAGAATTAATACCCATTCTTCTGAAGCTGGTTCAAAAAATAGAAATGGAAGGAAAACTTCCAAACTGCTTTTATGAGGCCAGCATTACTTTGATTCCAAAACTAGACAAAGACCTCACCAAAAAGGAGAATTATGGACTAATATCCCTGATGAACATAGATTCAAAAATTCTTACCAAAATACTAGCCAATAGGATTCAACAGTACATTAAAAGGATTATTCACCAAGACCAAGTGGGATTTATTCTTGGGTTGCAAGTTTGGTTCAACATCTGCAAATCAATTAATGTGATACACCACAGTAATAAAAGAAAAGACAAGGACCATATGATCCTCTCAATAGATGCAGAAAAAGCATTTAACAAAGTACAGCATCCTTTCTTGATTAAAACTCCCCCACAGTGTAGGGATAGAGGGTACATACCTCAATATCATAAAAGCCATCTATGAAAAACCCATAGCAAATATCATTCTCAATGGGGAAAAAACCGAGAGCTTTTCCCCTAAGGTCAGGAACATGGCAGGGATGTCCACTATAACCACTGCTATTCAACATAGTACTGGAAGTCCTAGCCTCAGCAATCAGACAACAAAAGGAAATAAAAAGCATCCGAATCAGCAAAGAAAGAGTCAAACTCTCACTCTTTGCAGGTGACATGATCCTTTATGTGGAAAACCCAGAGTCTGCTCCAAAATTGCTAAAACTCATATAGGAATTCAGTAAAGTGGCAGGATATAAAATCAATACACAGAAATCAGTTGCATTTCTATACACCAACAATGAAGCAGAAGAAAGAGAAATTAAGGAGTCAATCCCTTTTACTATTGCACCCAAAACCATAAGATACCAAGGAATAAATCTAACCAAAGAGGCAAAGGATCTGTACTCAGAAAACTATAGAATATTCATGAAAGTAATTGAGGAAGACATAAAGAGATGGAAAAATATTCCATGCTCATGGATTGGAAGAACAAATATTGTGAAAATGTCTATACTACCTAGAGCAATCTACATATTCAGTGCAATCTCTATCAAAATACCATCAACTTTTTTCAAAGAACTGGAACAAATAATCCTAAAATTTGTATGGAAACAGAAAAGACCCCAAATAGCCAAAAGAATGTTGAAAAGAAAACCAAAGTGTGTGGCATCACAATTCCAGACTTCAAGCTCTACTATAAAGCTGTAATCATCAAAACAGTATGGTACTGGCATAAAGACATGCACACAGATCAATGGAACAGAAGAGAGAACCCAGAAATGAACCCTGAACTTTATGGTCGACTAATTTTCAAATGGCATTGGGAAAATTGCACAGCCACATGCAGAAGAATGAAACTGGACCATTTCTTTACGGCATACACAAAAATAGACTCAAAATGGATGAAAGTTTTACTTCTTTCCATGTAATCTAGGTGACTTTTATTTCATTTTCTTGCCTAATTGCCTTGGCTAGAATCTCCATTATAATGTTGAATAGAATTGCAACAGTGAACATCCTTATCTTGTTACTTATCTTAGGGGGAGGGCATTCAGTCTTTCTCGTGAAGTGTGACGTTTGCTGTGACTTTTTTGTAGATGGTCTTTATCAGACTGAGGAAGTTCCTTTCCATTCCTAGTTTGTTTTATGTTTTTAGCATAAAAAGGTGTTGGATTTCATCAAGTGTTATTTCTGCATCTATTGAGATGTTCATGTGATTTCAGTTCTTTTTTATATTGACATGGTATACTTCATTAATTAATTTTTGGATGTTAAGTCTACCTTACCTTCTTGGAAAAATCTCATTTTCTCATGATGAATAATACTTTTATGTATTGCTGATTCAGTTTGCTGGTATTTTGTTGAGGATTTTTAAAACCTATATTCATAAGGGATACTGTAATATAGTCCTTTTCTTATGATGTCTCTGTCTGCCTTTGGTATCAGGGTGATTCTGGCCTCATAACATGTTAAGAGTGTTCTCTCCTTTTCAACTTTTTGGAAGAGTTTGAAAAAGATTGGTATTAATTCTTTAAATGTTTGGTACAATTCTCCAGGGAGACAATCTAGTTCTGGGCTTTATTTCATTGATAGAGTTTTGATTCCTGGTTAAATCAGCCCATAGGATGCCCTTCAACTTCTTTTATGACTTTGTTTAAATGCCACCTCATTAGAGTTTCTCTCTGTCTATCATTCACATAAGAACATCTCTTAACTCTCTCAGCATTGCGTATGGCTTTGCCCTGCCTTATTTCTCTTAGAAGCTTTTGTCAACATTGCCATCACATATATATATGTAAGTATTTGTGCAAGTTGGACTGGCTCCCTGCTTTGTCTCCAGTACCTGCTATGCAAGGCACACAGAGAGTGTTTGATGGATGGTTGTGAATGAATTGGGAGGGCAAATGTGATCCCGCTGAATGTGGCAGAGCTGCCAGAAAAACTGTTAGAGGGACTCAGTCTGATCAAAGTGTGGCAGTGAATGTGCAGGTGATACATGATTTGGATAATAACCTGGCCATTTCCAATTTTATATGGAAATAATTCCAGTGGGAGAAAAATAACTGTTTCACCTTTTCAGTTACTTTAATAACTGAATAACTGAGATACAATTTTTAGTGAGAAGACTTCAAATAAATATAACTTAAAGTGATTAGTTTACATTATTTCCCCCCAAGCTGACACTCTTTTATTTGAGGGGGGTTTACTGGTTAATGTTAAGCACTTCTGAAGACTTGGCTCAAAATGCAAAGAATATCACATCAGAGAATTTATCACAAATTCTTGAACAAAGCCTGGTTTTTGGAAGTAGACACACTTCTGAAAATCTTATGCACTGTCACCTCTAGGGTCTGTGACCTGGGGCTGGGGACAATGGGAGTAGGGGAATTTATTCAACTTCAGCTTATTCTTTGTAAAAAGGACACAATTATAACACTCACTTGTCATGTTGCTAAGAAGATTAGAAAAAGTCAATGTAGGAAAAGCACTTAGCACAGTGACACTCAATAAATATGAGCTCTTGTTATGACCCACCCATCTCTCAACTACAGCAACAAAAGAATTCAGTTGCCATGAGGGCAGGTACATGACTATATGCAGCATTCACTAATATGTGCTAAGTATGTAGCCCACAGTAGGCACTCAATAATATCATTGAAAAAGTGAATATTTTACTGATGAATTTGAATTTCTTTTCTTTTTAGGTAAATGTCTTGCTACTTATTTTCTTTGTATATGGCAGTTATGACATTAAAAAAATAGTATCAAGCTGCCAATAATTTGGACTCATCATTTTAGTTCACTGGGAAAAAGACAAGAATAGAGCTAGCAGGGTGTTACCAATATGTTAAAATTAAAAAAAAAGGCAGCAGCAGAATTTGGTACTACTCTTAATGAAAAGGATTTTTTTTAATATGGAAGAAGGCAGACATTCTGCTAAGAAATGCAGAAATTCTATCATATCAGTGGTTCTAAGACCTTTCTGTGTGTCAGAATCACTTTGCGAGCTTAACAAATACAAATACCTGGGCTCTTTCTCAGAGATTGACCCATTTGATCTGGGGATGGGGAATCTGGGCATCTCTTGAGGTGAGGCAAACACATCCAGGGGCCAGGGAAGAGATGAGCCACCATGTCTCTGTCACTGCCTCTGCACTATCTCCAGAGGACTGTTTGAGAGTGTTTCCCCCTCAATATAAACATCCTGTAAACATATAAAGCTCATAGTTTCAGAGATTACAAGGATAAACAGCTAAAAGTGACATATATTCAGCACAAGAGTTGAATCTGCTATGTCTTCTTGGCTGACATGGAAAACAGTTGAGTTATTGGCTGGAGAGTGTCCCTTTTTGGAGGTGGGTACTGCAGTCTTGTAAGTAGGTCTGAGCAAATTAATGTTTCTCAACTGAAGAACATGGTGTGGTCTTAAAATGGCAGTGGTAGAAGAAAGAGATGCACGTGGTATTGATTGTTGAAAGTAAATTTTAAGTGCATGTTTGTTTTTGCAATAACTATTAAATTAATGTGTTTCATTTAAAAAATTCCAAGTATGGGAGAGAGAGTTAAGATGGCAGAGGAGTAGGGGACCCCTTTTTCAGCTGGTCCCCTGAGTCGAGCTGGATAGGTACCAGACGATCATGAACATCCACAGAATCAGCCTGAGACGCAGGAAGATACGTCTGGATCTGTACAAATGAACATCTCCAGTGATGAGTATAGAGGTACAAAGCAGGGATCCATGAAACCGCACACAGATATCGGAAGATAAATGGAAGGGGGAGGGAGCCACCACGTTCGGGTGCTGGAAAACAGTAGCCACCTGCTGGGGGAGCGGGTGGATTCTCAGACCGGAACCCATGAGAGAGCAGACTGAGACCATGAGCCGGGGAACACACACAACCAGACTGAAACGGAGCTCTGGTGTGCTCACTGGAACCAGACTGAGAACCAGAGCTCTGGAGTGTGTGGGATGGCGGACTGCTGGCGGCTGGTGGCTGGTGGCTGGCAGTGTTAGAAACACAAAGGACAGAGATGCACCAGCCCTGGAAGTGAGGGCTGGGATGCCAGTTGTGGGGCGCACATCCAAGGACACTGCAGGGTTGAGCAGTACCAACAGAAACAGAGAAAAGTGGCCAGAACATCAGTGGAGAATGGTCTGCGATCCCTCTGTTCTGAGACAGAGGCTGAGATTCGGCCACTGCTGCTCTAACTCTCAGAAGAGGCACAGCAAACCACCAGGGAAAGCCACCAGAGAACAAAAGCCTGGAAATACCGGCACACAGTGTGCCCATCCTCATCCCCCCTCTCAGGGGACATGCAGACTCTACCCAAAGAGGATTGCCTGAGTACCAGTGTGGCAGCCCCTCCCCCAGAAGGCAGCCTGAAAAATCAAGAAGCCCACATCCCTAAGGTCCCTATAAGACAAGTGCTCACTGCCTGGGTCCTGGTCAATAATTTGGGCTTTGGACAACCCTGCAACCTCTCCTCATCAGAATGACAAGAAGGAGAAATCCCACCCAGCAAAGAAAAGACAATGAGTCTGTGGCCTCTGCCACAGAAATAATGGATATGGATATAACCAAATTATCAGAAATGGAGTTCAGAGTAACAATGGTCAAGATGATGTGTAGACTTGAAAAAAGTATTAACGAAAATGTTAATGAGAATATAGAATCTCTAAGGGCAGAAATGAGAGCAAATCTGGCAGAAATTAAAAATTCTATGAATCAAATGCAATCAAAACTAGAGGCTCTAACGGCCAGGGTGAATGAGGCAGAAGAACGTATCAGGGAATTGGAGGATGGGTTAGTAGAAGAGAAAGCTAAAATAGAAACGTGCCTCAAAAAAATCCAATCTCGAGAATGTAGGTTACGGGAGATTACTGACTCAATGAAATGTTCCAATGTCAGAATCATCGACATCCCTGAGGGGGTGGAGAAAAACAGAGGTCTAGAAGAGATATTTGAACAAATTGTAGCTGAAAACTTCCCTAATCTAGCAAAGGAAACAAGCTCTCATGTCCAAGAGGCAGAGAGGATCCCTCCCAAGCTCAACCACGACAAACCTATGCTACGTCACGTCATAGTGCAATTCGCAAATATTAGATCCAAGGATACAGTATTGAAAGAGGCCAGGGCAAAGAAATTTCTCACGTACCAAGGCAGAGGTATCAGAATTACGTCAGACCTGTCTACACAGACCTGGAATGAGAGAAAGGGCTGGGGGGGGGGCATTTTTAAAGCTCTTTCAGAGAAAAACATGCAGCCAAGGATCCTTTATCCAGCAAGGCTGTCATTCAGAATTGATGGAGAGATAAAGACCTTCCAAAATCGCCAGTCATTGACCAATTTCGTAGCCACGAAACCAACCATACAGGAGACATTAGGGGGTTCTATAAAAGTAAAAAGCCCCAAGACTGATACAGAACAGAAAGTCACAATCTATAGAAATAAAGACTTTACAGGTAACATGGCATCATTAAAATAATATCTCTCAATAATCAGTCTCAATATAAATGGCCTAAATGCTCCCATAAAACATGACAGGGTTGCAGATTGGATAAAAAGACATGGCCCATCCATTTGCTGTCTACAAGAAACTCATTTTGAACCTAAAGATACGTCTGGACTGAAAGTAAAGGGATGGAATACCATCTTTCACACCAATGGACCTCCAAAGAAAGCTGGGGTAGCAATTCTCATATCAGACAGATTGGATTTTAAATTAAATACTATAGAGTTACAGAAGGGCACTATATTATTCTTAAAGGATGTATCCAGCAAGTGGATATGACAATTTTAAATATATATGCACCCAACAAGGGAACAGCAAGATACACAAGCCAACTCTTAACCAGAATAAAGAGACATATAGATAAAAATAAGTTAATAGTAGGGGACCTCAACACTCCACTTTCAGAAAAAGACAGAGCGCATAAGCAGAAAATCAACAACAAACAAGAGTTTTGAATGCCATACTCGACGAGTTGGACCTCATAGACATGTATAGGACACTACACCCCAGAATCAAAGAATACTCACTCTATTCTAATGCCCATGGAACTTTCTCAAGAATAGACCATGTTCTGGGACACAAAACAGGTCTCAACTGATACCAAAAGACTGAAATTATTCCCTGCATATTCTCAGACCACAATGCTTTGAAATTGGAACTCAACCACAAGGAAAAATTTGGAAGAAACTCAAACACTTGGAGACTGAGAACCATCCTGCTCAAGAATGATTTGATAAACCAGGAAATCAAAAATCAATTTACACAATTTATGGAGACCAACGAGAATGAAAACACAATGGTCCAAAACCTATGGGATACTGCAAAGGCAGTCCTAAGGGGGAAATACATAGCCATCCAAGCCTCACTCAAAAGAATAGAAAAATCTAAAATGCAGTTTCTATATTCTCACCTCAAGAAGCTGGAACAGCAACAGAGGGACAGGCCTAATCCACTCACGAGGAAGCAGTTGACCAAGATGAGAGCAGAAATCAATGAATTAGAAACCAGGAGTACAGTAGAGCAGATCAACAGAACTAGAAGCTGGTTCTTTGAAAGAGTCAATAAAATTGACAGACCACTGGCAAGACTTATCCAAAAGAATAGAGAAAGGACCCAAATTAATAAAATTATGAATGAAAAGGGAGAGGTCACAACCAACACCAATGAAATTGGAAGGATTATTAGAAACTTTTATCAACAAGTGTATGCCAATAAATTAAACAATCTGGAAGAGATGGAGGCTTTCCTGGAAACCTATAAACTACTAAGACTGAAACAGGAAGAAATTGATTTTTTAAACAGGCCAATTAATGATGAAGAGATTGAGTCAGTGATTAAAAAAAACCTTCCAAAAAACAGAACTCCAGGCCCAGACAGTTTTCCTGGGGAATTCTACGAAACATTCAAAGAAGAAATAATGCCTATTCTCCTAAAGCTATTTCAAAAAATAGAAACAGAAGGAAAGCTACCAAACTCATTCTATGAGGCCAACATTACCTTGATCCCCAAACCAGGCAAAGACCCCATCAAAAAGGAGAATTACAGACCGATTTCCCTAATGAATATGGATGTCAAAATTCTCAACAAGATCCTGGCTAATAGAATCCAACAATACATTAAAAGGATTATCCATCATGACCAAGTGGGATTCATCCCTGGGATGCAAGGGTGGTTCAACATTCGCAAAACTATCAGTGTCATAAATTTATTCAGAAGGAAAAAGCCAAAAATCATATGATTCTCTCAACAGATGCAGAAAAATCATTTGACAAAATACAGCATCCTTTCCTGATTAAAATGAGTGTAGGGATAGAGGGTACATTCCTCAATCTCATATGAACTATGTAAACTATGAAATATGAACTATGAAAAGACTACAGCAAATATCATTCTCAATGGGGAAAAGCTGGAAGCCTTTCCTTGAGATCAGGAACACTACAAGGATGCCCAATCTCGCCACTATTATTCAACATAGTACTAGAAGTCCTTGCAACAACAATCAGACAACAAAAAGGGATAAAAGGTATCCAAATCAGCAAAGAAGAAGTCAAACTGTCTTTCTTCGCAGATGACATCATACTCTGTATGGAAAACCCAAAAGAATCCACTCCCAAACTATTAGAAGTTACAGAGCAATTCAGTAATGTGGCAGGATACAAAAGCAATGCTCAGAAATCAGTTGCATTTCTATACACGAATAACAAGACCAAAGAAAGAGAAATTAGGGAATCCATCCCATTTACAATAGCACCAAAAACCATACGTTACCTTGGAATTAACTTAACCAGAGACATAAAGGATATATATTCTAGAAACTATAAATCACTCTTGAAAGACTTTGAAGAAGACACAAAAAGATGAAAAAATATTCCATGCTCATGGATCGGAAGAATTAACATAGTTAAAATGTCCATGCTACCCAGAGCAATCTACACTTTCAATGCTATCCTGATCAAAATACCAATGACATTTTTCATAGAACTGGAACAAATAGCCCTTAAATTCATACGGAAAGAGAAAAGGCCCCGAATTGCCACGGAACTGTTGAAAAGGAAAAACAAAGCTGGGGCCATCACAATGCCGGATTCCGAGCTGTACAACAAAGCTGTGATAACAAAGACAGGATGGTACTGGCACAAAAACAGACACATAGACCAATGGAACAGAATAGAGAACCCAGAAATGGACCCTTGGCTCTTTGGGCAACTAATCTTTGATAAAGCAGGAAATAACATCCAGTGGAAAAAAGACAGTCTCTTCAATAAATGGTGCTGGGAAAACGGGACAGCTACATGCTAAAGAATGAAACTTGACCACTCTCTCACACCATACACAAAGATAAACTCCAAATGGCTGAAAGTCCTCAATGTGAGACAGGAATCCATCAAAATCCTAGAGGAGAACATAGGCAGTAACCTCTATGACATCGGCAAAAGCAACCTTTTTCATGACACATCTCCAAAGGCAAGAGAAACAAAAGAAAAAATGAACTTGTGGGACTTCATCAAGATAAAAATCTTCTGCGCAGCCAAGGAAACAGTCAAGAAAACTAAGAGGCAGCCCATGGAATGGGAGGATATATTTGCAAAAGATGGTACAGATAAAAGGCTGGTATCCAAGATCTACAAAGAACTTCTCAAACTCAATACGTGAGAAACAAATAAACAAATCATAAAATGGGCAAAAGATATGAACAGACACTTTTCCAATGATGACATACAAATGGCTAACAGACACATGAAAAATGTTCAAAATCATTAACCACCAGGGAAATTCAAATCAAAACCACACTAAGATACCGCCGTATGGCAGTTAGAATGGCAAAAATTGAGAAGGCAAGAAACAACAATTGTTGGAGAGGATGTGGAGAAAGGGGATCCCTCCTACATTGTTGGTGGGAATGCAAGTTGATACAGCCACTCTGGAAAACAGTGTGGAGGTCCCTTAAAAAGTTAAAATTTGAGCTACCCTATGACCCAACCATTGCACTACTGGGTATTTACCCCAAAGATATAGACATAGTGAAGAGAAGGGCCATATGCACCCCAATGTTCATAGCAGCATTGTCCACAATAGCTAAATCGTGGAAGGAACCGAGATGCCCTTCAAAGATGACTGGATTAAGAAGTTGTGGTCCATATATACAATGGAATATTACTCAGCTATCAGAAAGAATGATTTCTCAACATTTGCTGCAACATGGACGGCACTGGAGGAGATCATGCTAAGTGAAATAAGTCAAGCAGAGAAAGACAATTATCATGTGATTTCTCTCATCTATGGAACATAAGAACTAGGAAGATCGGTCGGGGAAGAAAGGGATAAAGAAAGGGGTGGTAATCAGAAGGGGGAATGAAGCATGAGAGACTATGGACTCTGAGAAACAAACTGAGGGTTTCAGAGGGGAGGGGGGTAGGGGAATGGGATAGACCGGTGATGGGTAGTAAGGAGGGCATGTATTGCATGGTGCACTGGGTGTTATATGCAACTAATGAATCATCGAACTTTACATCAGAAACCAGGGATGTACTGTATGGTGACTAACATAATGTAATAAAAAAAACATTAAAAAAAAAAGAAGTTGTGTTCCATATATACAATCGAATATTATTCAGCTATCAAAAAGAACGATTTCTCAACATTTGCCGCAACGTGGACGCACTGGAGGAGATAACGCTAAGTGAAATAAGTCAAGCAGAGAAAGACAATTATATGATTTCTCTCATCTATGGAACATAAGAACTAGGAAGATCGGTAGGAGAAGAAAGGGATAAAGAAAGGGGGGGTAATCAGAAGGGGGAATGAAGCATGACAGACTATGGACTCTGAGAAACATATGTGGGCTACAGAGGGGAAGGGGGTCGGGGAATGGGATAGACCGGTGATGGGTAGTAAGGAGGGCACGTATTGCATGGTGCACTGGGTGTTATACGCAACTAATGAGCCATCGAACCTTACATCGGAAACCGGGGATGTACTGTATGGTGACTAACATAATATAATAAAAAATATTAAAAAAAATTCCAAGTATGAAATTCCACTTGCTGCAACAAGCTACACTTCCAATTAAGATTCAATCTAGGCAATCTATTCAGCTAAATAAGAAATATATAGCAATTGATTTGGGTTATGATTAGTTTTATACATTTCACATAACTTTTATTCTGATGATCCCAAGACAACATACAAAATTGTTCTTTTTAGTCTGAAGCTGAACTGATGTAATTTTGCATGACATGTAACTTGCTTTTCTGTGGAAGAAAACAGTACATAACAAAATTAAAGAATAGTTTCAGATTAGACAGTCACAATTTTAAGTGCTTATCAACTTTTTCTTAGCTCCTAGTTTTTTTGATGCTTTGTCATAGTTGTTCCCATCCTACAAGGCATGCAATTAGTGCACTGTTGAGAGTGCATATGCATGGAGACATAAAGCTGCAGATACATGCAAAGAACAGTGACAAAAAGGAGAGGGAAGCTAAAAAGATGTATTAGAGACCGTCTTCCCCCAGCACAGTTCAGGAACCAGAAATTATCCTGAAAGTCAAGGATTAAAAAATAGATTCTTACCACCAACAACAGAGATGTGGGGAAGAAAAAGAGATTTAAAAGAGAAAAATCAGCGGTTTGGTATTTTGTAGTGAATTGGCAGTGACATCAATCATTCAAATAAAAATGACTAAAAATTAACCAGAAATATTCAACTGGACAAACATCAAGCTGGTGTACACATAAACTTTTCCAAGAAGGTACCAGCACCTTCTAGGCAAGCAGAAGAAATTAAAGTTATTCTTCTTGCTTTGTGTTGGAAAGTCAGGCAGATGGATACATTTCAGGGCAGTTAGTCAATGTTTTATACTTCTTCCTAAGACAGTTCAAAGATATTGAGAGTTTGAGTCTATACATGAAGGAGTGCACCTGTTCTCCAGTAGCTTTATTTATGGATTCAAGACAATAGTTGGCAATACCATTGGTCAAAATGTTAGATGGAATTGTTGAAAGAAAAGGAATAATTTACAATGCTCCTGAATATATTTCTTTTTAGTAGATGTAAAAGGAAAATGGGCTGGGATTTCAAAGGTTACATGATTATTAAGTGATACATTTCTTCAGAGCGGATAGCATATAAAATTAATTGATAGCTAATTTATTAATCCAGAACTATCCTGAGTGTTCTCTGGGAACCAGGGACTCTGCTGGTTATTGAGGACACAAAGTTGCTAAAACAGGTCTGGTCCCTGCCCTCCAGGAGCTCCCAGCTCACACTGGTATTGGAAGGTATAGATAGATACTAGCAACATACACAGTTGCTTATAAGTGGATTCTTTTTCAATAAATACAGTACAGTACTGTAAATGTATCTTCCTTATGATTTTTTTTTCTTAAAGATTTTACTTATTTATTTGTCAGAGAGAGAGAGACCACAAGCAGGGGGAGCGGCAGGCAGAGGGAAAAGCAGACTCCCCACCCAGTGAGGAGCCCGATGCAGGACTTAATCCCAGGACCCTGGGATCATGACATAAGTCAAAGGCAGACGCTTAACCAACTGAACCATCCAGATGCCCCTTCCTTATGATTTTCTTAATAACATTTCCTTTTTTTCTATCTTTATTGTAAGAATCCAACATATAATACATTTAACACATAAAATATGTGTTAATTGTTTATGCTACTGGTAAGGCTTTCAGTCAACGGTAGGTTTTTAGTAGTTAAGTTCTGGGGGAGGCAAAAGTCATATGCCATGACTTTTTGTTGTTCAAGAGTCAATTGTATTATTTCTTAGAAGTCTGGACGCATTCCAGATAAATTTTTTATCACTCATGCAAATTTTCTTTTGCTCTTTGGTCTCTTATTTTATTTTATTTCTGGTCTTTCTTTCTCTCTTTCTCTCTTTCTTTCTTTCTTTCTTTCTTTCTTTCTTTCTTTCTTTCTTTCTTTCTTCTTTCTTTCTTTTTCTTCTTTCTTTCTTTCCTTTCTTTTCTTATTTCCACCATCAAGCTTAGGCATTCAACATCTTTTACATGGATTATCACAAAATTATCTGAAACTTTAGAAAATTAAAAATTATCTGAACTCTTCTTTCCCCAGTTCACACCCCTCTCTTTTAATACCCCTGAAGTACACCCGGGATTGGCTTTCTCCATGCTCAAGAATTGAAATGGCTTCCCATTGCCTCTTGTCATGAAATTCAAACCTCCCAACAGAGCATTCTGTGCTGTGGTGATCCAAACTCAAGCCTAGAAAGCTCTCCCTTTCCTCACAGTCTTGTATAGAAATTCTCCCCATTGCAAAAGCTTCCTCCCCATGCAGGCTTCTGAATGCCACATGATTCTGATTCCCTCGAAACTGTGATGGGTCACTTCCTCCCCTCATCTCCAAGTACAATTGGGTCTCACAAGGTGCTCAGGGAATGTTTCTTGAGGTAATCTCTCCCTTTTGTAGTATATGGACACTTTGTTTCCATGACTGCTCTCTGCATTATTATGGGGACATGTATGTATTTCTGATCTTCTCTCATGGATTATAAGGTCTTTGAGAACAGATCTATTCATTCATATATTTATTCATGTCATGCAGCACATTGGGGGAGGTGGGGAAAGAAAGAGAGGTATGAATGAAGCAGGTGGGGGTTGGGAATCCTCGTTGTTCAGAAGTCTCTTTGAGTAGGTGATATCTAACAATGAGTAAAACTGATCTATATTTGGAGTAAGAAGATAGGATTTTTAGAAGAATCCACTAGACTCTAACCTCTGTATAGATATTTAGTTCACCATAACATTTTCAGCCTTGAATAGAGCAGGTAGCTTAATAAATATTTCTTATATGAATGAATGAATGAGGTGAAAAGTAGTGTGATTCATGCCCAAAACCACCATCCTTTTGGTGGCCTGGAAGTGTGAAGTGAGGCTGGAAGCAGTACAATAGCACGAGTAATGGGTTGAGTCCCTGTCTAGGAGGCATTGCCCTGACATCGTAGCTGATGCTGCTCCATGGAAGGTTGGCTGTAGGAGAGTGGCAAGGGCACAGCAGTCTGGAATTGGTGTGAAGGCCAGAATTGAGCAGGATGAGTCTGATGGCAGAAAGAATGATAACAAATTTGTTGTAATAGAGGAGGCCTGAGAATGGAGAATGCGTTGGAAAGAAGGCCAGGAACTTGAGAAAATCAGCACATTTTGATAAGTGCTTAGATCTAGATGGAGGGGGAGGGGAAGTGAAGTAAACAATGATCATTTAAGTGGTGGTTTCATTAAATTAAGAATATAAAAAGAGGAACACTTTTATGGTAGCAGATGATGAGCTTGCCTGTGGAGATACATAGAAAGAGATGTTTGAAAGGTGTTAAGGGAGTGGATCTTGAAAGTTTTCATCACAAGTGAAAGAAATTTTGCAACTATGTGTAGTGGTGGATGTTGACTTATTGTGGTGATCATTTCATAATTTATACAAATATTGAATCATTGTTTGTACACCTGAAAATAATATAATGTCATATGTCAATTACATCTCAATTTTAAAAAGAGAGACTTACCTAAGCTAGTGGCTACAATATAGTGAGTGCTCAATAAATGCTTGCTGACTTGAATTAAATTAGAAAGAAGACAGTTTTCCTTTACCCTTTTTTCACCGATGAGTCCCTTGAAACAGTTAAGTTCTTGGGGTGCAGAGCCAAAATATGCCCATTAAAATAAGCCCTTTAAAGCAGGTTTTGATGAAATTAATGACAGGATTTTGTAGGTAACACCTTTAAAGTAAATGTCAGGATGTGTGCTTAAATGTAGTCACTTAATGGATCAGAGATAAAAATACTGCTTGATATATTCTCCCTGATTGCTTCGAAGCCATTCAGAAGGTCAGTGGCTAACCAACGAAGAGCCTGTCTGATGAGGGGAACACATTAGTTTAACTGTCCTTGTACAGGGTAGGTAGATTGTCGTCAAACTGACAAACAGTCTCAATTTCCTTTTGGAGGCCCAGAAAATAGACTCATTAACTTTATTTGTAAGAACTTTTTTCCTTTGTAACCTTCAGAGAAATGCTAGTAATTATAGAAAAGGTGAACCCACAGAGGAAACAGCTTGAAGACTATTGAATATGGCACCCTTAAAAACTTTTGGAGGCATAGAACTTAACACAACTTAATGTAAGAATTTAGATATGCTTCCATGTAAATTATAACATAATTAGCATTTTGCTAATAACTTTCAAAATTAAGGTGTCAACTTCACCTGCCTTTCTGCAAAGGTGAAAACTTGAAATATGAAATCACTTCCAAGTGTACAACAATGTGACCATAACTGAAGACACAGAAGTACATATATTGCTGATGATTTCAACAAATTCTAAACGCTAAACTCACTTTGGGCATTTAGCAGCAAAATAAAACACAAGTAAAGTGAAATAAAACGAAAAGATGCACATTTACCAGTGCCCTTAGACATTTACATGATTTTGAAAATGTGCTTTGCATTACTTACTTGTGCCACTTTTAGGTAAAGCACATGGAAGCAAATATTGGGGCAAAACATTTTACATGCCTACAAGTTTTACCAGTAAAATTAGCCCTCACAAAATGATTTTATTTCTTCTTAACCTTTTAAGAAAACGTGATATAAAAGGAAAAAGTGGAGCACTGAGTAACCTAGAAAATGCTAGCTTAAATAATAATTTACTATTAGAGGCTGGTTAAGTGGTCAACTCTTGAATTCAATTCAGGTCATGATCTCAAGGTCATGAGATCAAGCCCAGTGACAGGCTCTGGACTGGGCATGCAATCTGCTTAAGATTCTCTCTCTCCCTCTCCTTGTGCCCCCCCCTGCCCTCCCCTACCCTTCACCTGCACATGTGCTCCCTCTCTCTAAAAAATAAAATAAACTAAAAATAAAATAAAATAATATAATAATAATTAATTTACTATTAGAAAAGTGAAACTTTATGTTTTGCAACAACATGTAAGGACATTAATATCCAATGATCTTTTGTAACTCATCTAGTATTCTCTCACTTTAGGAAGAAGTTTAAAACCCTATCAAGTTCACACAACAGGTTAGTGTATAAATCAGGACTGAAAGCTGGATCTCTTATCCTCTGAATCCACTGTATTTCCACAATGGGCTTTATTCACAATATGACTCTTGTAACTCATTCTAAAACACCTGTCTAAATAGTTATTTAAAAAAACCCTATAAATGCCTTGCTTTTGCCTAATGACCCTTCACTAATGGATACAGTCAAAATGCATCACTGCAGGAATGACTTTCATCTCTGAATTGCCCAGCCTACCCCTCCCCTGTGTCTCTCTTATTGGTATTCCCACTCTCTAGCCAAAGCAATTTTTTTCCAATTCTTTGTGGTGCTTTCTCTTGCCTTGACCCATTCTGTTTTCTATGTGTACAGGGCCTTCCCTCCTTCAGTTTATCCAGCAGCTCCAGGAAGATTTTTCCAGCCTTTTCAGGCGGTCCCTCCTTGGTGCTGCTCTAACCAGGCCCATGTTCTATACAGCACTCATCACAGTGCTTTGTACTTGTCTGTCCAGTCTGGTCCCTTATCAGACTGTGAACTCCTCCAGGATCTAGTGGTAGTGGCTGAATGACTGAATGAATAAACAAGCTCTAACACTGTGCCCTCTTTGCATTCTGCTCTCTTAATCATGGGCACGTGGGTGTATGAATGACTGTGCATAGCTATCTTTGTGAGGAAAAAATTCACACTACAGCCAGCTGTTCCCTGTTGCTGTGGACCAGGAGCTGACTGCACTGAGAACGTCCACATTTTCATCTATTCTGTACAACTTTCTAATGAGGCTGGCACTGAGATTGTGCCCACTTTAAGGAGAAGGGAACTGAGTGTTCGTAGTGTTCAATCACTTGCCTCAGGTTACCTCTAGTGCGGCCAGTGCTGGGACTGGTTCCCAAGCCTGCTTCTCCCCCAAATCCACACCTTGGGCCACACTGTTATACTGATATTTCCACTTTTAGTTCATTCTCTTACAACCATGTTACTGCTTTCTTTCTACTGTGGCTGAAGAATATAATATTATTAAGCAATGACACACTGAAAAGAGGAAGCAGCTGTTTTCTGGATCAAAAAGTGGCTTATAGATAATAAAAGTCAAATTATAGGAAAAAGGCAGTGACTCATTAAATTCTTCCACATTTAGATTTGTCAATTCCTTGGGCACATAGTTTGCTATGTTGATAACCACAAGTCATTTCCAAAAGTGACATTTGAGATAGAATAGAGCATTCCCTCAAAGCCAGTGACAATTTGTGGTGTCATTACATGGTACATTGTGGGCCTGTACCAGAGAGTGACAAAATACTCTGAGGTTCAAATGATCTTCTGCTTGCTTGGCTTTAGCCAAAGGGTTGGAAAGAAAAATTACACAATTGTAAACAGAGGGGCCTTCCCCTCCCCTGCTCCCCAAACTGGAGTCCTGCTGTTGAATCCCTGGCAGAACTGGTTGCCTGCCACTTGCTTGTCTAAAGGTTGCTAGGAGTTGATGAAAGAGAAGAGAAGAGCAGGAATAAAACCTGAGCTCCTTATCTTTACCCATTAAACTTTATATCTAAGGGTATCATTTCCCTCCTCCCTTTCCCATACTCCATCTTCTAGACTTGTCACAATGAACCCCAGAGAGATTTCTGGATACTTTATAAGCAGAAATGTGTCCCCAATCTCCCATTCATATACTGAAGTTGTAACTTCCAGGAACTTATTATGTGACTGAATTTGGAGGTAGTCTTTAAAGTAAAATAGTTAGTGGGCTCTAATATGACTGCTGTCCTTGTAAGAAGAGATTAGAACACAGAGAGGTGCAGAGGAAAGACTATGTAAGGACGCAGGGAGAAGATGGCCACCTACAACCCAAGAAGAGAGGCCTCAGAAGAAAGCAACCCCAAGGATACCTTGATTTTATTTTATTTTTTTATAATAATTTTTAATTATTATATGTTAGTCACCATACAGTATATCCTTAGTTTTTGATGTAATGTTCCATGATTCATTATTTGCGTATAACACCCAGTGCACCATGCAATATGTGCCCTCCTTAATACCCATCACTGTCCTGTCCCAGTCCCCTCCCGCCTCCCCTCTGAAGCCCTCAGTTTGTTTCCCAGAGTCCACAGTCTCTCATGGTTCATTCCCCCTTCTGGTTACCCCCCCTTCATTCTTCCCTTCCTTCTCCTACGATCTTCCTATTTCTTATGTTCCATAAATGAGTGAAACCATATGATAATTGTATTTCTCTGCTTGACTTATTTCACTTAGCATAATCTCCTCCAGTCCCATCCATGTTGCAGCAAATGTTGGGTAATCATTCTTTCTGATAGCTGAGGAATATTCCATTGTATATATGGACCACATCTTCTTAATCCAGTCATCTGTTGAAGGGCATCTCGGCTCCTCCCACAATTTAGCTATTGTGGACAATGCTGCTATGAACATTGGGGTGCATATGGCCCTTCTCTTCACTACGTCTGTATCTTTGGAGTAAATACCCAGTAGTACAATTGCTGGATCATAGAGTAGCTCAATTTTTAACTTTTTAAGGGACCTCCACACTATTCTCCAAAGTGTCTGTACCAAATTGCGTTCCTACCAACAGTGTCAAAGGGATCCCTTTCTCCACATCCTCTCCAACATCTGTTGTTTCCTGCCTTGTCAATTTTTGCCATTCTAGCTGGCATAAGGTGGTATCTCAATGTGGTTTGATTTGAATTTCCCTGATGGCTAAGGATTTTGAACATTTTTTTGTGTGTCTGTTAGCCATTTGTATGTCTTCATTGGAAAAGTGTCTGTTCATATCTTCTGCCCATTTTTTGATTTGATTATTTGTTTCCCATGTATTGAGTTTGAAAAGTTCTTTGTAGATCTTGGATACTAGTCTTTTATCTGTAGTGTCATTTGCAAATATCTTCTCCCATTCCGTGGGCTGCCTCTTAGTTTTTTTGACTGTTTCCTTGGCTGCGCAGAAGTTTTTATCTGGATGAAGTCCCACAAGTTCATTTTTTCTTTTGTTTCTCTTGCCTTTGGAGATGTGTCATGAAAAAAGTTGCTGTGGCCAATGTCAAAGAGGTTGCAGCCTATGTTCTCCTCTAGGATTTTGATGGATTCCTGTCTCACGTTGAGGTCTTTCAGCCATTTGGAGTTTATCTTTGTGTATGGTGTGAGAGAGTGGTCAAGTTTCATTCTTTTGCATATAGCTGTCCAATTTTCTCAGCACCATTTATTGAAGAGACTGTCTTTTTTCCACTGGATGTTTTTCCTGTATTGTCAAAGATTAGTTGACCATAAAGTCGAGGGTCCATTTCTGGGTTCTCTACTCTGTTCCATTGGTCTATGTGTCTGTTTTTGTGCCAGTACCATGCTGTCTTTGTGATCACAGCTTTGCAGTTCAGCTTGAAATCTGGCAACGTGATGCCCCCAGCTTTGTTTTTCCATTTCAACAATTCCTTGTATTTTGGGGCCTTTTCTGGTTCCACAAAAATTTAAGGGCTGTTTGTTCCAGTTCTTTGAAAAATGTCATTGGTATGTTGATCGGTATGGCATTGAAAGTGTAGATTGCTCTCGGTAGCATAGACATTTTAACTACGTTAATTCTTCTGATCCATAGCATGGAATATTTTTCCATCTTTTTGTGTCTTCTTCAATGTCTTTCAAGAGTGATTTGTCGGGGCGCCTGGGTGGCTCAGTCATTAAGTGTCTGCCTTCGGCTCAAGGCGTGATCCCGGCGTTCTGGGAATGAGCCCACATCAGGCTCCTCCGTTGGAAGTCTGCTTTTTCCTCTCCCACTCCCCCTGCTTGTGTTCCCTCTCTCACTGGCTGTTTCTATCTTTGTCAAATAAATAAAAAATCTTTTTAAAAAAAGAGTGATTTGTAATTTCTAGAATATAGGTCCTTTACATCTCTGGTTAAGTTAATTCCGAGATAATGTATGATTTTTAGTGCTATCGTAAATGGAATGGATTCCCTAATTTCTCTTTCTTCAGTCTCATTGTTCGTGAATAGAAATGCAACTGATTTCTGAGCATTGATTTTGTATCCTGAAACATTACTGAAATGCTCTATAACTTCTAGAAGTTTGGGGGTGGATTCTTTTGGGTTTTCCATATAGAGTATCATGTCATCTGCGAAGAGAGACAGTTTGACTTCTTTGCTGATTTGGATACCTTTTATCCCTTTTTGTTGTCTGATTGCTCTTGCAAGGGCTTCTAGTACTATGTTGAATAATAATGGCGAGAGTGGGCATCCTTGTCGTGTTCCTGATCTTAAGGGAAAGGCTTCCAGCTTTTCCCCATTGAGAATGATATTCGCTGTCGGCTTTTCATAGATGGTTTTTATGAAATTGAGGAAAGTACCCTCTATCCCTACACTCTGAAAGGTTTTAATCAGGAAAGGATGCTGTATTTTGTCAAATGATTTTTCTGTCAGTTGAGAGGATCATATGGTTCTTGACTCTTTTCTTGTTGATATGATCTATCACATTGATCGATTTGCGAATATTGAACCACCCTTGCATCCCAGGGATGAATCCCACTTGGTCTTGATGGATAACCCTTATAATGTACAGTTGGATCCTATTAGCTAGGATCTTGTTGAGAATTTTGGCATCCATAGTCATCAGGGATATCAGTCTGTAATTCTCCTTTTTGATGGAGTCTTTGCCTGGTTTGGGGATCAAGGTAATACGAGGCTCATAGAATGAGTTTGGTAGTTTTCCTTCTCTTTCTATTTTCTGAAACAGCTTCAGGAAAGTAGGTATTATTTCTTCTTTGAATGTTTCTTAGAATTCCCCAGGGAATCCGTCAGGCCCTGGACTCTTGTTTTTGGGGAGGTTTTTGATCACTGCTTCAATCTCTTCATAATTAATTGGTCTGTATAAATAATCACTTTCTTCCTGTTTCAGTCTTGGTAGTTTATAGGTTCCCAGGAAGGCATCCATTTCTTCTAGGTTGTTTAATTAATTGGCATAAAGCTGTTAATAAAGGTTTCTAATTATCCTTCCTATTTCATTGGTGTTGGTTGTGACCTCTCCCTTTTCATTCATAATTTTATTAATTTGGGTCCTTTCTCTATTCTTTTGAATAAGTCTGGCCAGTGGCTTATCGATCTTATTTATTCTTTCAAAGAACAAGCTTCTAGTTCTGTGGATCTGCTCTATTGTGCTCCTGGTTTCTAATTCATTGATCTCTGCTCTAATCTTGATCACCTGCCTTCTTGTGCTTGGGTTAGGCCTGTTCTTCTGTTCCAGCTCCAGCTTCGTGAGGTGAGAATATAAAAACTGCATCTTAGATTTTTCTATTCTTTGAGTGAGGCTTGGATGGCTATGTATTTTCCCCTTAGGACCGCCTTTGCAGTGTCCCATAGGTTTTGGACCAATGTGTTTTCACTCTCGTTTGTCTCCAGAAATTGTTTAAACTGATTTTTAATTTCCTGGTTTACCCAATCATTCTTGAGCAGGATGGTTCTTAGTTTCCAAGTGTTTGAGTTTCTTCCAAATTTTTCCTTGTGATTGAGTTCCAGTTTCAAAGCATTGTGGTATGAGAGTATGCAGGGAATAATCTCAGTCTTTTGGTATCAGTTGAGACCTGTTTTGTGACCCAGTATATGGTCTATTCTGGAGAATGTTCCATGTGCATTCAAAAAGAATGAGTATTCTGTTTTTCTGGGGTGTCGTGTTCTGTATATACCTATGAGGTCCATCTTGTCCAGAATGTCATTTAAAGCTCTTATTTCTTTGTTGATTTTCTGCTTAAGTGATCTGTCTATTGCTGATAGTGGAGTGTTGAGGTCCCCTACTATTAACATATTATTATCTATATGTCTCTTTATTCTGGTTAAGAGTTGGCTTATGTATCTAGCTGCTTATCTGTTGGGGGCATAGATATTTATAATTGTCTTATCCACTTATTGGATACATCCTTTAAGAATAATATAGTGTCCTTCTGTATCTCTAACTACAGTCTTTAGTTTAAAATCGAATCTGTCTGATAGGAGAATTGCTACCCAGCTTTCTTTTGAGATCCTTTGGCATGAAAAATGGTTTTCCATTCCTTCACTTTCAGTCTGGATGTATCTTTAGGTTCAAAATGAGTCTCTTGCAGACAGCAAATGGATGGGTCATGTCTTTTTTATCCAATCTGCAACCCTGTGGCATTATGGGAGCATTTAGGCCATTCACATTGAGCGTGATTATTGAGAAATATGATTTTAATGATATCATGTTTCCTATGAAGTCTTTGTTTCTATAGATTGTAAATTTCTGTTCTGTATCACTCTTGGGGCCTTTTTACTTTTATAGAATCCCTCTTAATATCTCCTGTTGGGCTGGCTTGTTGGCTATGAATTCCTTCAGTTTCTGCCAATCCTTGGAGGTCCTTATCTCTCCATCAATTCTGAATGACAGCCTTTCTGGATAAAGGATCCTTGGCTTCCTGTTCTTCTCAGATTGAGCTTTGAAAATACTCTCCCAACCCTTCCTACCCTGCCAGGTCTCTGTAGGTAGGTCTGACGTTATTCTGATATTTTTCCCTCTGTACATAAGAATTTTCTTCCCCTTGGCCGCTTTCAATCCTTGGATCTAATATTTGCAAAATGCACTATGATGTGACGTGGTGTAGGTCTGATGTCATTGACCTTGGCAGGGGTCCTCTCTGCCTCTTGAACATGAATGCTAATTTCCTTTGCCAGATTAGGGAAGTTCTCGTCTACAATTTGTTCAAATATCTCTTGTAGACCTCTCTCTTTCTCTACCCCCTTGGGGATGCTGATGATCTGACATGGGAACGTTTCATTGAGTCAGTAATCTCCCATAATCTACATTCTTGAGATTGGATATTTTTGAGCCAAGTTTCTGTTTTAACTTTCTCTTCTACCATCCTGTCCTCCAATTCACTAATTCGGCTTCTGCCTCATTTACTCTGGCTGTCAGAGCATCTAGCTTAGACTGCATTTGATTTATAACATTTTAATTTCTGCCAGATTCACTCTCATTTCCACCCTGAGAGATTCTATATACTTGTTAATATTTTCATTAATAGTTTTTTCCAGCCTACACATCATCTTGACCATTGTTACTCTGAACTCCATTTTTGACCATTTGGTTATATCCATATCCATCAGTTCTGTGGCAGAGGCCACAGACTCATTATCTTTTCTTTGCTGGTGGGGATTTCTCCTCCTCGTCGTTCCAATGAGGAGAGGTTGTGGGGATGCCCAGAGCCCAAATTATTGACCAGGGCGCAGGCAGTGTGCACTTGTTTTATAGGGACCTTAGGGATGTGGGCTTCCTGAGTTTTCAGCCTGCCTTCTGGGGGAGGGGCCTGCCACACTGATCTTCAGGCAACCGTGTTTGGGTAGAGTTGCTTGGCCCTAGGAGGGGGGATGGGGATGGGCACAGTGTGAGCTGGTATTTCCAAGCTTTTGTTCTCTGGGGGCTTTCCCTGGCAGTTTTCTGTAACTCTTCTGAGAGTCAGAGCAGCAGTGGCCATATCCTAGCCTCTGTCTCAGAACAGAGAGATTGCAGTCTGCTCTCCACTGAGCTCTCTTGGCCACTTTAACTCTGTTTCTGTCGATGCTGCTAAAAACCCTGCAGCATCCTGGGTTGTGTGCCCCACAGATGCTCTTCCAGCCCTCACTTCCAGCGCCAGCATGTCTCTGTCCTTTGTGCTTCTAACACTGCCAGCTGACCCCGGTTCCCACGTGCGCTCCTGAGCTCCCTGTTTCAGTGTGGTTCACCCATTCCAGAGTGCTGGTTTTCAGTCTGGTCCCGAGCGCACTCCCGGGCTCCCGCTATCAGTCCAGTTCCAGTGAGCACTCTGGAGCTCCAGTTTTTAGTCTGGTCACCTGCGCCCTCCCTCCTGAGCTCTCGGTTTCAGTCTAGTTGGAGTGTGCACTCTGAGCTCCGCTTGTTAGTTTGGACACGTGTGGGTGGGCATGTGCGCATGCTCCGAAGCTCCCAGTTTTAGTCCGGTTCCAGTGTGTGCTCCGGAGTTCCGGTTTTCAGTCTGGTCCATGCGCATTCCCAGGCTCACGGTCTCAGTCTGCTTTCTCTTGGGTGCCAGTCCGCGAGTCTGGCCTGTTCCCCAGTGCAGGTGGCTACTGCTTCCCAGGGCCCGAATGTGTCGGCTCCCTCCCCCTTCCATTTATCTTCAATATCTGTGCGCAGATTCATGGCTCCCTGCTTTGTACCTCAATACTCAGAGCTGGAGATGTTCATTTGTAGAGATCCAGATGTATCTTCCTGCATCTCAGGCTGATTTCGTGGGTGTTCAGGATGGTCTGGTAGATATCCAGCTCGACTCGGGACCAGCTGAAAAAGGGGTGGCCTACTCCTCTGCCATCGTTTCTCTGTGAGTTTTCTTCTCTCTTGAGAAGAACTCCCTACCTATTCCTTGACATTTCCCAAAGTTCAAGGATACCTTGATTTTAAACATTTAGTCTTCAGAACTGTGAGAAAATAAATTTTTGTTCCTTAGGCCACCCAGCCTATGGTATTTTGTTATGGCAGCCCTAGCAAACTAATACAATGTATAAAAGCCAACCATTTTCTTGACTTAAAATGAACCTCAGAGAGATTTCTGGATGCCATTTTCAAATAGCTAAGTTAAGATGTAAGTCTCCATTGAAGATAATCCTTCTAATTGCTTAAGCAAGAAATTCTATTCTTTAAGGAATGGTAGCCATGTTCTATCCTGGTTGGTCAGAACACATCTGCAAGAAGGCATTCACCTTTGGGTACCAAATGTTAAGAGAGATATATTAAAGGAACACTTGTTAAGAATGACAATTATCTGGGTGTTGAAAGAGTTATGTTTTATTAGTTGGAGGAATTTGAGATGTTTTGGCTGGAAAGGAAATGATCATGAGGTGGGGACTTGCCCTCTCTGGGCATTTAAGTATTTAAAATATTTGCTTCCATTATATACTTCAATAAAAAAAAGAAAATAAATAAAAATTTTTAAAAAGTATTTGCTTCTATGACAAAATATTGAACAAAAAATGTTGGAGAAAGATTTTCACTTAATATAAGAAAAATGTGTCTGATCCAGCCATTTCCAAAGATGAAGTGAACTTATAGGGAAGGAATGAGTTCTTTATCACAGGTGGTGGCCAAACAGAGGAGTGTTGACCACCTGTGGGAGATGTTGGAGAAAGGATGTGTCCACCAGGAAAAAAAAAAAAATTTCAGTCAGTGGCAGTTTAACATGGGGAATTCGTCAAAGGCCCATGGGAAAGGTGACAGAGTTGCAAAGCAGCAAAGATAAGGTTACTCAAAGATTAGAAACTCCTGGGCTACCATGTGAGGCACTTGAGGGCCACATGGGGAAATGGTGTGAACCAGCCAGCAGGAGAGCTGGCCATGGAGGCTGCTGCTGCCATTTTCCTCACTGGAGGACTCAGTAGTTGCTCTCCTTACATCTTGGAGAGAGAAAAGGAAAGCCTAACCTCCATGACCAAGGCACATGTGCTTGATGAAGAGGGTTGGGCAGTCACTGCCCAGCACACCCTGGTGCAGGGTATATGCAGATAGCTGCTCTTCCCTGGGCTCCCCACCTGCACCAGTTCCAGGCTGACTCAAGAGCAGATAGGAACTGATGTATTACTGCAGACCCCTGACTGTCCTTCTCAATTTTTAATTATTCATTCATTCATTCATTCACTCACTCATTTAGTGGTCAAAGTGCAGATCCTGGAGAAAACTGCCTTTGTCTGAATTATGGTTCCGGTACTTACCAGTTTTGCAACCTTGGGCAAATCAGGTGCTTCTGTTTGCTCATCTGTGAAATGGGTATAATAGTGGTATCGACTTCATAAAGCTTGGTCAGGGTTTAAAGAAGATAATACACGTGAAGCTCAATAAATGTTAGCAATCATTACAACTGTTACTGGTAGTAGTAGGAGAGACACCCAAACTTGTAAATCAGCCATAGCTGGGTGGTCTGGGATGTACTGTGAGGGAGTGAGAGATGAAGACCACAGTGAAACATCCAGATCAGATTGTGTAGATCAGACTGTGCAGGTCTTCCAAGAGGCACAGAAGCTAGAGAGAGTTTTGAAGGAAGAGTGGGTGTTAGTGAGACCAAGGATGTGGGCAAGCACAATCTCCCTAGCCCTGCTTCAAATCTAGGGACAGGCTGTGCTAGGGAAGAGCACATTCCTGGCTTGTCGTCTTCTAAGCTTTTTCTTTTAGGTAGAATTTACATTTTAGCTCTTCTGAGTGATCTAGTCCTAAATATTTTTGTTCTGTGACAGAGAGAGGGAACAAAGGATTCATTCTGAGGACATCACTGTTAATGCAGGGCACAATGTCTCTACAGTGGAGCAAGTCACATCTTCTCTTTAACTGCAGCAACATCAATGCCATATATCATTTTTCCTTCCAACCTGGAAGCATGCCATAAAGCATCAACTTTGTCATGTGATTTCATAAAAATTTAAAAGCAAAAAAACTTGTCACTTGTGGGGTAGCAAGTTATTTTTGCAAACACAGAGAATTTACTACCCAGTATGGAGTTTTATTTGGATTTGATGTAATACTTTCAATCTAAAAACTATCAATCTCTCTCGTTCTCTCTAAAACAAATGAATAAAATCTTTAGAAAAGGGTGGCGCCTGGGTGGCTCAGTCAGTTGAGCATCCAACTCTTGATTTTGGCTCAGGTCATGATCTCAGGGTCATGAGATGGAGCCCCACGTTGGGCTCCATGCTCAGCAGTCTGCTTGTTCCTTTCCCTCGCCTACTTGAGTTCTCTATCATTCTTTCTTCCTCGCTCTCAAATAAGTAAATAAATTAATTTAAAAAATCTTAAAAAAATAAAAACCATCAAACCCCACATAAAAATAAACATTGATTTAAAAAAAAAGAAGTATGGAAATATGCTCTAAGAACCACTAGGAGAACTGACAACTCTTCAACAACAAAAACAACAAATTCTCCTAATTCTAAAATCAGAAACTTACTGGGCATATGAGATTCTCAAACGTTCTGAACTCGGTAAGATAATAAACATAGTTTTATCTCCCTATAGTTCTAAACTGTATCTTGTAGACTCCTTAATGATATTTTGGGTAGATTCCTATGGGTTTCTGGCTACTTTGAGTTATTATTGGTCCATCTGATTTAAAACTACATCTCATAACTGATTCAAAGCTTTCACCTTCCCATTGATGGTAGGATCTGTGGTTTGAGGAATGTGCAATGGAGACCTGCTCACCATTTGTTGTTCAATTCTCTTTTTAACTCTTTTGCATAGGAGGGGGACCTCTGGGATCCTCTCCCCATTCCTCTTTTGGGTGTTACTACGAGAGTGTTGAGGCTGGCAAGAGGAAGAGGACAGGGGTATCTCCTATTTAACTGCCATGGCTGAGCTCCATTCCCTAGTGGTTGAGCATCCTTCTCTAGGAAATTCTACCTGGCCCCAGATGCTCTCTATGTGTCAGGGGTCCAAATGGCTTTCTTGTGGATTGTACTTGTGAGTTTTCCAGGGACATAGCAGAAGCCTCTGTCTGCATATTTCTCTCTTTTTTTAAATAATACTTTTTTATTATATTATGTTAGTTACCATACAGTACATCCCTAGTGTTTGATGTAAAGTTCCATGATTCATTACTTGCGTACAACACCCAGTGCACCATGCAATACGTGCCCTCCTTAATACCCATCACCAGCCTATCACGTTCCCCCACCCCCCTCCCCTCTGAAGCCCTCAGTTTGTTTCTCAGAGTCCATAGTCTCTCATGGTTCATTCCCCCTTCTGTTTACCCCCGCTTCTTCTTCCCTTTCTTCTCCTACTGATCTTCCTACTTCTTATGTTCCATAAATGAGTATTTCTCTTATCTGGATCTACCTTCTCTGGCTCTTCTGGCTCCCTACCTCCCCTGATACCACTCCTTCAGTAAACTCAAACTTCTTGCTATTGGGTTCCTGCTCTGTAGTTAGCAGTCTGAGGAAGCTGCAAATAGCTCAAGCCTGGTTATTTCCTAAAATGTGTGTTGGAATCCTTTGCTATACCAAATGGTGATGCTGAGCTGTGCCATGGGGTCCCTCTCTCCTCCCCACCATTTTTCTCCAGTTCTGCTATCTCAGTGTTCTGGTAGGTCAAATGTAGGTCAAAAAGTCTGCTGTCTGAGAAGATACCAAACCAGGGAATGAGATGGGAATTTTCCTTTTGTTTTTTGTTTGTTTGTTTTGTTTTTCTTTTTATTTATTTATTATAATTATTTTTTATTATGTTATGTTAGTCACCATACAGTACACCCTTAGTTTTGATGTAATGTTCCATGATTCATTATTTGCATATAACACCCAGTGCACCATGCAATATATGCCCTCCTTAATACCCATCACCGGCCTATCCCAGTCCCCCACCTCCCTCCCCTCTGAAGCCCTCAGTTTGTTTCCCAGAGTCCACAGTCTCTCATGGTTCATTTCCCCTTCTGTTTACCCTCCCTTCATTCTTCCCTTCCTTCTCCTACAGATTTTCCTGCTATTTCTTATGTTCCATAAATGAGTGAAACCATATGGTAATTGTTTTTCTCTGATTGACTTATTTCACTTAGCATAATCTCCTCCAGTCCCATCCATGTTGCCGCAAATGTTGTGTAATCATTCTTTCTGATGGCTGAGGAATATTCCGTTGTATATATGGGCCACATCTTCTTAATCCAGTCATTTGTTGGAGGGCATCTCGGCTCCTTCAACAATTTAGCTATTGTGGACAATAGCTGCTCTGAACATTGGGGTGCATATGGCCCTTCTCTTCACTACATCTGTATCTTTGGGGTAAATACCCAGTAGTGCAATTGCTGGGTCATAGGGTAGCTCTATTTTTAACTTTTTGAGGGACCTCCACACTGTTTTCCAAAGTGGCTGTACCATCTTGCATTCCCACCAACAGTGTAAGAGAGATCCCCTTTCTCCACATCCTCTCCAACATTTGTTGTTTCTTGCCTTGTCCATTTTTGTCATTCTAACTGGTGTAAGGTGGTATCTCAATGTGGTTTTGATTTGAATTTCCCTGAATTTTCCTTTTGAATGAGCACCTCCAAACTTTACAGTGATTCTTTTAGAGTCTTCCTCAAGAGCCCTTTCCCCTCCTGCTGGTCGAAAGACAATATGCTGATATTCTATCCTTTCCCTCTCCTGGGGGTGGTGGTGTTAGTGGGATAGTAATGGGAAGGCAGATTCTACTTCCCATGGCAATAATGTCTGACTGTTTTCTAGTTTAGAATATGAGGTCATAGTGTCTCTTTGTTTCCTTTATTTGGGGCCTAGTATAACAAAAGTCCTACTGAACTTCTTGTTACATTTTCACTGACCCCTTCCTCTTTACAACCTTGAATAAATTGTGGTTTCTTGCAAGGTTCATTGCCTTCAAGTATGAGAACAGAAGATGTAAACTGGATGTAATCAGATGTAAGAATGGATGTAAAGCTTTTGGGCAATTCATCAAGACTGTGGCAGGGACTACAAGGGTATACAGCTGGTGCCACTGTGCGCATGGCAGCATCCCTATTTATTGGATCTTCTTTGGTTTCTTGCACATACCCTTGCCTTGTTCTTTCTTTCTTTTTTAAAATTTTTATTATTTTTATTGAAGTACCATTAATGTACAGTGTTATGTTAGTTTTAGGTGTACCATAGACTGATTCAACAATTCTATACATTTGTCAGTGTTCATCAGGATAAGTGTATTCTTAATTGCCTTCACCTCTTTCACTATTTTACCACCCACCTTCCCGCTGGCAATCACCAGTTTGTTCTCTATATTTAAGAGTCTGGTTATTTTGGTCTCTTTTTTTCTTTGTTTTGTTTCTTAAATTCCTCATATGAATGAAATCATATGGTATTTTTCTTTCTCTGACTGACTTATTTCACTTAGCATAATACTCTCTAGCTCCATCTACCTTGTTGCAAATGGTAAGATTTCATTCTTTCTTATGGCTGAGTAATACTCCATTGTATATATACATACCACATCTTCTTTATCCATTCATAGACACTTGGGTTGTTGCTTCTGTATCTTGACCATTATAAATAATTTGCAATAAACAGGGGTGCATATATCCATTCAATATAAGCCATTCTTTTAAGATATGCCTGCTGGAAATAAATTCTCTTAGTTTCACTCCATTTGAGAATGTCTCAATTTCTCCTTCATTCCTAAAGGATGTTTTCCCTGCATATAGGCAGTGGGTTGGCAGTTCTTTCCTTTTGGCTTGTTAGAGTTATTTTCTGTTAGCCGCTTCCATCTGGCTTCCATGATTTCTGAGGACAAATTTATTGTCATTCACATTGTTTTTCCCCTGCAGGAAAGGTATCCATTCTGTCTTGCTGCTTTAGAAAGTTTTATATTTGTCTTTAGTTTCAGAAGTTTAATTATAATGTATCTTGACATAGTTTTCTTTGGATTTATCCTGTTTGGAGTTCACTCAGCCACTCGACTGTAGATTTATGTTTTTGTCAAATTGGAGAAGTTTCCAGCTATTATTTATTGAGGACGTTTTTAGCCCCACTCTTGTTCTCTCCTTCTGAGATAAGAGGACAAAATTATTAGAGCTTTTGTTCCTGTTCCACAGGTCCCCAGGGTTCTGTTCACTTATTCATCTAACCTATTTTCTCTCTTTTGTCCTGATTAATAATTCCTATCTTTTCACTTTTCAGTGTATTGATTCTTTCCTCTGTCCCCTACTTTCTGTTATTGAGCCCTCAACTAAGCTTTTTATTTCAGTTACTGTATTTATTTCAGTTCTGAAATTCCCACTTGGTTCTTTTCCTTTGCTGAAGCTTTCTATTTTTCAATTATTTCAAGTGTTTTGTAATTGCTCATTGAACTATTTTTAACATTGCTGCTTTTATCTTTGTAAGACAATTCCAATATCTCTGTCATTTTTGGTTTTTGCTTCCATTTATTGTCTTTTTCTTTCAGTTTGAAATCTTCTTGGTTCTTGGTACTTGGTATGAAAGTAATTTTCTATTCAAAGTTTGACTTTTTTTTTATATTACAAAATCAGTCTCTGGATCTTATTTAAATGCTGCTAGGTGGAGGTAGAAGTCCAGGTGCCCTACTTAACCTCCATTGACACCCAAGGTGGGTGGTCTCCTGGTTATTTCTAGGTAGGGTGGGAGTTCCCAGTTACCTATGTGGTCTCCACTGACACCCTGGAGGGGTAGCTTGTTACTTCTGGGTGGTGGTAAAAGTCCTGACTCATCACTAGGACTCCTCTGACTTACCTCAGAAGGACGAGGGGAGTGCTTTGCTACTGGGTGAAGGTGAAAGCCAAGTCTCTCCATGTGATGTCTAGTGACATCATGTGTGGGAATCTCATGAAGTCCTGGTTTCTATGCCCTGTTTGCTCTTTCCACTGAGGCACCATAATCCATTGTGGAATTTAACAATTAGTAAGAAGTCATGTCTTTAGTTTGATCTTCTCTAACACTAAGTTTTAGTGGAATTTTGATACTCAAAAGTTTCCCCTTCATTTCATCTTATATCATTTGGAATAAAGAAGCAGTTAGTTCTTTCAACTCTGCAAGAACTCCACTTTCTAAAATCTCTCTATTCCCCTTCATTTCTGCTTGTAAACTGGTTGTTTCTTTCTGAGCTTCTTTTGTTCATGTAATGTTGTGCCCTATGTAGTTGAAGTTCTTTATACATACTATTAAAATTGTTTCCAGTTTCTTCCCTAGAGTTACATGTTCATTAGAAACATAATCTGCCTCTGAATTTTCTCAACTTCACAGATGTATATAATATGGTTTCCTGCCTTCTCACTACTAAGCCATTGCCAAACTCCTTTGGGATACTTGTTAGAGCAGCTTTCAGCTCTTGCTGGTGATATTTTTATCAGTCAGAATAAAGTTGGTTATGCTATAATACAAACACCCTGAAATCTCAGTGGCTTAACACAACAAAAGTTTATTTCCTCACACACATAGAATCTGCTTTGAGTATCTCGGTGACTTGAAGGCAGTGCTCCTCCACACATTGGCTCAGCTTTCAAGATGTTTTGATATATGACATCTCCACTTCATGATGAAGATTCTTCCATGACAAGCATAGCAGGAGAACAGAGGGCATGGAGGACTGTGCTACAGCTCCTTAGTGCTACAACCCAGAATGTGTAAAGACATGCATGATTTTACTTTCAAATGGATCATCTGAGAGAACTATCAGTCACCCACATAGACCCAAGGGGCCTGGGAAGTGTACTTTTGCCTGTATCCCAGGAGGGAAAGAGAACAGGAGGTGGTGGGCAGAGAGGAAGCAGGGCAGTGACCATGGTAATGTCTGCCACAGACACCAGCACTCTGGTTAACTCAACTGTGAATCCAAAGTTGAACAAAATATTCACCTTCAGTAACTGGAGTCATTTGCTTCAAAATTTAAAATAGTTACGAGGAGCAAATGAGGTCAATTTGAAATATCTTTGAATCTCAACACTCAAGGTCGATTACCATGGCACATAAAAGTTTTAAAGTGCCTTTGTGCAACAGTTGCATGCTGTGTGAGGATCCTAATTTCTAAATCTCTGGGCATTCTGAAAAGGCTGTCATGGAGACAAATCTTAGTAGTTATTTTATTATTGTCATTATTCCTTTATTATTCCCTACTTTCTCTTCAGATCAGAAAGCTTTAAGAAAAGTTTATAGTTTGGGGGCGCCTGGGTGGCATAGCGGTTAAGCGTCTGCCTTCGGCTCAGGGCGTGATCCCAGCATTGTGGGATCGAGCCCCACATCAGGCTCCTCCACTATGAGCCTGCTTCTTCCTCTCCCACTCCCCTGCTTGTGTTCCCTCTCTCGCTGGCTGTCTCTATCTCTGTCGAATAAATAAATAAAATCTTTAAAAAAAAAAAAGAAAAGTTTATAGTTTGATGATCTTTCCAAACTCTATATATTTGATCGTAGGAATTGGTGTAAATAATTCAGAAATCATATTTTTTAGCATTGGGGTGCATTCTTTTTTTGGCAGCATTTTAGGGCATATGGTTTATTTTATTTAAGTTGATATAAAATATTTCATGGGATGATTACTATTAATAATATGAAACATTATCATATTAAGGAATATGAAAGACATTTGGTCTAACTTCATACACATTTGCATTCCTCTAGTATATACTAACTGAACACAGGAAAGTGTGGCTGGTACCCTAGAGAAACTGTCCAAGGAAATAAAATCAACCACTGATTATCTGTACCAGATCATCTTCAAACCCTGGAGAAGATGATGACATAAGTCCTTCTATGAAGATATCACTGGTGACCAAAGAAAGAGTATTGTGTAATTTTGAGTTATGTAACCCGTAATGGGGGTGGATTTCCACTTTTATCTATATTCCCTCTTTTTATTATTATGTTATAGTCTACTTAGCTCTCAAATTATTTGAGGTGGGTTATAATAAATATAAGCATGGTGGACTTCTACTTCTGACAATTGAGAGAGTATGTGACTAGTTCTCCACCTAGGAATATCTATCAAAGTGAACACTTATTTTCAAGGTTTTAGACAATGGCAATACAAGACTAATCTGAGGGAAGGGAAACACAGAAGGGGAGACCCCACCCCACCATCATTTCCTCCAGGTGTCTGCCAGGGTAAGTGTTCCCATAGCATCAGAGGTGGGTGAGGCCAAGCAGAGCCCAGTAGTACCCCAGGGTCAGGAGACAGAGACCTGGCTGAAGGCAGTGCCCCAAATGCAGAAGAACAGGCTCACCAGGTCCCTACAAAAGGGACTTCAGGCTTGTGCTGTCTTGAACAGATTTCCCCCAAAAACCACCTCCAAAATTTTGATTTCTTTTCTTATGCAATTTATTTTTTAACATTATTTTTATTTTTTTCTTATTCAGTTTAAATCTGTGAGATCTTAAATTGACATGACTTTATTTCAAAGTTTTAGGTTTTTCTCTCCCTCAGCCTGCTGAGTAACACTTTAATTACACGTATTAGTCATATCTCTGGAATTGTCTATCAGACACTAGGTGTTCATTCAACTTCCAAATAAAAGGTCACCTTTCCTGGGCAATATTCTTCCCTAGACACAGCTCTACAATTATAAGTTGCTGTTGTTACAATATGCTAAAATACCTAATTTCCGATAGAAGTAAAGAATAAATGCTCCTTTTTTTATATTTTATTTTAAAAATGACATTTAGAAAGTCATTTCTTTACTCTTCTATCAGATGTTATTTATCAGAACTTACTTATTTTTTCTCTTCTTTCTTTATTCATATATTGTTCTTATTTTTACAAGTTGCCACTCTTTTCTTCATACTTTTTTATTCTTTCTCCCTTTTTTGTACTATTTCTCAGTAACTACAGAAATGGAGCCATTTTGTCCTCTTAGGTGATTATTAGAATCATTTGTTAAGTTATAAAAATACAGATTCCTGGGATCTCTGCAGGTCCAATGAAACAGACTCCTCATGGATAATCCTTGAAATATATTTTAAATAAGCCCATAACTGAATCATATCATCAGTTAAGTGTGGAAAACAGATACAAGTCAAAGTTGGTCTCCCATACTTATTGGTTTAATGTCAACAAAACTTCTTTACCTCCCCCAGTCATCACTGAGCTTGGCATGTGGACCTGGGAGCCATGGTATGATTTCATTATAATGTAATCTATCTACTTATACTTAATCAATCAATCTATCATCTATCAGATTTGAGTTTGAAATATGTTATAAACATCCACATTTATTTGCTTTATTACCTGAATGTTTGCTTTCTGGAAAATTATAACAAGACAGCTTTTTTTGAGAGAATCTGTATTATTTTCTTGTTTATGATATAACTTAATAACCATAATTTCCAACTTTAGCATCTGCACTTAAAGAAGAACGATCTGTGTTTGTCCCCGTGAAATTTATATGTGGAAATCTGATCCCCAATATGATGGTATTTGGAGGTGGGGAATTTGTGAGGTGATTTGGGAGGTGATGAGGATGGGATTAGTGCCCTTATAAAAGAGGTTCTAAGGAGATCCCCCACCTCTTCTGCCATGTGAGGTTACAGCAAAAACACATCCGTCTACGAACCAGGAAGCGGGTTCTCACTAGACACCAAAACCGTCAGAGCCTTGATCTTAGACTTCCCAGCCTCCAGAACTGTGAGGAATACATTTCTATTGTTTCTAAGCCACCCAGCGTATGGTGTTTTTGTTTAAGCAGCCCATATGAACTAAGACAATCTGCTTCGGTTGATTCATTCATTCAGAAAGAAATTGAACAACTACTAGCATTGTTCTGAGCCTTATGGTTACTATAGGGAATGAAAAAGGTAGAAGTCCCTGCCTTCAGACCCCTCATAGCCCAGTTGTTCCATTTCTTACCTGCTGAACTGTGTAATTCAAAGAGAAGAAAAAAATAAGACCATTTTGAATTAGAACTACATTTAATCAGTTTGCCTTCGAATAATTTTATATTTTCAAAGTGACAAGAATAAGTATAATCTAAAATGTAATTGTAATTATAAAAATTTAAAAATTGTAAAAATAAATTAAGAGAAATTTGGCTTACATTTCATGGAACTTAATTTTTAAGTTTCTACTTAAATTTAAGTAGGTTTCAATTATTTTCCTGAGAATGAGGATTATTAAACACCAAATGGGTAATAAGAAATAAGATAAAATCTCCGCTCACAAATGCATTCATTTTGATAAGACATTTCAGGTAAAAACCTGAAATTCTTCCTCCTACAATGGAGTATATGAAATAAAATATTTTTAATATTTGAAAATCAAATTAAAATAAAAAATTTAGTAAGGCAAATCTTATTTTAAATTGGTAAATTAATAGCTCTATTCATATGCACCATCTTATTTTTTCCCTATTTTTTTCACACTATACTTTATACACATTAAAAGTTACATAAACTAAAAATTAAAGTAAATCTTAGAAGTTGAAATTATAGAAACTGTTCTCCAAATTAGTATCACACAGAAGAAAAGTTAAATTTGCCTTAAAAAATGTGGATGTTAAAATAACCATTTTCTTTGTGAACCCTGAAGGTAAAAACTTTTACAGGCTTTTGCGGCAACTACATGGATGCAAAATAAAGCAGAGGAGAAGCCTTGCTTGAAAACCTTTGCAGTTGCCTGATTAGATTTAAAGAATACTGTGTAGCATTGGAATTATCTCCTCAGAGAGCAATCTACCTACATTAAAGAGCTGACATTTCCAAAACTTCTTCATTAAATTTCCCTTAATATTGACTTATGGGAATTTTAGTGTAGAGACAAAAATAAATATATGTAATATTTATAAATATATAATAAAAATGTATTCTATATTGTTAGGTGTATCTTGTATTATATTGCAATTTTTTGTACAACTTGGAAATGGGAGAAAGTATACATTAAAAAAAAAGAAATACTATTTGGTACTAATGAGATAAAATGGTAATTTAATGAGAAAAAAAGAAGGTAGAGAATGGAAGGCACTTTTTTTCCCCCAAATATTTTGGCATTTGGAACATGTGAAAATTTCTATGAGGTTTGAGCCTGTTAAATTTTGTTAAGTTCACTTAACTGAAGTTTTAATAGTAGAATGCAGGCAGGGAACAGTTGGATTTTATTCTGTCATATTCTTTATACATATTCTAATTGGTATACAATAATAAAGCAAGCCATAATACCGAGTGTAATAGCTTTCTCATAATTGCTGAGGGCTTTTTATAAAATTAGATGCACATCGATTGAATACTTAGTGCAGACAATGCACAAAGTGATAGGCAAAGTAACCTTTTTCTTGGAAGCTTTTCATCACTAGGGTTTTAGACCTGTCCTCATTTCAGGCTGATTAGGAGACTGTATACATGGATTTGGCTAATTTGTGCATAATGGGAGTAGGTGATGGGAAAAGAGAAAAAATATCTTACTGCATGACAAATCATTTCAAATCTTTCATAATAACATGTTAATACTATTTTTTTAAGTGTGGAAAGATTCCTTTTGGTAAGTATGATGATTTATGAACTAAACTCCCTTTTTAAATTCAGTTGATACCATAAATACGCTGAACTGAATATATCCTAAAATTTTCAAAAGAACATATATTTTCGAGTCCCATATCAATGATCAGGTAATATGTATATTTTGTCTAGTGGTTAGTCTTTTTTTATGGTAATATCTAAGCATATGATCATATGATTCATAGATAATTTATAATTCCTTAATTATGTGACCATTGTTTTATAAAATAGAATTAAATGAATATAAATTCCTTTGTTACTGTTTGGGAAGGGCCTAAAGAACACTAAGTCTGGGTTTAAAAAATTAAAAATGTAAAAATGATATAAAGTTAAAAATTGTAAAGGACATAAACATTGTTTATTTCATTGCAGTAACCCATAATTTCTTAACGATAGCTATTACTTTATGCCTGATCAATATAAATATACAAAATATTATGACATGCAATTTAGGGAAGAAAAATATAATTGTTTAGATAATGAGGCTGTAGAATTACTTTTTGTTTATCAGCTTTTTGTAAGGTTACTAATAAATTTATTATCATTGTGACAATAGAAAGTAGAGTGGAAGGAAATTGATAGAAAGATGCAGGAGAATAGAGGACATAACATGCCTGAAACTTCTTTTAGCCCATCTTCAAAGTTAGTTTACAATATTAATTTTTAAATAAGGATTCTAATTATTTTTTTCCTCTGATAGAAATAGAAAGACTGGCTCAAAATCTTTTTGTCTAGAATGCTTCTTCACTCTCGTGAGTGTGGTTTATTTTTGACTGAGCATGGATATTGGCAATTTTCTGTATATACTACTCAATAGTGGATGTATTACACAGACAACTTTGGAATTTATTTAAAAATTGCATAAGTTACCACTATATTAGATTGCTGGTGATAATTTAGTTAAGGACAAAATAATTATTGTTCCTTTTGGAATTAGTTTTATCATCTATGTCACCTACACTCTTCAAGGAAGAAAGATCTTCCTTTAAGAACCCAAAACAAAAAAACCGATTATCTAAGAATATCTTATGTAACAAGATAAATTACCCCAGTTAGGAGTGCCCTGTGTAGATAGCTTAGATAATTGTCAACATGGGTTCCTTCCTCTGGTACTTGTAAAATTTACTTCTAGTCCCAGTGCCAACTGAGAAGTGTTATAATGACCTGCCTATTGAACAACCCCAGTTGGTTGGATCTTCCTGGATTCAAGCATATATGGGTCCTTCAAAGATGTGCATTAATCTCATTACCATCAAAATATTCACTTATATTTTCTTCTGGTTTCTTTATGATATTGGCGTTTATATTTACTCTCCAATCTATCTTTTATTTTTTATTTATTTTTTTAATGTTTATTTAATTATATTATGTTAGTCACCATACAGTACATCCCTGGATTCTTTTTTTTTTTTTAAGATTTTATTTATTTATATGACAGAGAGACAGCCAGCGAGAGAGGGAACACAGCAGGGGAGTGGGAGAGGAAGAAGCAGGCTCCCAGCGGAGGAGCCCGATGTGGTACTCGATCCCAGAACGTCGGGATCACTCCCTGAGCTGAAGGCAGACGCTTAACGACTGCGCTACCCAGGCGCCCACATCCCTGGATTCTGATGTAAAGTTTGATGATTCATTAGTTGCGTATAACACCCAGTGCACCATGCAATACGTGCCCTCCTTACTACCCATCACCAGCCTATCCCATTCCCCCACCCCCTTCCCTCTGAGGCCCTCAGTTTGTTTCTCAGAGTCCATAGTCTGTCATGCTTCATTCCCCCTTCTGATTACCACCCCTTTCTTTATCCCTTTCTTTCCCTACCTATCTTCCTTGTTCTTATGTTCCATAGATGAGAGAAATCATATGATAATTGTCTTTCTCTGCTTGACTTATTTCACTTAGGATTATCTCCTCCAGTGCCGTCCATGTTGCAGCAAATGTTGAAAATCTATCCTTCAAAACAATTCACAAAAATATTTTTTGAGGCTATAAATAGAAATGGTACCATTTAGACATTTGGGTTTTAGTTTCTTTGGTTATGCACATATATACAACTACTCAATTGAGCATACAATGCTTGGATCACAAATATTTTTCTCAGTATTCTTTAAATCGTGATACATTTTCTTTTGAATTTGGCACTGAAAGTTGTGCAGTCAAATTGATCATTTCATCTCTTTTACCTGCCTGGATGTAGAATTTTTTTTTATGAATTTTCCCTAACCAACGTTATTAGAGAGCAAATAAAAATATGCATCAGCTTCTTTTGCTTTGGGGAAGTTTTTTTTTTTTTAATAATTTTCATTTTGTTATATTAGTCACCATACAATACATCCCCAGTTTTTGATGCAATGTTCCATGATTCATTATTTGCATATAACACCCAAGGCCCATGCAATATGTGCCCTCCTTAATACCCATCACTGGCCTATCCCAATCCCTGACGCCCCTCCCCTCTGAAGAACTCAGTTTCCAACAGTCCATAGTCTCTCATGGTTAATTCCCCTTCTGTTTATGCCCTTTATTCTTCCCTTCCTTCTCCTACCAATCTTCCTATTTCTTATCTTCCATAAATGAGTGAAACCATATGGTAATTGTCTTTCTCTGATTGACTTATTTCACTTAGCGTAATCTCCTCCAGTCCCATCCATGTTGCTGCAAATGTTGTGTAATCGTTCTTTCTGATGGCTGAGGAATATTCCATTGTATATATGTACCACATCTTAACCCATTCATCTGTTGAAGGGCATCTCAGCTCCTTCCACAATTTAGCTATTTTGTACTATGCTGCTCTGAACATGGGGGTGCATATGGCCCTTCTCTTCACTACGTCTGTATCTTTGGGGTAAATAACCACTAGTGCAATTGCTGGATCATAGGGTAGCTCTATTTTTAACTTTTAAAAGGACCTTCACACTGTTTTCCAAAGTGGCTGTACCAACTTGCATTCCCACCAACAGTGTAAGAGGGATCCCCTTCTCCACATCCTCTCCAACATTTGTTGTTTCCTGCTTTGTCAATTTTTGCCCACCTAACTGGTGTAACGCAATGTGGTTTTGATTTGAATTTCCCTGATGGCTAATGATTTTGAACATTTTTGTCATGTGTCTGTTAGCCATTTGTATGTCTTCATTGGAAGTGTGTTCATATTTTCTGTGCATTTTTTGATTTGATTATTTGTTTCCCGTGTATTGACTTTGAGAAGTTCTTTGTAGATTTTGGATACCAGTTTTTTATCTGTAGTATCATTTGCAAATATCTTCTCCCATTCTGTGGGCTGCCTCTTAGTTTTTTTGACTGTTTCCTTGGCTGTGCAGAAGGTTTTTATCTTGATGAAGTCCCAAAGTTCATTTTAACTTTTGTTTCTCTTGCCTTTGGAGATGTGTCATGAAAAAAGTTGCTGTGGCCGATGTCAAAGAGGTTGCAGCCTATGCTCTCCTCTAGGATATTGATGGATTCCTGTCTCACATTGAGGTCTTTCAACCATTTGGAGTTTACCTTTGTGTATGGTGTGAGAGAGTGGTCAAGTTTCATTCTTTTGCATGTAGCTGTCCAATTTTCCCAGCACCATTTATTAAAGAGACTGTCCTTTTTCCACTGGATGTTTTTTCCTGCTTTATCAAATATTAGTTGCCCAAAGAGCCGAGTGTCCATTTCTGGGTTCTCTATTCTGTTCCATTGGTCTATGTGTCTGTTTTTGTGCCAGTACCATGCTGTCTTTGTGATCACAGCTTTGTAGTACAGCTTGAAATCTGGCAACGTGATGTCCCCAGCTTTGTTTTTCCATTTGAACAATTCCTTGGCGATTCGGGGCCTTTTCTGGTTCCACACAAATTTAAGAGCTGTTTGTTCCAGTTCTACGAAAAATGTCATTGGTATTTTGATTGGGATGACATTGAAAGTGTAGATTTCTCTGGGAAGCACAGACATTTTAACTATGTTTATTCCTCCAATCCATGACCATGGAATATTTTTCCATCTTTCTGTGTCTTCTTCAATGTCTTTCAAGAGTGATTTGTAGTTTCTAGAATATAGATCCTTTACGTCTCTGGTTAAGTTAATTCTGAGATAACGTATGATTTTTAGTGCTATTGTAAATGGAATGGATTCCTTAATTTCTCTTTCTTCAGTCTCATTGTTCATGTATAGAAATACAACTGATTTCTGAGCATTGATTTTGTATCCTGCCACATTACTGAAATGCTCTATAAGTTTTAGTAGTTTGGGGTGGATTCTTCTGGGTTTTCCATATAGAGTATCATGTCATCTGCAAAGAGAGACAGTTTGACTTCTTCTTTGCAAATTTGGATACCTTTTATCCCTTTTTGTTGTCTGATTGCTGTTGCAAAGACTTCTAGTACTATGTTAAATAATAATGGCGAGAGTGGGCATCCTTGTCGTGTTCCTGATCCTAAGGGAAAGGCTTTCAGCTTTTCCCCGTTGAAAATGATATTCACTGTAGGCTTTTCATAGATGGTTTTTATGAAATTGAGAAATGTACCCTCTATCCCTACACTCTGAAGGGTTTTAATCAGGAAAGGATGCTGTATTTTGTCAAATGCTTTTTCTGCATCAATTGAGAGGATCATGTGGTTCTTGACTCTTTTCTTGTTGATATGATCTATCACATTGATCGATTTGCGAATATTGAACCACCCTTGCATCCCAGGGATGAATCCCACTTGGTCTTGATGGATAACCCTTATAATGTACTGTTGGATTCTATTAGCTAGGATCTTGTTGAGAATTTTGGCATCCATATTCATCAGGGATATCGGTCTGTAATTCTCCTTTTTGATGGAGTCTTTGCCTGGTTTGGGGATCAAGGTAATACGAGGCTCATAGAATGAGTTTGGTAGTTTTCCTTCTCTTTCTATTTTCTGAAACAGCTTCAGGAAAATAGGTATTATTTCTTCTTTGAATGTTTCTTAGAATTCCCCAGGGAATCCGTCAGGCCCTGGATTCTTGTTTTTGGGGAGGTTTTTGATCACTGCTTCAATCTCTTCATAATTAATCGGTCTTTATAAATAATCACTTTCTTCCTGTTTCAGTCTTGGTAGTTTATAGGTTCCCAGGAAGGCATCCATTTCTTCTAGGTTGTTTAATTAATTGGCAAAAAGCTGTTGATAAAGGTTTCTAATGATCCTTCCTATTTCATTGGTGTTGGTTGTGACCTCTCCCTTTTCATTCATAATTTTATTAATTTGGGTCCTTTGTCTATTCTTTTGAATAAGTCTGGCCAGTGGCTTATCGATCTTATTTATTCTTTCAAAGACAAGCTTCTAGTTCTGTGGATCTGCTCTACTGTGCTCCTGGTTTCTAATTCATTGATCTCTGCTCTAATCTTGATCACCTGCCTTCTTGTGCGTGGTTAGGCCTGTTCTTCTGTTCCAGCTCCAGCTTCGTGAGGTGAGAATATAAAAACTGCATCTTAGATTTTTCTGTTCTTTTGAGTGAGGCTTGGATGGCTATGTATTTTCCTCTTAGGACCACCTTTGCAGTGTCCCATAGGTTTTGGACCATTGTGTTTTCACTCTCGTTTTGTCTCCAGAAATTGTTTAAACTGATTTTTAATTTCCTGGTTTACCCAATCATTCTTGAGCAGGATGGTTCTTCATTTCCAAGTGTTTGAGTTTCTTCCAAATTTTCCCTTGTGATTGAGTTCCAGTTTCAAAGCATTGTGGTATGAGAGTATGCAGGGAATAATTTCAGTCTTTTGGTATCAGTTGAGACCTGTTTTGTGACCCAGTATATGGTCTATTCTGGAGAATGTTCCATGTGCATTCAAAAAGAATGAGTATTCTGTTGTTCTGGGGTGTAGTGTTCTATATATAGATCTATGAGGTCCATCTGATCCAGAATGTCATTCAAAGCTCTTGTTTCTTTGTTGATTTTCTGCTTAGGTGATCTGTCTATTGCTGAGAGTGGAGTGTTGAGGTCCCTTACTATTAATGTATTATTATCTATATGTCTCTTTCTTCTGGTTAAGAGTTGGTTTGTGTATCTAGCTGCTCCCCTGTTGGGGGCATAGATATTTATAATTGTCATATCCACTTGTTGGATACATCCTTTAAGAATAATATAGTGTCCTTCTGTATCTCTAACTACAGTCTTTCATTTAAAATAGAATCTGTCTGATATGAGAATTGCTACCCCAGCTTTCTTTTGAGGTCCATTGGCATGAGAAATGGTTTTCCATCCCTTCACTTTCAGTCTGGATGTATCTTTAGGTTCAAAATGAGTCTCTTGTAGACAGCAAATGGATGGGTCATGTCTTTTTATCCAATCTGCAACCCTGTGGCATTATGGGAGCATTTAGGCCATTCACATTGAGAGTGATTATTGAGAGATATGATTTTAATGATGTCCTGTTGCCTGTGAAGGATCAGCGGAGTTCTGATTCAATATTTGGGTAAGAGAAGTCTCTGGCTAGTGTGACTGGATATGCATGTTGGTGCCATCATAGAGAATTTGATAATCAGTTTTGAGGGATGGGGAAGGGCATCAGTAAGGCTGTGGAAAGCCGAGTTGAAGTTGAGTATGGATATGCAAATGGAGGTGGACAGTAGGCACTTGGATGTAGATGCATGGACTTGGCAAAAAAGATCTGGGCTAAAGGGCAGAGCTGGGTGTATTACCAATAGAGAGAAGCAGCTGGTGCCATGAGTATTGTTGAGTCCTTTTAATGCTATATTACCAAAAAAAGTGATAAAGTCTGGAGAGCAAATAACATGTGCTACAAATGCAATCACAAACAGCATTTTATGAAAATATGAACACATTTTGTTATAATGTTGAATTTATTGGAAATTATATTTTCTTTTTTTTTTTTTTTTTTAGAAAAACACTGATAGCTTAATAACAAATAAAATGTAAGCGTTTGGGGAAAGACTATATGCATATTCTCCACAGTTTAACTGAAGTGTTTTCTGATGATTTTGTTAATGACATTAAGGGCTCTTGGAGCTTAAGGCTATATTAGAAAACTCCATATTTTTGTATCTTTACTTCTAACTATTCTGAGGGATTCTAACTTAGTTAATCCTTTAAAATTTGCTATCTATTCATTCACACTGTCAGCATTCAAGAAGGTATATGATTCATCTATCATGACTTCCAATAGAAACAGCCATTTCTACTTCAAGACTATGTGTATAATTACATGATTCATTGGAAATATGTCACTTTTCCTCCTGGAAAGAAGTCTTACTGCTTAGGGCTCTATGTTAAAAAGGGACAAGTGCTATTTTACAGAATATTGTAAGTGCAGAAATTACAGAATATAACTTTAGTTATTTTTGTATGTTTTTTGACAGCAGTGTGCCCGGAGAAGATAATTTTCTTGTAATTATAAAGTTCATTTATTGAAATTTAGTTGGCTATATCAGGATCTTAACCAGTATAAAAATATATGTATAACTTAAAAGGCATAATCAAATCAGAAAATAAAATTTCTAAAACTATTTTTTATTAAAGATATTCCTTACTTTGACAATTTTTGGTGGGCCCACCAAGTTAAAATTTGATATAGATTAGTTTCATTGATATTCTCGTTGATAGGCATAGAAATGTGCTCTTTCTAATTTTCTCTGTGAAGACATGGAATTTCATATAATTCCCAGAATAATTCTAAGGGTCTTTCAGAAAGTATCCTCCAGGTTGGATTTAGATTGGCTTTTGTTAGTTGCTATATGTTAGTGCTTTCACCCTTGAAAAAAAATATCACCATATATAAGAATTACATATTCATAAAAAGCTGAGGAGATAAATGAAATTATTCTCACTGAAATATTATAGAGAAAAAAAATCATAAGATAAAAACATTAAAAACTGTCCATAAGTAGACAATTAGAATTCACTGTCCCTCATCCTTATCCATAAAACATATGGCTGAATTTTTTGAAACCCCGAAGTTAAAAACTAGACAGCAGAGAAATGAATAGTTGATAATTATTTGTACATATTTATTTTCTTCTATGTTATAAGTGTATTGAGTAAAATGGTACCAAGAAATCCTACAAAATCACACATCTTTATTTATCCAAAAAATATCTATTGAAGGCCTTTTCCAAGCATTCTTCTGGCTAGATATACAAGACAAGTCCCTACCCTCTTAGGGCTTATATTCTAATATATCAGACAGACAATAAACACAAAACAAATTATATAGTATAATTAGAATGTCAGGTGTAAAGAAAGAGTAGGCTAAGGAGAGAGAGAGATGTAGAGAAGTTTAATATAGATAGAATGTCCAGAGAAGGCCTCTTTTGGGAGGAGACATTGGAGCCAAACTTGAATGAAACCCACTGGAAGGATTTGGGGAAAGCATTGTAGGGAAAGAAAATACCAAGCCCAAGTACCAAGAGAGGGGCTAAGCTTGGGTGTCTGAGGAATAGAAAGAAGACCTACAATTAGAGCAGTGAAACGGGTGAAGCAGGTGATTACAGATGAAGGTGTGGAGGAACAGAGGCCAGACAAAGAAGGTCTTATTGGCCATGAAGAGGAATATACACTTTAGTCCCATTATAAAAGGAAGATTTCAGAAGATTTGGAGTAGGGGAAGAGTTTATATGATTTATATTTTTAAAGGGTCACACTAGCTGCTGTAAGAAGCAGACTCAAGAGCAGTGTTCTCGATGGTGTGTGTGTGTGTGTGTGTGTGTATGATTTTGTACCAAAGAGATATTAAGCTATCCTAGGACCCTGTCTGGGACATTTTTGGTTCTCACAAATGCAGGGGTGGGGGGGTGTGCTACAAGCATCTAGTGAATAGAGTCCAGGGATGCTGATAAACATCTGACAAATTACAAGACAACTCCCCATGACAAGGAATTATCTGGCCCAAAATGTCAAATGTGTTGCTGTTGAGAAACCCTACTGCAGAAAGATAAAGGTCAAGGTGAGGAGATCAATTACAAAGCTATTGTAATAACAAAGGCGTAAAGTGATGGTGGCTTAGCTGAAGAAGTGAAGGATGCTTGGATTTACATTGCATTTTGAGAGTAGAATCATTAGGACTGGCTTATAATTCGTATCTGTGTTGGGAAGGCAAGAGTGTCATGGGTGACTCCTTAAATTTTGGCTTGAGAAATTGGGAGAGTAGTGCTCTTACTTACTAAGATGTGTTCAGATAGGCTAGAAGCAAATTTGGGACTAGAGAGAATCAAATTGAGATTTGATTTTATATATGTTAAATTTGAAGGACATCTTGGACATTGAGGTAAGGGTGTTGAGGAAGCTTACTGGAGATTCTCAGACCCAAGAAGGAAACACTGGAGATGTAAAAGCCATCAGGGTGGAGGTGGCATTGGAGACCATAAGACTGGATAATGTCACATAAGGAGTGAGTGTAGATGGGGAAGAATAACAAGTGGGATGTGAGGGAATCTGACACTGAGGCTCAGGAAACAAGAGCCTAGAAATATGGCCAAATACATGCAGTCAACGAGGCAGGAGAACAAACACAGCAGGGTGGTAGACAATCCAAGAGAAGAAAATGTTTCAAGAAGGCAGTAGGAGTCAACAGTGTCAAATTGGTATGGAAACGTGCATGCTAAAAGCTGTTTGATCACGTTTCTTTTTTATATCAGTTCTGAAAATCAAATGCATAAGCATTAGAAGATGTGTTTCTTTACATTTTAAAGTAAGCATTACTATTAAATCAGTAAGGCCATGAAGTGGAGTAAATTATAAGTGGGGCTATGGAACCATAGAGATACAGAAATGTCGGGGAATGGGGGAGGAAAGAAATATAGCCCAACTAAATACAGTAGCACTTCATGACAAATAGTAATGAATAGTGTCATTTAAAGTAGAAGTCAGTCATCAATTTTTACAGCAAAAGTGTTTATTAAAAACCAGCTTTGTATATAGCATTGCAGTCAAAATGGAAAACTTACATTATATTGTGGTTAGCTAATATTGGTCCTAGACTTTATCTTCTCTTTTATTCTCCAGACTTTTTGGTTCATTGATCTAAACTTCGACCTTTAAGGGTTGTCTGTTTCAGCGTGTGTGTGAACAGGGAGGGTGGTATGTCGGGTAGTTTAGGAAGTTCTCAGGAAGGCTTAATTTCGTACTCATAAATTGGGCAGGTATTTTGGAAGAAGCTCTATGTTTAAGTTTTTACTATTTGTTTCAGCACCCATGAATTTGCAAGATAGTATACTTTAACCCAATTTTCCCCTTGATATCTCAAATAAAAACATTCTCTTCAGTGAGAAGTTAAAATGCCTCTCTTCGTTTCTGATTCTCTCCAAGACTGGTCGAGGTACCCTTTTTTTTTTTTTTTTTTTTTTTTAGCGTACTCGACAAGTGTTTATTTAGTACAAGCCATTGAAATCTTTTTAAAAAAATTTTTTTATTATATTATGTTAGTCACCATATAGTACATCCCTGGTTTCTGATGTAAAGTTTGATGATTCATTAGTTGCATATAACACCCAGTGCACCATGCAATACGTGCCCTCCTTCCTAGCCATCACCAGTCTATCCCATTCACCCACCCCCTCCCCTATGAAACCCTCAGTTTGTTTCTCAGAGTCCATAGTCTCTCATGCTTCATTCCCCCTTCTGATTACCACCCCTTTCTTTATCCCTTTCTTCCCCGACCGATCTTCCTAGTTCTTATGTTCCATAGATGAGAGAAATCATATGATAATTGTCTTTCTCTGCTTGACTTATTTCACTTAGTATTATCTCCTCCAGTGCCGTCCATGTTGCAGCAAATATTGAGAACTCATTCTTTCTGATAGCTGAGTAATATTCCATTGTATATATGGACCACAACTTCTTAATCCAATCATCTGTGGAAGGGCATCTGAGCTCCTTCCATGATTTAGCTACTGCGGACAGAGCTGCTATGAACATTGGGGTGCATATGGCCCTTCTCTTCACTATGTCTGTGTCTTTGGGGTAAATACCCAGTAGTGCAACAGCTGGATCATAGGGTAGCTCAATTTTTAACTTTTTAAGGGACTTCCACACTGTTATCCAGAGTGGCTGTACCACCTTGCATTTCCACCAACAATGTAAGAGGAGGGATCCCCTTTCTCCACATCCTCTCCAGCAATTGTTGTTTCTTGCCTTGTCTATTTTTGCCATTCTAACTGGCGTAAGGTGGTATCTTTGTGTGGTTTTGATTTGAATTTCCCTGATGGCTAATGATTTTGAACATTTTTTCATGTGTCTGTTAGCCATTTGTATGTCATCATTGGAAAAGTGTCTGTTCATATCTTCTGCCCATTTTATGATTTGTTTATTTGTTTCTTGCATATTGAGTTTGAGGAGTTCTTTGTAGATCTTGGATACCAGTCTTTTATCTGTAGCATCATTTGCAAATATATTCTCCCATTCCATGGGCTGCCTCTTAGTTTTTTTGACTGTTTCCTTGGCTGTGCAGAAGCTTTTTATCTTGATGAAGTCCCACAAGTTCATTTTATCTCTTGTTTCTCTTGCCTTTGGAGATGTGTCATGAAAAAGGTTGCTGTGGCCGATGTCGTAGAGGTTGGTGCCTATGTTCTCCTCTAGGATTTTGATGGATTCCTGTCTCACATTGAGGTCTTTCGGCCATTTGTAGTTTATCTTTGTGTATGGTGTGAGAGAGTGGTCAAGTTTCATTCTTTTGCATATAGCTGTCCAATTTTCTCAGCACCATTTATTGAAGAGACTGTCTTCTTTCCACTGGATGTTTTTTCCTGCTTTGTCAAAGATTAGTTGCCCAAAGAGCTGAGGGTCCATTTCTGGGTTCTCTATTCTGTTCCATTGGTCTATGTGTCTGTTTTTGTGCCAGTACCATGCTGTCTTTGTGATCACAGCTTTGTAGTACAGCTCGAAATTCGGCATTGTGATGCCCCCAGCTTTGTTTCTCCTTTTCAACAGTTCCTTGGTGATTCGGGGCCTTTTCTGGTTCCATACAAATTTAAGGGCTATTCGTTCCAGTTCTTTGAAAAATGTCATCAGTATTTTGATCGGGATAGCATTGAAAGTGTAGATTGCTCTGGGTAGCATGGGCATTTTAACTAAATTAATTCTTCCGATCCATGAGCATGGAATATTTTTCCATCTTTTTGTGTCTTCCTCAATGTCTTTCAAGAGTGATTTATAGTTTCTTGAATATAAATCCTTTACATCTCTGTTTAAGTTAATTCCAAGGTAACGTATGGTTTTTGGTGCTATTGTAAATGGGATGGATTCCCTAATTTCTCTTTCTTCGGTCTCATTATTCGTGTATAGAAATGCAACTGATTTCTGAGCATACCTTTTATCCCTTTTTGTTGTCTGATTGCTGTTGCAAGGACTTCCAGTACTATGTTGAATAATAATGGTGAGAGTGGGCATCCTTGTCGTGCTCCTGATCTTAAGGGAAAGCCTTCCGGCTTTTCCCCATTGAAAATGATATTTGCTGTAGGCTTTTCATAGATGGTTTTTATGAGATTCAGGAATGTGCCCTCTATCCCTACACTCTGAAGGGTTTTAATCAGAAAAGGATGCTGTATTTTGTCAAATGCTTTTTCTGCATCAATTGAGAGGATCATATGGTTCCTGAGTCTTTTCTTGTTGATATGATGTATCACGCTGATTGATTTGAGAATGTTGAACCATGGTTGCATCCCAAGGGTGAATCCTACGTGGTCATGATGGATAATCCTTTTAATGTACTGTTGGATTCTATTAGCCAGGATCTTGTTGAGGATTTTGGCATCCATATTCATTAGGGAAATTGGTCTGTAATTCTCCGTTTTGATGGGCTCTTTGCCTGGTTTGGGGATCAAGGTAACATTGACCTCATAGAATGAGTTTGGTAGCTTTCCTTCTGTTTCTATTTTTTGAAATAGCTTTAGGAGAATAGGTATTATTTCTTCTTTGAATGTTTGGTAGAATTCCTCAGAAAAACCTTCCAGGCCTGGAGTTTTGTTATTTGGATGGCTGTTTATCACTGACTCAATCTCTTCATAATTAATTGGCCTGTTTAAGAAATCAGTTTCTTCCTGTTTCAGTCTTGGAAGTTTATAGGTTTCCAGGGCGGCCTCCATCTCTTCCAGATTGCTTAATTTGTTGACATATAGCTGTTGATAAAAGTTTCTAATAATCCTTCCAATTTCATTGGTGTTGGTTGTGACCTCTCCTTTTTCATTCGTAATTTTATTAATTTGAGTCCTTTCTCTATTCCTTTGGATAAGTCTTGCCAGAGGTCTGTCAATTTTATTGATTCTCTCAAAGAACCAGCTTCTAGTTCTGTTGATTTGCTCTACTGTACTCCTGGTTTCTAATTCATTGATTTCTGCTCTAATTTTTGTCAACTGCTTCCTCGTATGTGGATTAGGCCTGTCCCTCTGTTGCTGTTCCAGCTTCTTGAGGTGAGAATATAGAAACTGCATTTTAGATTTTTCTATTCTTTTGAGTGAGGCTTGGATGGCTATGTATTTCCCCCTTAGGACTGCCTTTGCAGTATCCCATAGGTTTTGGACCATTGTGTTTTCATTCTCATTGGTCTCCATAAATTGTTTAAATTGATTTTTGATTTCCTGGTTTATCGAGTCATTCTTGAGCAGGATGGTTCTTGGTCTCCAAGTGTTTGAGTTTCTTCCAAATTTTTCCTTGTGGTTGAGTTCCAATTTCAGAGCATTGTGGTCTGAGAATATGCAGGGAATAACTTCAGTCTTTTCGTATCAGTTGAGACCTGTTTTTTGTGACCCAGGACATGGTCTATTCTTGAGAATGTTCCATGGGCATTAGAATAGAATGAGTATTCTTTGGTTCTGGGGTGTAGTGTTCTATATATATCTATGAGGTCCAACTCGTTGAGTATGGCATTCGAAGTTCTTGTTTCTTTGCTGATTTCTTGCTTAGGTGGTCTGTCTATTGCTGATAGTGGAGTGGTGAGGTTTCCTACTATTAGTGTATTTTTATCTATATGTCTCTTTATTGTGGTTAAGAGTTGGCTTGTGTAACTTGCTGCTCTCCTTTGGGGGCATATATATTTATAATTGTCATATCCACTTGTTGGATACATCCTTTAAGAATAATATACTGCCCTTCTGTGTCTCTAACTATAGTCTTCAGTTTAAAATTCAATCTGTCTGTTATGAGAATTGCCACCCCAGCCTTCTTTTGAGGTCCATTTGTGTGAAAGATGGCATTCCATCCCCTTACTCTCAGTCTGGATGGATCTTTAGGTTCAAAATGAGTCTCTTGTAGACAGCAAATGAATGGGTCATGTCTTTTTATTGAATCTGAAACCCTTTGGTATTTTATGGGAGCATGTAGGCCATTTATATTGAGACCGATTATTGAGAGAGATGATTTTAATGATGTCATGTTGCCAGTAAAGTCTTTGTTTCTATAGATCGTGACTTTCTGTTCTGTATCACTCTTGGGGCCTTTGTACTTTTATAGAACCCCCCTTAATATCTCCTGTAGGGCTGGTTTCGTGGTTACGTAATTGGTCAATGACTGGCAATTCTGGAAAGTCTTTATTTCTCCATCAATTCTGAATGACAGCCTTTCTGGATAAAGGATCCTTGGTTGCATGTTTTTCTCTGAAAGAGCTTTAAAAATGCTCCCAGCCCCGATCCTTTCTCTCATTCCAGGTCTGTGTAGACAGGTCTGACGTAATTCTGATATCTTTGCCTTGGTATGTGAGAAATTTCTTTGCCCTGGCCTCTTTCAATACTGTATCCTTGGATCTAATATTTGCGAATTGTAATATGATGTGATGTGGTGTAGGTTTGTCATGGTTGAGCTTGGGAGGGGTCCTCTCTGCCTCTTGGACACGAATGTTTGTTTCCCTTGCTAGATTAGGGAAGTTTTCAGCTACAATTTGTTCAAATATCTCTTCTAGACCTCTGTTTTTCTCCACCCCTTCGGGGATGCCTATGATTCTGACATTGGAACGTTTTATTGAGTCAGCAATCTCCCGTAACCTGCATTTCTGAGTGTGGATTCTATTTTAGCTTTTTCTTCTACTAACCCATCCTCTATTTCGCTGATACGTTCTTCTGCCTCATTCACCCTGGCCGTCAGAGCCTCTAGTTTTGACTGCATTTGGCTCATATGACTTTTAATTTCTGCCAGATTCGCTCTCATTTCTGCCCTTAGAGATTCTATATTCTCATTAACATTTTCGTTAATACTTTTTTCAAGTCTACACATCATCTTGACCATTGTTAGTCTGAATTCCATTTCTGATAATTTGGTTATATCCATATCCATTAGTTCTGTAGCAGAGGCTACAGACTCATTGTCTTTTCTTTGCTTGGGGGGATTTCTCCTTCTTGTCATTCTGATGAGGAGAGGTTCCGGGTTGCCCAGAGCCCAAATTATTGACCGGAATGCAGGCCATGTGCCCTTGTTTTATAGGGATTTTAGGGATGTGGGCTTCTTGAGTTTTCAGCCTGCCTTCTGGGGGAGGGGCCTGCCATGCCAATACTCAGGCCACCCTGTTTGGGTAGAGTGTCTGTGTACCCGTGAGAGGGGATGGGGATGGGCGTACTGTGAGCTGGTATTTCCAGGCTTTTGTTCTCTGGTGGCTTTCCCTGGCAGTTTGCTTTGCCTCTTCTGAGAGAGCAGCAGTGGCCAAATCTCAGCCTCTGTCTCAGAACAGAGGGATCGTGGACCGTTCTCCACTGATGTTCTGGCCACTTTAACTCGAAATGATGCTGCTCAACCCTGCAGTATCCAGGGATGTGTGCCCGACATCTGGAGTCCCAGCCCTCACTTCCATGGCTAGCGCATCTCTGTCCTTTGTGTTTCTAACACCACCAGCCACCAGCTGCCCCCGCACGCTTCCGGAGCTCCCAGTCTCAGTCTGGTTCCAGTGAGCACACCAGAGTTCTGTGGTCTCATTCTGGTTCCAGTGAGTGCACCAGAGCTCCGTTTCAGTCTGGTGGCACGCGTTTCCCGGCTCACGGTCTCAGTCTACTCTCTCCATCTCTCACGGGTGCCTGTCCGCGAGTTCGCCCGCTCCCCAGTGCAGGTGGCAACCGCTTCCTGGCACCGGAACACGGCGGCTCCCTCCCCCTTCCGTTTATCTTCCAATATCTGTGCGCAGTTTCATGGCTCCCCGCTTGGTACCTCAATACTCAGCGCTGGAGATGTTCATTTGTAGAGATCCAGATGTATCTTCCTGCATCTCAGGCTGATTCCGTGGATGTTCAGGCTGGTCTGGTACCTATCCAACTCGACTCAGGGGACCGGCTGAAAAAGGGGTCCTCTACTCCTCCGCCATCTTAACTCTCAACCACTGGTCGAAGTACCTTTTATCACTTTGTAAAATCTCCAGCAAGATACTAAAAAAAACCAAAGCAAAACAAAAACAACAACAACAACAAAAACAAAAAACAGGGAAGGAGTTTAACTAAATTATGGATTCTTTCAAATAGAATATGATGCAGATATTAAAAATTATACAATGAAAAATATATAGTAACATAAGAAAACATCTATGATATACTATTAAGAGAAAAAAGCGGAATAGACAATTCAATCTGTAGCATTATATGTGACTGTTCTTTTTGTTTCAAGGCAGGCTTATAAAGTGAAAAATTCTTTGTATGTGGTAAATAAATGGGGGGATAAAATTATGAAAATGCAAAATCTGTTAACTCATACAAGATTTTTCATGGGGTGTTTATGCTTTATGCTATCAAGTAACAATAGCATATGCATAATACAGTATAATATATGGCATAATGAAACAATTATAATTATATATTATAATTATATATATGATATATAATACAATAACAAAATAAATGCAAAGAATGCCAACCATAGGAATGAAGGACTCTAGGAAACAGCATATCGAATGTACCATCCTCTCCCTTCCTCTCCTATCCCACTTTATCTACATGAGATACTCTATGAATGAACATTGTAAAGCTATTCTCCTGAAGTTTGCTTTTCTTGATAAAAATATTTGTACAGCAATACAAACATAGATGTTATAAGACTCTAGTTGGAGAATGAAAAAGCAAAGATTAAATATTGAGAAGCTTTGTATCAATCATTGTCCAATTAAAAAACATAAACCACAGCAGTAATTTGGTGTGGGGAACATCAACATTAAGATTTATTAACTAGGAATAGGTGACTAACTACTAAAAGAGGTTCAAAAAAAAACCCTAAGGAATGCAACAATAGAAACTGAATGAAGCAAAACTAAGAAAATATTGAATGAATGATAACTTGGAAAAGGTCCCTCCTTGATGCTGAATTCAGACCTCATCAGAGAGGCCAGTGGTTGTCACAAGTATATGCAGCCTTTGCGGGGTGAAGAAGTGAACTCAGGGGACACAGGCTGCAGCTCTCCACAAGAAGTGAACTGCCGCTGGCAGAGAAACTCAGTGGAGAGTGCTGGTGGGCCAGGATGGTCTAGTAGTGTCACTGAAGTGGGACTGGCGGCCAAAGCACAGGAAAAAGCCTTCTGAAACTAGGAAAAGACACCCTCCCTCTAGCTTTGTCTGGGTAGAAGCCCTTTGGTGCATTCTATTGACAAAACCTATTATATCAGCTGGCACAGGAGAAATTTTATAGGATTCAACTAAAATAGCACAATACATGGCAAAGAAGGGTCGATTTGGTATCTAGAAAAAATGAATTGACAAGTGGTTCTGTCTTCCCTTTTGGTTCCTCAGATTCCATATGTTCCCTTCCTCATACATGTAAACTTCCAGATGGCAGTTAAACAACTTATGTTTCCACCTAACAAGATGCAGCTATCCTTCCTACAAGTGACATTCTTACCTTTTCCTCCAAAAGAGGAGAAACACACTCCAACAGAGATTGTATCTGTCACCCACCCTTTTAACGACTCCTTGAATTCAGTCATCTTCCACTGAAAGTTCTGCTACCTAAAGACTGATTTGTAAAGTTAACATCCAGTTAGGATGAATCAATCCCTCTTTCATGATGGAATGAATCCAATGTAATCAACCTACAACTAGGTAGCTGGTTGTTCCTCCTGGAGAATTGTTCCATATTTGAGGCTAAAGTATGTTTCTCTGCTGTTGGCAGATGATACAGCAGTGGTAGCCAGGTCAGTCATGGTGAGAAGTGTGTTATTGAGCCCAGGAATAGTCTCCATCCTTATCACCATGGACACTGGGGAGCTGGGGGCAGATGCTGACTGACATCCACAGAGCACACCATTGTCCACCTGATTATTGAAGGCCTCCTGTGTTGTGGGTGTCCATTAATGAGTCTTCACATGAAATTCTATGGTACACAGACTTCCAGAATAGGTCCTCATGACATCTGGATATTTATGTCCTTGTGTATACCCCTCTCTTTGAGTGTGGGCTGGATCTAGTGACTTACTTCTAGGAAATGAAATATAGCAAATGTGATGATATACCACTTCCAAGATTAGGTAATAAAGGCTATGACTTCTCTCTTGCTGTCATTCTCTCTCTCATTCTTGTTTTAATGGAGAGGGCTATCTGCTAAGCAATGAAGAGTGGCCTCTGGCCAAAATCCAATGAGGAACTGAGGCCTTCAGATTCAGAAACTGAATCTTGCCAGTCACCATGTGAGTGAAACTGGAAGTGGATCCTTTTCTGATTGAGCCTTCATTTGAGATCACAGCCCTGGCTGTCACCTTGTTTGCAACCTTATGAGACCATGAAGCAGGGGACCCAGCTAAGTCGTTACTGGATTATTGTTTTAAGCCACTAACTTTTGGGGGAGTTGTTAACTACATAACAGTAGATAACTAGTACAGATGCAAATTTCACAGTCTATGCTCATTTTGAGAGATCTATCAACATACCTCTTTCCAGACTTCCTTGTCACTAGTCATTCAATCCTGTGCTTTCCATACCCCTTACCATTCAACCAATCCATTAGCTATTGTTTGTGAAATAATGTAGATCAATACTTCTAGTCATCTGTCAGTCCAGAGAAAGTAGACCTGTTTTCTTTCAAATGCCATGAAAAATGGCTGGGAAATCATAGATTAGGATTAAATTTTACTATAATTTTTTGAGTGTGCACCATTTGAACATGCTACCTGTTCTATGATATAAATGGAGTCATTTCATCTTTAAGAAGCTTGCATACATGAGGCTCAGAAATCTCATTCTCTGTCACTATAAAGATGGACATGATTTTGATACCTTTATCAAGTAATTTGCTTTCTGAGATGTAAGGAGTTGTGTCACCAATGGCTGATCTCCAATAGGCTACTTTATTCTCATATTTTGGGATATTACCTATAGGAGAAGATCCCACAAATCTTTATTATCTCAGGGCTCTCTTCTAATCACCTAGATCAGATTTCCAATTTTCTCTCAAAAACTTCATCAAGAACTTCATCACACATTTAACAAGTCCAAAAGAACTCCTTACCTCTATCTTCTACATATTCCTTCATCTTTCAGCTTTTTCTAATCAAATGTTCATTTTTCTTCTTTTCCATCATTGGTAAATGGCCCCATCATTTTCCAAGTCTTTTTGGACAGAAATGTAGAAATTGCTCTTTAAAAAAGACATGCACTTTCATGTCTTCATTTTTTTCTCATGCTTTCTCTTTGACCAGAACTAAACTTATCTTCATTTCACCCTCAGGATAGCTTTCAAAAACTAGGTATAATGTCACATTATCAATAAAGCCTTTCATAATTTCCCCCTTATGTAAGGGACAGTCTCTTCCTATGGACTTCCACAGGACTTGGCCTGACTACTACTTTGCCTTTATTCCAGTACTTTATTTTGTACTGCCTTTTCTAAAGCGTGTTCTGAAGAATGCTTATCCCTTGGAAGAATCCACATGAAGGTAATGTAAGCCTAGAGAATTTTGCCTACTGTTGTTTGTCTTGGAGTTTCCTAATTTACTTTAGCCTCCTGAAGATTCTGAGAGCACCTGCAGTAAAGAAACTGATTCAACCTTAACTTACCTTGTTTTACTTTTTTTTTTTTACTTATTACTTATTATTCTCTCGCAGAACACTTTTGCCCTATTCATCTGTGTGCTTTCTCATTCTCATATTTCTTAGCATTATGCACTATGGTTACTTGTTGATTGTTGGAAGTGCTGTACATATGTCCACACTCTGAGGCAGATACATTTCAGACATGTTGGTGATATTTTCTTCCAGGCAGCTCCTCTAGAACTTTAACCAGACCATCAGGAAGTAAAGGAAATAAATGATTAAACTACCACCAGAGGGAGCTGACTGAGAAATTGGAACCGCTCAAGGCTACTATTAGGGAAAAAAGTAAGGAAGATGAATAAACTACACCACAGGGTTTTAAATGCAACAATTATAAAGTCTTGGAAATATTATCACTGGCTTGATGAAGGCAGATGTAAAAATGGTGAGATCCACTATTCAAATTAAATATTCCAGCATTAGTTGTGTTGAATAAAGTTCTGATGAGTCAGCCCAGTCAGAGAAGCATCAACCTCCTACAGATGGTCCATTCATAGGCCAACTTGTGATGGCGCACAATTTGCCACCACTTGGCTGGTAGTGGCATAGACCCTGTAGGTACTATATTGTAAGAAATCAAATCTATTGTTATATGAGTCAGTATAGTTACATGAGTCAGAGGAATAATTTTTCCTGAGATTTTATTAATAAACTTAGTGACCACTTTGCTCTGATCACTTTTTCCTTTAGTGCATCCCTCAGAAGCACAATGCGGAGAAACCGAAAGTGCTGTCATCTGTTTAGTGTCATCAAAAGCATTTCATTTTGAAATAGTCGCAACCAAGCAGCTCTAAGCAGCTTTATTCCAAAAAACGAACACAGATAAATGTTGCAACTTATTATGTGAAATGTCTTCCAAGGAACATCTGTGTAAACAAAGCAGCATTATGCATACACTTTTGCCCTCAGACTTGAGGCTGACAGTACCTTCATTGTCCGTTATTCAGTCCTAATGATGCTCTTGGCACACAGGGTTCCAATATGAAGACATATTTTGTGGTGTTTTGACCAATTTGTGTTCATCATCTTATCTTTCTAAGCTGTAAAAACAAACTGATATCAGAGTAGTTTCTTGCATCTGTTTCAGGCTCAAATTTCAATTCTATAAATGAAAATATGGTCTATTAACATTAGTAAAAAGTAACCTTTGAAAATGGAACTAATACTTCCAAAATATCAAAAAGCAGAAATGTGTTTGCAGAGGTTGAAAAAGATCATTTCCTTACACATGAGAACTTCTTCTCTCCTGAGGCTATTGGCCAGAAGTGTGAGTAGGTTTAAACTTTGAAGTGAACTAGGAGATCAGCCATCAATGGACTGACTGCTAAACTTCTTAAGGAAAATGTTCAACCTAAGATTGATTGGATGGTTACTAACTACACTTCTCTTTCTTTTGGCTTTCATGAAAAAAAAAAATGGATGAAGCTCTAATTAAAATTGTAAAAACTACATAGATGTATTTGACATTTGAATCTGAATGTTGGCTTGGCACTGCAATGGAATATAATAAAGCAATTAGCAAGATTTAACTTTGACAATTCTTGATCATTCAATTTAAATCACTTTTCTTGGAATTTATTCCTTCCCTTATAATTTTAGTGTCACAAAATCAAAATCAATGAAAACATGACAAAACAAATGATATGGCCTGTGTTACATGTATAAATATAAGTTCACTGTTTTGTAACAACTCATTAGCTCAAATACATTTACAGTTTTCTGGAAAAGGTTTTCTTTTTTATTTTCTTTTTAACAGACTTACTTTTTTAGACCAGAAAAATTGAGCACAAAGTACAAAGAATTTCCATGTATTCCCTGCCACCGCAGTTTAACCTAGTATTCATATCTTGAATTAATGTGGTACATTTGTTACAATTGATTAACCAATACCGATAAATTATCAGCAACTAAAGCCCGTAGTTTACATTAGGGTTTGCTTTTTGTGTTTTACATTCCTTTGGGTCTTGACATATACATAAGGTCATGTATACACAGTTATAGTATCATACAGAATAGCTTTACGGCCTTAAAAATTTCCTGCACCTCACCTATTCATCACTCTCAGCTCTTCTCTCTCTAACCCCCCCTGGGGATCGCTGATCTTTTTACTTTTTCTATTGTTTTATCTTTTCCAGAACATCATACAGTTGGAATCATATATTATGGAGCATTTCCAGCCAGCTTCTTTTACTAAACAATATTCATAGAAGTTTTCTCCATGTCTTTTCATGGCTTGATACCTCATTTCTTTTTAACATTGAATAATATTCCATGGTTTGGATGTACAACAGCTTATTTATCCCCTCACCTGTTGCAGGACATGTTGGTTGCTGCCAAGGTTTGGCAATTATAAGTAAAACTATTATAAACATTCATGTGTAGGTTTTTGTGTAGATGTACATTTTCAACTTATTTGGCTAAATACCTAGAAGTGTGATTGCTGGATTATATAGTAAGACTACATTTAAATTTGTAAGAAACTGTCAAACTGTTTCCTAAAGTGTCTCAATTATTTTGCATTCTTATCAGCAAAGAATGAGAGTTCCTGTGGCTTTACCCTCTCTCCAACTTTTGGTGCTGTCAGTGTTTTGCATTTTAGCTCTTCTATTAGGGATGTAGTGATATCTGATATTTTAATCGGTTGCTCCCTGGTAACTTACAGTTTTGAACATCCTTTCATATGCTTATCTGCCATCTGTGTGTCTTCTTTGGTGAGATTTCTGTTTAGATCTTTTGTACTTTTTTTTAGTGGTTTGTATTCTTATTCTTAAATTTTAAGAATTCTTTGTATATTTTGGATACAAGCCCAAGTCCTTTATCAAGTATGTGTTTTGCAAATATTCTCTCCCAGTATGTGGCTTGTAATTTCGTTCTCTTAACAGTGTCCTTTGCAGAGCAAAAGTTTTCCATTTTAATCAAGTCCAACTTATCATTTTTTTTCTTTCTTGGATCTTGTGTAGTATATCACATCAACAGACCGAAGAAGAAAAATAACCGCATTATATCAATATATGCAGCAAAAGTATTTGACAAAATCCAACACCCATTCATGATAAAACTCTCAGCAGGAATAGGGTGCAACTTCATCAACTTGATAAGGAACATTAACAAAAAAAACTCCAGTTACCATCATTCTTAATGACAAGCTACATGCTTTCCCTTTAAGATTGGAAACAAAGCAAGGATGTCCTCTCTCACCACTCTTGCTTTAATATGATACTAGAAATCCTAGATAATGCAATAAGACCAGAAAAGGAAATTTAAAGATTGGTAAGGAAGAATTAAAACTATCTTGTTTCACAGATGACATGATTGCCTATGTATAAAATCCTAAATAATCAACAGTAAAGTGATTATAGCAAGGTTGTATCCAAGGTTAGTATTTAAAATTTAATTTATTTCCTATATACTAGCAATGAAACAATAGAATTTGAAATAAAAAACAACACCATTTATATTAGCATCAAAAATGAAATAACATGAAATAAAAATTAGGCAAAAATCTGAAGATCTAGGTAAATGGAGAGGTAGTTCATGGTCATGGGTAGGAAGATTCAATATTGTTAAGATGTCAGTTCTTCCCAGCTTAATCTATAGATTCATTTCAGTCCTAGGAGTAAAATCCCAGCAAATTATTTTGTAGATATCAACAAAGTGATTCTAAAGTTTATATAGTAAGCCAAAGACCCAAAATAGCCAACACAATTTAGAAGAACAAAGTCGGAGGATTGATACTTTCTGACTTTAAGATTTACTATAAAGCTATAGTAATCAAGGTAGTGTGGTATCAGCAGAAGAACAAACAAGTAGATCAATAGACCCGAATAAAGAGTCCAGAAATAGACCTACACAGATATAGTTGGATGATCTTTGACAAAGGAGCAAAGATAATTCAATTGAGAAAGGATCATCTTTTCAACAAACGTGCTTGAACAATTAAACATCCACATGCAAGAAAAGAAGAGAAAAAAGAAAAAAAGAAATTTCTAAGAACATCTAGATTTTCTCCTATATAAAATTTCTAGAAATTTTATGGTTTTACATTTTTGCATTCAAGTCTATGATCCACTTGAGTTCAATTTGTGAAGCGTATAGAATCTGTGTCTAGATTCATTTCTTTTTTTTCTCTTTTTTTCTTCATTAATTATATTCACAATACAGTGCAACCATCTCCACTATTTCCAAAACTTTTTTATTGTAGCCATGGTTTTTAATTTTTCCTGATTTACTGAGGTATAATTGACATACACATTTTATAATTTAAATGTGTACAATGTGTTATTTTGATACACTTACACAATGCAATATGATCACCCACATAGTGTTAGCTAGCATCTCCAAAATGTTGCGTAATTACCCTATTTTTTTAGTGGTGAGAACATTTAAGATTTACTCTCAGCAACTTTCAAGTATATAGTACAGTATTGCTACCTATAACGATACTATTTATCCCCAGAACTTCTTATTCTAACTGGAAGTTTGTACTTTTGACTAGTATCTTCCCATTTCCCCCATACCACAGCCCCTGGTAACCACTATTTTACTGTTTCTAAGATTTAATCTTTTTCATATTCTACATGTAAGTGAGAACATGCAGTATTTGACTTTCTCTGTCTGACTTATTTCACTTAGCACAGGGCCCTCAAGATCTATCCACTTTGTCACAATGGCAAGATTTCTTTCTTTTTCATGGCTGATTAGTATTCCATTGTGTGTGTGTATACATACATGTATATATCACATTGTGTGTGTGTGTATATATACATATACATATCACATCTTCTTTATCCATTTGTGCCACATTGTGTCACATTTTATCTATTATCTATCATCTATCTATCATCTATCTATCATCTATCTATCTATCTATCTATCTATCTATCTATCTATCTATCTATCATCTATCTATCTATCATCTATCTATCTATCTATCATCTATCATCTATCTATCATCTATCTATTATCTATCTATCTATCTATCTATCATCTATCTATATCTATCAATCATCTATCTATCTATCTATCTATCTATCTATCTATCTATCTATCTATCTATCATCTATCTATCATCTATCATCTATCATCATCTATCATCTATCTATCCATCCCACATCTTCTTTATCCATTTATCATCAATGGACCCTTAGTTTGTTTCCATGTCTTGGCTATTGTAAATAATGCTGCAATGAACATTGGGGTGCAGACATGTCTTGGACATATTGATTTTATTTCCTTTGGATATATATCCAGACATGGGAATGCTGGATCATATGGTAGCTTTATGTATAATTTTTCAAGGAATCTCCATATTATTTTCCATAATAGTATGTACAGTGACTGCTAATTTACAATTCCACCAAAAGTGCTCAAATGTTCCTTCTTCTCTACATCCTTATCAACATTTGTTATTTCATCTTTCTGATGATAGCCATTCTAACATGCATGAGGTAATATCTCATTGTAGTTTTGATTTGCATTTTCCTAATGATATAATATTTAGCACCTTTTCATGTATCGTTGACAATTTGAATATTTTCTTTGGAAAAATGTCTCCTCATGTCCTTTGCCCATTTTTAATTGGATTACCTGTGTGAGTTTTTTTCTCTTGAGTTGTATCAGTTCTTTATATATTTTGGATATTAATCCCTTATCAGATATGCAATTTGCAAATATTTTCTCCTATTCTATAGTTTGCCATTTTATTTTGTTGGTTGTATCTTTTGCTACACAAAAGCTTTTTAGTTCGATGTACTCCCACTTGTTTATTTTTTATTTTATGGCTTGTGCTTTAGGTGTCATATCCAAAAACTCATTGACTCATTGCAAAAGCATATGTCCAGAAATCTTGTCCTATATTTTATTCTAGGTGTTTTATGGTCTCAGGTCTTACATTTAAGTCTTTAATCCATTTTGAGTTAGTTTTTGTGAGTGGTATAGATGGGAGTGTGACTTCATTCTCTAAGATGCAGAAACCCAATTTTCCCAGCACCATTTATTGAAAAGACTATCTTTTCTCCATTGAATAATTTTGGTTTGGGTATTATTTGACTGTATACATGTCAGTTTATTTCTCTTGATTCTGTTCTATTGGCCTATGTGTCTACTTTTTATGCCAGTGCCATACTGTTTTGATTACTAGAGTTTTGTAATATAGCTTAAAATCAAGAAGTATGTTGCCTCCTGTGGTGTTCTTCTTTCTTAGGATTGCTTTGAATATTTGAGGCTTCTTGTGGTTCCATGTAAATTGCGAGATTGCTTTTTCTACTATAAAAAATGGTGTTGGAATCTTGATAGCAATAGTATTGAACCTATAGATGGCTTTGGGTAGTATGACCATCTTAGCAATATTAATTATTATGTCAACTGATAAACATGGGATGTCTTTCCATTTATTTGTGTCTTCTTCAGTTTCTTTCATTAATATATTGTAGTTTTCAGCACAGAGATCTTTTACCTCCTTGGTTAAAATCTTTGAGTTTTGACAGTTTTATTGTAATGTGTCTTGGAGGAGATCATTTTAAATTAAAATAATGGATGATCCAACTTCATGGACTGGGATTTCCAAATCTCTCCCCAAGTTTGGGAAGTTCTCAGTCATTATTTTTCTTTTTCTTTTTTTTTTTTTTAAAGATTTTGTTTATTTATTTGACAGAGATAGAGACAGCCAGCGAGAGAGGGAACACAATCAGGGGGAGTGGGAGAGGAAGAAGCAGGCTCATAGTGGAGGAGCCTGATGTGGGGCTCGATCCCGTAACGCCGGGATCATGCCCTGAGCCGAAGGCAGACGCTTAACCGCTGTGCCACCCAGGCGCCCCAGTCGTTATTTTTCGAAATAAGGTTTCTGCCCCCTTCTGGAACGCCAATGATTTGGATACTGGTTGTCCTGATGGTGTCCTGCAGATCATGTAGACTTTCTTCATTCTTTTTCACCTTGTTTTTTTTCTTCTCTTCTCAGACTTGATGATTTCAAAGTTTCTACCCTCTATCTCTAATTCTTTTCTCTATTTGGTCTACTCTGCTGTTCATCATCTCTATTGTATTTTTCACTTCACTCATTGAATTCTTCAGATCCAGGATTTCTGTTGGTTCCTTTTTGTGGTTTCTCTTTCTGTTAAATTTTAAATTTTTTTGTTAAATTTGATTGTGTCTTGTTTACCTGATTTTGTTCAGCTCTTTGTGTTTTCTTGTTACTTACCGAGTTTCCTTAAAATAATATTTTGAATTCTTTATGGAATAAAGTGATATCATGTTTCTTTGATTTTTTATGTTCTTTGGAGTTTTGCATTGTTGTATTCAAATTTTCAGTTATCTCCTTCAACTTTTACTAATGGCCTTCAGGATAGAAATACCTTTCATCAGTTCTGCTATGGATTCTGAGGCATTCTCTGACCTTGTGTGGATATACCTGCTCTTCATTTCCTTCTCCCTCTGATGGAAGAATTATTAATGTTGTACATCTTCTCTGGATCCTACAAAATATCATACTGGGTGCTGATAACTTCTATTATGTTTTAGTGAAGGTGGTGCTTTAGTGAAGCTCAAGTGTGTAGTTTCTCCTTTGCCCACAGACCTTGGCCTGCTTTCTGCCAGTGCTCCTTGCCTCCCAGAGCTTGCTCTCCTTGCATCCCTAAGGGCAATGCACAGGGAGCCAGCCAAAGAGTGAGAGAAAGTGTGTGTTTGGCATGCAGTGAGCTGGGGGTGCTTGCAGGACAGGTGAGGGGATCTGCAGGTGAGATTTTCCCTGTGTCTTGTGAGAAGGCTTTCTGACTGAGTCTAGAATGTTGTCATCAGGAACCATATCCTTTTAATGCCCTCTGAGAATCCTGCATGCTATGCTGCTCTTCCTATCTGCTCCCTCCCCTATCACAGAGCTTCCTTTTTAATGCTCTGGATGATGCAAGAGAGAAAGTAGTCTCTAATCATTATCCCAGACAGTTCAGGAAGTTGGGTGTTCATTCACTGGCTCTCACTTTCCTCTGTGAGAGAAATCACAGGTCATCTAGTTTAGCTGTAAGCTGTACTGCCTTCAGTGAGGAGTGATGCCAGCAAAGACAAGCTCTTCCTCTTACCCATGCCGATAAGTCCAAAATTTGTTCCAACAGAGTGCTGGACTTCTCCTCTGGAAATCTGTACTGCTGGACTTGCACAAAAATTCTCTTGTCCCAAGGCCATCACCCAAGTCAGTGTTGTGTAGACACTTCCAGATGGTGGCCAAGGGGGCCAGAACAAGTTCATGGTTTCTTGTAGTTCCATAGCTAGTGCTGCCATCCATTTACCTATTCATTAATGCACCAGTGGGCAAGACTCCTCCCAGGCCCCTTGGTGTATGGTGCTTGGTCCCACAAATCCTATAGAGGCACTTCCATTTGTGGATGGATGGCAAATTTTTGATGTCAAATGAAGGAAACAAAAAATGAGGGATATTTTTTGCCACCACAATGCTGTCACTCTCTATTCCTTTACTTTTAATCTATCTGTGCCTTTATATTTAAAATAAGTTTCTTACAGATCACATATAGTTGGATCTTGTTTGTTTATCCATTCTGACAATTTCTGTCTTTATATTGATATATTTAGACCATTCTCCTTTAGAGTAATTATTGGTATAGTTGGATTAATATCTACCATATTTGTAGCTGTTTTCTATTTATTGCCTTTGTTTTTTATTTATTTCCTGTTTAGTCTTTCACTCTATTTCTGCCACTTCTGATTTTAATTGTACATTTTATATTATTTCATTTTCTCTCCTCTTTTAGCATATTATGATTCTTTAATTTTTTTTTTTTTAGTAGTTGTCTTAGAGTTTACAATTAAGTCTACTTTCAAATTGCCCTATAGCCACTTATGGGTAGTAGAGGTGCCTTATAAAAGAATACTCCTAATTCCTCTCTCCCATTCTTTATATTTCTGTCATTAATTTTACTTATCTCTAAGCTATTGTCATTGAATACGATGTTGCTAGAATTGCTTTCAACAACCAATTATTGCCAGTCAAAACCATATGATCTTAAATTTTAAAATTTTCTAAAAATTTCCAAAAATTTTTGGGTGAAAAAAATCATGGAAATGACAAAATATTTATACCTGACTGATGCTAGCAGTACATATGAGAACTTGTAGGATGGAGGTTGATTGGTACAATGATATATCACCTCACACCTGTTAGAATTCTTGTCATTGGGGTGCCTGCGTGGCTCAGTTGGTTAAGAGTCTGCCTTCAGCTCACATTGTGATCCTGTGGCCCTGGGATCAAGTCTTGTGTCAGGCTCCGTGCTCAGCAAGGAAAAAAATACATACATATATCTATACATATACATACATATACATATATGTATACATACACACACATATGTGTGTGTATATATATACACATATATACATATACATACACACACACACACACACACACATATATATATATATTGGAGTATTAGTTGGCCATGAGAAAGAAGAAAATCCTGCTATTTGCAACAACAAGGAAGAAGCTTAGGAGCATATGGCTAGTGAAACAAATCAGAAAGAAAAAAGAAAAAGACAAATACCGTATGATTCCACTTATATGTTTTAAAAACCATAAAGTTTACGTGTAAAAGTTATAAAGACAACTGAGCCCACAGATACAGATTGGTGGTTGCAGGGGGTGAGGGGTGAGCAAAATAGGTGAAGGTAGTAAAAGGTACAAAATTTCAGTTGTAAGATAAATAAGTCCTAGGGTATAAAGTAATGTACAGGATGGTTACTATAGTTAGTAATACTGTTGCATATTTGAAAGTTATCCAGAGAGTAAGTCTTAAAACTTCTTGCCACAAGAAAAAAAATTTGTAACTATATGAGGTGAGATGAATGTTAACTAAACTTATTGTGATAGTCACTTTGTATTATATACATATATTAAATCATTATGTTGAATTATATCTCAATTTAAAAAAAGAGAGAAAGAATAGGATGAATAAAACAAAAAGCTGAACCTTGGAAAATAGTCTAGCAAAATTCTTCAGAAAAAATAAAGTACAAATAAGAATATTAGGAGTGAAAGTAATGAAATTAGGAATGGAAAGGATGAAAAGAATATAAGGAATAAAGGAGACTTAGGGATAGAGATAAAATGCATTTTTAAGACAGGCTATGGCATTTCCATATAAGAAAATACTATAAAGGATTAAAACTGTTGCTAAAGAAAAATGTATCAAACAGGGAAATCTGGATAAAAGCATATGCAAAAATATACCAAGATGACAGAATTTATGTAAATTTTTAAGATACTAAAAGCAATATAACATGTATTTTGGGTACAAACGTATAAAAACATGGATGAAAAAGACATGCATCAACTTCAGAATTATGGCTACTATTTTGGATGGAGAGCAGAATTTATACTGATTTCAAGGTATAGAGATTTTTGGAAATGGTTAGGACAAATCTGGACTCCAGAGCCATTTGAAATAAGGGTTGGAGTGTACAGTTTGGGGTAGGTTTTTGTTTCCTTCAACTAAGCTAGAAACAATTTTCCTTTCCTGTCTTCTGAATTGTTGGGTGGAGTTTTCAGGAATCTTCTGCAGGGGTTTTATGTATACAGGGGTCTCAGTTTCAACTCCTTGCCCTAGATGGCCAAGTCCCATCTCCCGTCTTCCTGTATGTTATTTTCTTTTTTAAAAAAATATTTTATTTATTTATTAGACAGAGAGAGAGAATGTGCATGAGAGAGAGAAAGAGAGAGAGCATGTGCAAGCAAGCAGGGGCAGGGGAAGAGGGAGAAAGAGACTTCCCATTGAGAAGGGATCCCAACACGGGGATCAATCCCAGGACCCTGAGATCATGACCTGAGCCAAAGGTAGATGCTTAACCTACTGAGCCCCCCAGGCACCCCCCATATGTTATTTTCTAACCAGTTTTATTAAGGTATTATAATTGACGCACAATAAATTTCCCTGCATTCCTTTGTAATCCTGCACTCCTGTCCCTCCCTGCCCTGCACTTTCCATCCCTTTCCTCAAGCAAAAACTCATCTGATCTGTAACAATAGATTGCTTGAATTTTCTAGAGTTTTAATAAATACAATCATACAGAATGTATTTTGGGGGGGCTGGGCTCTGTCACTTAGCATACTCATTTTTAAATTTATCCATGTTGTAGTGTGTGCATCTTAACTTTATTCCTTTTTATTGTTGAATAGTATTCCATTGTATGGTTATATTATAGTTTGTTTATCCATTAACCTATTGATGGGCATTTGCATTGTGTCCAGTTTTTGGCTATTTTATGTAGACTTACCATGAACATTTATGTGCAAGGCTTTATGTGAACATACAGTTCCTTTTCTTTTTAATAAACACCCAGGAGTAGAATGGCTCAATTACATGATAATAAATATTGAAATCAAATAGTTTTGGCTTACCAAATTTGTTTTTCTTTTTCAGTTTCTTTAGTAATCATCCTAGATCATTTATATTTACATATGAATTTTAAAATCAATTTATCAACTATACAATTTGTCAATTTATACACTTGCTCTCCACCAAACAACAACAATAAAAAAGCTAGATAGGATTTTGAGTGGGATTGTGTTGATCTAAAGATCAATTTAGGGAGGAATAATATCTTAACAATACTGAGTCTTTTCACCTATGAACATGGAATATCTCTCCATTTTTTTAGGTTTTCTTTAATTTCTCTAAGCAGTGTGTTGTAATTTTCAGTGTGCAAGTCTTTCACATCTTTTTTAAGATTAATCCCTAGGTACCATTTGATACTATTATAAATGGTATTGTTTTTAAACAATTTTAAACTTCTGACCATATATTATTAGTATATAAAAATGCGATAGGTCTTTCTAATGGTATCCTGGCATTCTTACTAAATTCATTTTAGTTCTAGTGGTATTTTTGTAGATTCCATGGGATTTTCTTAATAGACAATTATGGAATCTTCATATAATGACTGTTTTACTTCTTTGTCCCCAATCTGAATGTCTTTTATTTTTCTTTCCTCATTATACTGGCTAGAACATGCCATAAAGTTGAAAAGAAGTGTGGAGAGAAGACATCTTGTCTTATTGCTGATTTTAGGGACAAAACTTTCAGTCTTTCACCATGACAAGTTCTGTGAGTCTGATGTTTCCACCTTTTCATTTCTGCCTTGGATATACTTTTTTCTGGGCTGAGAAAAAAACAATTTTGAAAGTTTTAGTAGCACTAAACTAAGACACAGTAATTATACTAGATATTAATATTCTTAGTATTCAAGATTCAAATATTTAATTGTATACTTTTTAAAACAAGAAGAGGTTGGAATTTAACACTTTCTTTTTAATAAGCAAAATTGCTTCAAGCAGTACAAATTGCTATTGAAAATCTCTTTTGGGACAATGTTGTGGGTAAACTTCAGGGTATATAAGGTACGTTTCTAAATAAAAATACATTTTATAAATCTATTTATTCACTGTGTGTGTGTTTATAGTGATTTCACAAGTGCTGGAAGAAATACCTTCCCTATATATTCTTAATTTCTTCTCAATATTCAGTATTTTATGACCATAAAGTACTCCTGTGGTGATTTTTATAAATATTATTTTCTTACTAATATAAAAGTAATATGTCTTCACTATAAAAATATTTGGGAAATTCAGAAAAGTGCAAAGAAAATAAAAATTACTGACAAATATTTTTTAACATTTTGATGTATATGCTTTCATAATTGCACATACTTACACATAATTATGTATATGAAAACACACATACACATATACTTTTTAATTTGTTATTGTGTTGTATAGAAAGCTTTAGATATTAACTTCTGCTTCTAGCTGTGGTGAATCAGCTGTATCATATAAACCATCCTGTTATGAGCTACCATAAAAATTGAGCCAAAAAACTGACATTTGGGGGCACCTGGGTGGCTCAGTTGTTAGGTGTCTGCCTTTGGCTCAGGGAGTGATCCCGGGGTTGTGGGATCGAGCCCCACGTTGGGCTCCTACGCTGGGAGCCTGCTTCTTCCTCTCCCACTGCCCCTGCCTGTGTTCCCTCTCTCACTGGCTGTGTCTCTGTCTGTCAAATAAATAAATAAAATCTTTAAAAAAACAAACAAACAAAACTGACATTTGAAGGCATTGGGGAACAACCAAGAAAGTCAGGATTTAAGGGACTGGATTGAAGTAGAGAAAGGGAGAAAGGTAGGAAATGCAGAAAAGAGCATGAAGGTCTAACACACATGTAATTGGAGGTCCAGTAGGAGGGAAGAGGGGGGAACAAAGCGGTAACTTGAAGAGAGAATGCTAAGGATTTTCCAAAATTGAATACAAAAAAAGATCAAGTCACAGATTTAGAAGTCTAAAAATCCAAGCCTATATAAATGGAAAGAAAATCACTTCTAGTTCATCTTAGTTTGACTGCCAAAAGACAAAATCAAAGACATAATTTAAGAACAGTTATAGAAAAAAGAAAAAATACCTTCAAAAGAGCTACAGTAAAGACTGGAAACCACTTTCCCGATGGAAACAACGGAGACAAAAAGAAAATGGAATCTCATTTAAACTGCTAAAATAAAGAACCTGAAAATCTAGAATTTATATCCAATTTTTATTTCAACCATTTGAATAAAAGCATGTTAATGAAGTTAATAAGTTAATGAAGTGTGGGAAACTGAATAATAAAATAATAAATCTTAATCCAGAAGAACATAAGAGAGGGAAAAAAGATGAAAACAAGATAGGAGAAACAAAGAATAACACTGTAGTTATACCCTAATATTACCTATGACTACGTTAAATACATTATGAACTAAATACTCTAGTTCGAAGGCAAATGTTGTCAGATTGGATCAAAAAACCTTTATTATTTTTACATGGGACATATTTTAAACATACAGACATAGGGAGGTTTAAAGTAAAAAGATTTAAGAAAAGGTATTCCATGATAATACTAAGAGAAATAGTAATAATACCAAACAAAAAAGACTACATACAACAAGTAGTAACCCAGTTAAAGAAGGATATTTTATGAGAAAAGAGTCCATTCCACATAAAAATAAAACAATCTTTGTGTGCACCTAATAAAACAGCATCAAATTATGAAGTAAAAAATTAACAAACTTAAAAACATAGAGAAATCTGTAATTATTGATTTGTATTTTTTAACAATATCTCTCAGTAACTCAAAAAGCAATCAGATAAAGATAAGAGTAGAGAGAGAAGATTTAAGGAACATAATAGTAAATTTGACTAGTTGACAAAACCTAGAGTTTGGCACGCAACAAATAAGGAACACACATTATTTTCAAGTATATATGAGCTAATTAGAAAAATAACTATATACTGTAGGGCAGTGTTTCAACAAATACCAATGAATTGAAATCATATTGAGTTTGTACTCTGTTCACAGTGTAATTAAGCATTAAGCTAGAAATCAATAATTTAAAAAACGGGAAAACCTCCAAATATTTGAGAATTAAGCAACTATATAACTATATACATATATATGTATGCATACACATACATACATATCCACAGATACACATCCATGTATATCTGTATGTATTATAAATACATTATATATAATATATATGTATAATGTATATATGCATATGATGTATATATGTATAATACGTGTGTGTGTATATATATATAATGTATAAGCTTTCTTTTTTATTTCACTTAACATGATATGATGCTTTCTCACATATTTTACCTCATGGACACAGCCTGACTTTCCTGTCATTTTCTTCATAAAGTGTGAAACTGTAGGGAAGCCAAATTATGCAGATCCCAGTAAAAAGAGAATGAGTGGGTAAAGAAAAGTATTTGTATTTCTGCCGCTAGAGGCTTCTTCCACTGACTATTTCCAGTCTCCTTCTCAGTATCTTAGGACCTCTCCTCTAAAAATGCTTCATAAAGGACCAAAAATGCACTTTATTTGGACTTTTGCCTGCTTTTGTGGGAAAGAAATTTGTTTGAGGGAAGTAGGATAGAATCCTGTGTTTTAATTTGCTGCTCTCCCGAAGGGAAGGTGGAGGAAGAAAACAGGAACTGAAGAGAACTAATATTGAGTTAATTTCATTCTGTCCTCAAAGGTGAGGTGCCTAGGGTGAGTTCCCCTGTTGTAGAGGAAGAACTCTGGCTCTGCGAGATAGGAATACTGCAGCCCAGATTTGCCCCATATCTGCCCCTGTTCTGCCTCGCGTGGCCATACTGCTATGACTGCAGGGTAGTTCTCTTACCGGGAGAACAAGAATGTGTGTATGAGAATCAGGACAGTGTGTTGAACAACCTGAACATTTTATGAAATATGCATTAAGTCGTAGCACACTAAAAGGCTTTCAGAAGCAGTTTGTTAATAATCATTATTTCTATGCATATTTAGAAAGACTAAAGTATCTCAAATTGTCCACCATTATTTGTTATTAACGATTTTACAACCCTGCGAAGACCAGAGTATTAGAAAACGGGTGATTTGCATTTTAAAATTACATTTACTTCTCTTTTCTGTAGAGTTATGTAGTATAAATGTAACTTAAAATTTAAAATTACATTAGCACATTTGGGGTATGGTGTTTTAAAAAATAGAATGGGAGCCTCGACTTCATTGCTCTATTAAAAGAGACCACCAATACCCTTGCTTTGCTTCTCTTAAAATTAATTCTTAACAGGAGAGCTTTTTATTAATTCAAATGGAATGACGTTCATATGGAAGGAAGAAAGGATTTACGAGTAATGCGGATCTCGGTCCCACCGCTGGGGTGGGGGTGGTGAGGGAGGCGGTCTGGTCAGCGGAGAGCAGTTGCGGCTGCGCCATCCCTAAGCTTCCAGGCTCGCAGGCTGGACCCGCGGAGACGCGAGCGCTGTAGCCTGGGGCAGAAGCAGGGAGGGGGACTTTCGGCTGGCTGCCGCCGCAGACGTCACCACAGCCGGCGGCCTCCTCTCCTGACCGCTCCAGAAAAGAAGCCCCTTCCCTGGGCCAGCTAGGTGAGAAAGAGATTGCTACTGAACTTGCTACTAGGGAGGGAACACCGAAGCTAGGGGGACCCGCGTCGGCCAGTGGCGTCTTAAAGAAGAGGAGACAGGTTTGTAGTTTTCCTTTAAAGGGTAAGGACTCTTATCTCTGTAGCACTTTGTTCGATGTATTCAACTGGTTAGAATAAGATTTCAACAGGTAGCAGAGAATGATCACGTGGGGGCAGATTTGGGGCGCCGCACCATCGTTCCCCTCCCCTCGGAACCGCACCTCTCCGTATAGTTGCACGTCGATCATCGTAACCCGTGCTTTCAATTCCGTTTTGCAGCCTAGGAGTCCGCGGCGACGGTGGGCTAAAAGGACAGCCAGGAAAGAGCCTAGTCCGGAGAAGCCACAGCAGGTCTTGGAGCGCAGGTCCGCGCAGACGCGGGCTGGGGGGACTGCAGAGCCTCGCAGGGCGTTGGTGGAGGAAATCGGGTCGCCGGCCCCACTGCCCTCGCCAACATGCACAACGCATCATTCTCGGAGCTGGGGCCGGCCAACACGTCGTGCCTGGGACCTGCTCTGGGCTGCCCGAACGCGTCGAGTCCGCCGCCGCCGCCGCCACTGCCGCCGCCGCTGGTGGTGGCCGTGCCGGTCGTCTACGCGGTGATTTGCGCGGTGGGGCTGGCGGGCAACTCGGCGGTGCTGTACGTGCTGCTGCGGGCGCCCCGCATGAAGACCGTCACCAACCTGTTTATCCTCAACCTGGCCATCGCCGACGAGCTCTTCACGCTAGTGCTGCCCATCAACATCGCTGACTTCCTGATGCAGCAGTGGCCCTTCGGGGAGCTCATGTGCAAGCTCATCGTGGCCATCGACCAGTACAACACGTTCTCCAGCCTCTACTTCCTCACGGTCATGAGCGCCGACCGCTACCTGGTAGTGTTGGCCACAGCCGAGTCGCGCCGGGTGGCTGGCCGCACGTATAGCGCCGCGCGCGCGGTGAGCCTGGCCGTGTGGGGACTCGTGACGCTGGTAGTGCTGCCCTTCGCCGTCTTCGCCCGGCTCGACGACGAGCAGGGCCGGCGCCAGTGCGTGCTGGTCTTTCCGCATCCCGAGGCCTTCTGGTGGCGGGCGAGCCGCCTCTACACGTTTGTACTCGGCTTCGCCATCCCGGTGTCCACCATCTGCGTTCTCTACAGCATCCTGCTGTGCCGGCTTCGCGCCATACGGCTGGACAGCCACGCCAAGGCTCTGGACCGCGCTAAGAAGAGGGTGACTCTCTTGGTGGTGGCGATCCTGGCCGTGTGCCTCCTCTGCTGGACACCCTACCACCTGAGCACCGTGGTGGCACTTACCACTGACCTCCCGCAGACGCCTCTTGTCATCGCGCTCTCCTACTTCATCACCAGCCTGAGCTACGCCAACAGCTGCCTCAACCCCTTTCTCTACGCCTTCCTGGACGACAGCTTCCGCAGGAGCCTCCGCCAGCTGCTGGCCTGCCGCCCGGCCGCCTGACCCTCCACCTGCCCCGCTCCGCTCGCCCTGCGCCCCAGTCCTGGCCGCCCCATCCCCGGCCGGTGCAGAGGGAGTGGGAGCCCGAGGCTCTCGGAGGCCTCCCTAAGCTGTAGTCTCCTGCCCCCAACCCCGAAAACTTGCTAAAGATTCAGATTCTTGGGCTCCGGCTCAGACATAGCCTCAGAACGCGCTAGGGCTGCACCCTCAATTTGAATTTCCCAAGCCTTCCAGATGATGGAGGAGCACACTAAGTATAAGGACTGTTGAGTCTGAGAACGCACGTGGAACTCTCCCTAACGCCAAAGGGCACCGAGTTAACCCCCAAATTTGACAGGGGAAAGCAGGAAGCGGGGGAAGAGGGCGGCAGTGCTGCTGGGAACCACTAGCCGGTTCCCGCTCTCTCCACCCGCCCAGGGCGTTCGCAAACCGGGCTCAAGGGTGGAGCCCTCGGCGCTATCCTGGGATACTGCGAGGCGGGGGGCGGGGGTGGGGGTGAGGTTAAAAGAGGTCCGAGGATGCCCCGGGAGCCCCCAGGCGTCGGCTCCGCGCTCGCCTTGCACCTTGCTACTTCGGTTTCCGGTAGCGACCGCCTGCGCTTTTGCTCAAAACTGGCGAGCAGCCTGGCCAGGACCTTTAGTCTCTCTGCGCTCGCCCTAATCGCTAGGGAAAAGGGTCAAGGCTCCTGCGTTCCGCGCCCACCGCTCTGAGATGCAAGGAGTCCCATGGAACGTACGGGAGTGTAGTGCGTGCGTGTGTATCTAGCGGAGGCGTGGGATTGGGTGAAGGAGGTTGAAGCTTGGCTGTGACTACCTACAATGGTGATGAGAATAGTGATAATTCTCCCTTCCTGTTTTAGCTCCTTTTCTCTCTTCCTTTCCTTTTCCCTACTCCTACTCTTTCTTGAAAATGCTCCACGACTCTTAAGACTTTGGGGGAACCCGGCTCGCCCTGCTCAGAAATACCGAGAGCCGCGAGTCTCCCAAGCCCGCGGTTGTGGCGCCCCCTTGCGGAGCCTGCTGCCCCGGGCCGAGAGTCCGAAAATAAAGCTCTGCACGGGCTAAATGGCAATTTACACCTCTGGGTTGCCAGTCCTCGCTGCTTTCCACAATTGACTTCAGTACTCCTACGTCCCTTTGGCCCGGGTGACCTCTCATACCACTTGGACCAGTTCGTTGCAATTCTTTGTGCGAGCATTGTTTTTCAGGACTGAGAACTTCTATAAATATGTATGTCGTAATCTAACAAGTCTCTGTGAAGATCGCATGAGATTAAAAAGTGAACTGTGTATCCATTCCTTCGATCCCTTTCTCCTCATATTCTTTATCCGTTTTGCCTGAGGGAGAGCCAGGAAGTTGAAGTGACTGACATCTTCATATTTTCCTCTATTGGATTCCTTTCCACTATTCCTTACTGCTAGTCAGGTGAACCTGGCAAATAATCTAGTTCTGGAATCATAGGGAGCCCGACCAGCACCCTATCTTTATTTTTATCTTCACTTATGGAGACAAAAATGGATCAAGAGAGGACTGAGGCTTAGGTTTACCCAACCGTCTGCCGTTTACACCTCAGACATGAGAGCAGAGCCTTAACCAGACTATAGCCCTTGATTACAGCGTTTCAGGGGTTAAGTTTTCTTTGGGATTAATTCCAAACAAGAATGAAAATTTATAGAAATACTTGTTTCCTATAGTGCAGTGTTAGGTGTGAAAAAGTGTGAGCGTTGCCAGCAGGTTTTGCTTGCTTTGTTTGATGGGCATAACTCAATTTCTCAATTATTTACCTCTTGAAAGTATATAGAAGAGAAAAAGTCTCCTTTGGGTGGGAGAAAGCAAACTCCCTTTCTGATTTTAGTGAATGAGAGTTGATTCCTTAGCCCTCAGAGTTATTATGAACAGTAATTCATGCTATAAGTTTTTTAAAAATGTAAATTTAGAAACTTACCTCGAGTAATCAATAATAGTAAATTGTCCAAAATACAGGTTCGTTTTCTTATGCCTCCATTGTATTTTGAATGATGTACCTTTGAGCAGTCCTTTGCTGGTGGGCTTCGGAGACCTTTTGGAATTCATTGCAGTATCTTTCAAATTTCTTGGAAACATTTTATTGATTTTCTTTATGACTCACAAAATTCTTTTATGAATCCTCAGTGCTTTTTTTTTAATTAAAGTTTTAAGCTTAAAGTCACTGCCACATTATCTAAGGTGACGGACAAAGAGTCAAGTGGATATTTGGCCACAAACACAGGAGTTACAATCATGTGGATTTGAAACCTCATCTGTTTTCATAAACTCAGTAGCTATACTTTGACATTCTCTGGACACAGAGTGGGGGAGAACTGAGTAATCCATTTGTCTACGGTGTCATCCCAACCACAGATTCCCTGGGGCCGTCTCGGAATCTCGGAGAGGACTATTGGAAAAGGTGGACTGCCATCACTATGTTAGCCACAGCAAGGATGGGTAGGGGTCCTAGTATGGCATGTGGGGGATCAAATACGACAGTTCAGTTTCACCCTGGCTCTCTAAGTCATTGGATAAACTATTGTGTTGTCATTTCTAGGTTGTTGCCTTCATATTAGCATGTAGAAATCCAAACTATATGTCTCAGACTTCCTTTTTATGACTTAGGTACTAGGTAGAATAAATATACAAACAGCCATATACAAGTAGATTTTACTTACATCATTCTGTTGCAAAGGTCTTAACTGTGTGTTGAATTCTTGCAGTCTTTGTGTAAACTGTGTTATTTGGTTATACCATTTCTGATGTTTAAAAATGTCTATTTGGTTTTAGTTATCTTAGTAAAGTTACGTAATGTGTGTGCTTAAGTTTTTGCTTGAGAAATCCAAAAATGCTGCTAGTCCACATTGAGAGAAGCTCAGTTCAAAATAAAAACTGAAACATTCTGGAAAAAAAAAGCTGAAGTATTCTGTGTGATACTATTCTATTGCTTGAGAACATGGGATCCATAATTTAGTCACCTTAGTGCCTTTGAGGAAAAGTTATCTAATGGGCAAGATTAAGAATGAAATCCCCCCCTTTATTTCAGTTGATTGTGAAAATGATGTCTAATTGCTAATAAACACAAAAACTACAATATATGCTAGGCAGAAAAAGTATAGATAAGCTTTTATCATATAATCACAAACCTCATTTTAATATTTGAACAACTTGTATGGAGAGTGCGATGGGAGAGAAATTGCTTATTTCTTAGCACACACATTACTATTTCAGTTAACAGTAAGCACAGTCATGGCTCCCATGTGTGCAAGGCGAAGGGACTAACCAGAAAACCCCTCACACGTAGAGAAAGCTTTCCTTCCCTCAGCAGCATGCTTGGAAAACCACAAACAATATCCCACCACAGATGGCACTCATCTGTGCTTATCCAGATTAAGGAAGGAATCAGACAATGCTTCACATAGCAGTCCTTTACTAGGATAGCTTTGGGTCTGGCATTTTAGTCTCATTTTATATAGAGAAAAAGTGAGATACAGGGAATTGGGTCCATTTGGCCAGGCACACAAAGACTAATCAAGACCAATCACAGCCATCTGTTTCCTCTTCTAGGAATTGTCTAGTCCTGTTCCAGCAGAGATGAAATTGGTTGCAATGTATAATTCAGAATTGTTAGAACATAGAAAACATTGATGTCTTTGAAATAGTTAATGAATTAAACAAGATATACCTACTATTTCATCATGTGATACAAAGGGAGGATAAGGGATAAGATTTACTAATAGAATTTCAATCCTAATTCAGAATCTTGACGGTCCATGGTGTTGTTAAGTGTTATATAAGAATAAAAATTTCTGGACCAGGGCTGACTGCATTCTCCCCTCCACTGATTGTAATCCACATGCTTTATGCATATGGAGCTGTGCTCTAGGATTCACCATTTATGAAAAATAAAATGTTAATAGCACCTCTGTTTAAATAGAATAGAGTTTTGCAATGGATGACACCGTCCTTCAGTTTAGGGAATGGTACATTTGTTTATTTATATCATATCTTATAAAGTTACAGGAAAATATATCACATCAATTAAAAAAATGGGGAAAGGGAAGATAAGTTAAAATGACATCTCTGAGAAACGATTAAAAATGGATGAACTGCGTGCTTCCCACAATCCAGAACAGAATTTCTCCTTTGAAAAATACCTACTGGCAGCAAGAGTAGTTTGCATTCCCAGCAAATGCCTCAAATGCCATCTTCGACCACATGTCCCATCGTACCATGGCTTGGGGAGTCAGCTCAGCATCTTTTTGTGCACAAAGCATCTTTTTTCTCTAACAAAGACTGGGTGATCAGCAGAAATGTCCCAGGGTGTTTTTTTTTTAATTCAAATGTAATTAACATACAGTGTTATATTAGTTTCAGGTGTACGATGTAATGATTCAACAATTCTATACGTTAGTCAGTCCTCATCATGGTAAGTGTACTCTTTAATCCCCTTTACCTATTTCCCCCATTCCCCTCTGGTAACCAACAGTCTGTTCTCTATATTTAAGAGTTTGTTTTTTTGTTCATCTCTTTTTTTCTTTGTTTCTTAAATTCTACATATGACTGAAACCATATGGTATTTGCCTTTCTCTGACTGACTTATTTCACTTAGCATTATACCCTCTAGATCCATCCACGTTATTGCAAATGGTAAGATTTTGTTCTTTCTTATGGCTCAGTAATATTCTATTGTGTGCGTGTATGTGTGTGTATGTATGTATACAGATACAGATACATGTATATGTATATATAAATAACTTCTTTATCCATTCATCCATGCATGGACACTTGGGTTGTTTTCATATCTTGGGTGTTGTAAATAATGCTGCAATAAACATAGGGGTACATATATCTTTATAGTAAAGTTTGAAATCAGGAAGGGTCATATCTCCCATTTTGTTTTTTCTCAGGATTGCTTTGGCTATTTAGGGTCTTTCGTGGTTTCATTTAAATTGTGGGATTTTTTTTTTTTACTATGAAAAATGGCATTGGATCTTGATAGGGATTGTGTTGAATCTGCAGAAGACTTTGGGTACTATTGACATTTTAACTATGTTAATTTTTCCAACCCATGAATATGGGATACCTTTCCATTTATTTGTTACCTTCTTTGATTTCTTTCATCAGTGTCTTGTAGTTTTCAGAGTAAAGATCTTTCACTTCCTTGGTTAAGTTTATTCCTAAGTATTATATTGTTTCTGATACTATTGTAAATGGGATCATTTTCTTTATTTCTCTTTCAGATAAATCAGTGTTAGTATATAGAAATGCTACTGGTTTTGTCTGTTAAGTTTGTATCCTGCCATTTTACTGCACTTGTTGTTTATATCTAACAAGTTTTGGTGATTCTTTAGGATTTTCTACATATAAAATCATGCATATACAAATAGGACAGTTTGCCTTCTTCCTTTCAAATTCTGATTCCTTTTCATTCTTTTCCTGCCTGATTTCTCTGGCAAGGATTTCCAGAGCTATGTTGAAGAGTAGTGGTGAGTGTGGGCACCCTTGCCTTGTTTCTGATGTTATAGGAAAAGCTTTCAACCTTTCACCATTGAGTATAATGTTAGGGATTTTGGCTTATCCTATATGGCCTCCATTATTTTGAGGCACCTTTCTTCTGCACCTATTTTTTTAGAAGTTTTTATCATGAACAGATCTTGAATTTTGTCAGATACTTCTTATGTCTATTGAGATGGTCATTTTTTTCCATTCTATTAAGATGATGTATCACATTGATTGACTTGCATATGTTGAGCCATCCTTGCATCACAGGTATCAATCCCACTTGATTATGGTAAATAATCCTTTTAAAAAGCTGCTGGATTTCGTTTGTTAGTATTTTGTTGAGATTTTTTGCAACTATATTCACCAGGAATGTTGGTCTGTATTTTTCTTCTCTGGTAGTCTCCTTTTCTGGCTTTGGTGTCATGGTAATGTTGGCCTCCTAAAATGAGTTTGGAATTTCCATACTCTTCAACATTTTTGGAAGAGTTGGAGGAGAGTTGGTGCTAATTCTTTAAATGTTTGGTAAAATTCAGCAGTGAAGCAGTTTGGTCCTGGGCTTTTCTTCACTGGGAGATCTTAAATTAGTTATTGAGTCTCCTTACTAATAATTATTCTGCTCAGACTTTCTATTTCTTCCTCACTCCTTTCTTCGTAGTTTGCATGTTTCTACAAAATTTTTCATTTCTTCTAGATTTTCCCGTTTGTTGGCATACAGTATAGTTGTTCATAGTAGGCTCTTAGGATCCTTTCCATTTCTCTAGTTTTATGTGTAATGTTCCCTTTTTCATTTATAATTTTGTTTATTTCGGGTCCTGTCTCTTTTTCTTGTCTAGTCTAGCTAAAGGTTTGTCAATTTTGTTTATCTTTTCAAAGAGCCAGGTTTTAGTTTGATTAATCTTTTCTTTGTTTTCCTGTTTTCTATTTCATTTATTGCTGCTGTAATCTTTGTGAGCTCACTATGTTCTTTGGGCTCAGTATGTTCTTCCTTGTCTAGTTCCTTAAGGTGTAAAGTTAGGCTGTTTTTTGGTATCTTTGTTGGTTCTTAATGTAGGCATTTATTGCTATGAACTTCGATCCTAGAATTGCTTTTGCAGCATCTCGTAAGTTTTGGTATGTTGTGTTTCCATTTTTGTTTTTTCAAGATGCTTTTTTATTTCCTTTTTAATATCTTCTTTGATCCATAGGTTGTTCAGAAGAGTGTTGTTTAAGTTTAGCGTATTTGTCAGTTTTCCTCTTGTTATTGATTCTGGTTTCATTCTGGTTTCATACCATTGTGGTCAGAAAAGATACATGGTATGAATCAAAATTCTTGAATTTGCTAAGACTTGTTTTGTGGCCTAACATATGGTCTATCCTGGAAAATGTTCCTTGTACATTTGAAAAGAATGTGTATTCTGTTGTTGTTGGATACAATGTTCTCTGATTGTTTATTAGGGCCATTTGCTCTATATTGTTCAAATGTGCTGTTTCCTCATTGATTCTCTCTCTGAATGATCTCTCTATCATTAAGAGTGGGGTATTAAAGTCCCCAACTATTATAGTATTGCTATTTATTTCTCCTTTTAGCTCTGTTAGTTTTTGCTTTCTATATTTAGGTACTCTGATGTTGGGCCCATACATATTTACAATTGTTATATCTTCTTGATGGATTGACACCTTTATTGTTAAATAATGACATTCTTTATCTCTTTTTGCCACTTTTAATTTAAAATATATTTTGTCTGATAGAGGTATAGCTACCCTTTTGATGTTGTTACCATTTGCTTCAAATATTTTTTTAAAAGATTTTATTTATTTATTTGCCAGAGAGGGGGAGATAGAGAGAGAGCACAAGCAGGGGGAGCGGCAGGTAGAGGGAGAAGCAGGCTCTCTGCTGAGCAAGGAGCCCAATGTGGGACTCGATCCCAGGACCCCGGGATCATGACCTGAGCTGAAAGCAGACGCTTAACTGACTGAGCCACCCAGGCATTCCTGCTTCAAATATTTTTTTTCTCTCTCAGCCTCTATGTGCCTTTAAGACTAAGTGAATCTCTTGTAGGCAGCATTATCATTGGATCTTGTGTCTTTATTCATTCAGTCATTCTATGTCTTTTGATTGATAAATTTAATCTGTTTACATTTTAAGTAATTACTGATAAGTAAAGACTTACTATTGCCATTCTGTTCCTTGTTTTCTGGTTGTTTTGTTGATCCATTGTTCCTTATTTCTTATCCCGCTGTCGTGTGTGTGTGTGTGTGTGTGTGTGTGTGTGTGTGTGTGTGTGTGTTTTGCTTTCTTTTGAAATCAGTATAGTTTGAATTCTTTATCATGTTCCTTTTGTGCAATTGCTACAGATTTTTCCCTTGTTGTTATCATTAGACTTACACACAGATTTTTTCACATTATAGCCCCCTCATTTAAATTAATAATAACTTCAAAGGCATTCTTATCTATTCTTTACACCTTTCCTTCTCCTCTCCCTCACATTTTAGGTTATTGATGTTTCAATATACTTATATGGTATATTGTATAACAACAGGTTTTTGTCGTCATGATTATTTTTACTACATTTGTTTTTTTTTAACTCTTAAGCTAGAGCTGTAAGTGAATTACGTGCCATCATTACCATATGATAGAATCTAACTTTGACTTTATATTTGCCATTACCAGTGAGTTTTACACTACCTTCTTATGTTTTCCTGAAGCCAATTGGCATCCTTTTATTTTCACTCAAAGGACTCTTTAGAATTTCTTGTAAGACAGGTCTAGTGGCAATAAATTCCCTCAGCTTTTGTTTGGTCAGGAAAGTCTTTATCTCTACTTCATTTCCAAAGGATGGCTTTGCTAAGTATAGAGTTCTTGGTTGACAGGTTTTTCTTCCTTCAATATTTTACATCTCATCCCATTCCATCCTGAGATCTTTCTGTTGCAAAATTCACTGATAGTCTCATGGGGGTTCCCTTGCATGTCACTTTTCTCTTTTGCTAATTTCAAAATTCTTCCTTTGTTTTTAGACAATTTCATTATAACATACTTTGATGTAGCCCTATTTAGATATACCTCCTTTGGGATCCTTTGGGTCTTTTGGATCTGGATGTCTATTTCTATTCTCAGGTTTAAGCAGTCTTCAACAATTACTGTTTTAAATATACTTTCTGTCCCTTTTTCTTTCTCTTCTCTTTTTGGAATTTCTGTACTACGAATATTATTTCCTTTCTTTGTGTCCCATAAGTCCAGTGGCCTTTCTCCATTCCTCTTCATTCTTCTTTTTACTCCTCTGACTGGCTAATTTCCAGTGTCCTATTTTCCAGGTCACTGATTCTTTTTTCTGCCTAGTAGAGTCTGCTTTTGAAATTATCTGTTGAATTCTTCAGTTCAGTTATTGTATTTTTCAGCTCTAGGATTTTTGTTTGTATATTTTGATGGTTTCTATTTTTTGTTGAACTTTTTTTTTAATTCATTGTTTTCCTAATTTTATTTAATTGTCTCTCTGTGTAGGTTCTTATAATTCATCAAATTTCCTTAAGGGGATTATTCTGAATTCTTTGACAGTACATAAATCTCTGTTTCTTTAGGGCCCATTATTAGAACTTTATTTGTGTGTCTGTGTGTCTGTGTGTCTGTGTGTGTATGTGGTGTGACATTTACCTAATTTTTTGTTATTCTTGATTTTTTACACTGGTATCTGCATATTTGAGTAAGTGGTCTCCTCTTCCAGACTTTGCAGTCTTGTTTCAGCAGAGACAGTTTTTCACTAAGCAGCTCAGTTTGGGTTTCTGGATGTGTCTGCTGGCATCATCTTTGGGCAAGAGGGCCTCCTGTTAGGGTTTGTTTTGGGCAAGGCAACTGTTCAAGCTCTGAGGTTGGAGGTAGGAGCGTGTGCCTCTGAAAACAGCTGGATAGAACTGCTGGCTTGGTTCCCTGCCCAAGTGAGGCTGTAGGATGGGCTCCATGGAGACATGGATTCTCTGGTCAGGCTCTATCCAGTTGGGACTTGGTACTACAGTCATCAGTAGATGGGGCTATGAATTAGCTTCCCTTCCCTGGCAATGCAGTAAGATGGGACCCAGGTTCTGTCCAGCTTGTTGTTTGGGGACCCACATCAGGTAAGAGTGTGCACTGAATGTCCTGGTCAGGTAAAGCTACCGGGTTTGCCCTGCAGAAAGGGAAGGCTATGGGCTGTGCTCTCTATTCTGATGGCACTGTAAACAGCTCCATTGGATGGGCTACACAGTTTCCTGTGTGCTCTGGTAATGTTCCCTGGTTGAGCAGGCTGAAACACTATTCAGCAACAAGTGGGTCTACAAATTAGTTTCCCTGCCCAGTGCAGCAAGAGAAGCAGCTCCAAGACCACTAAGGCTCTTTGCGGTTTTTAGTCAAGCTGACCCATGACACAAGTTCCCTGGCCAAACAGGGCCATTGGCTTTGCTCTGAGGATGATCAGCTCTGCCTGCTGACTTTTCAGATGGAATGTTGCTGGGTTATACAGCAGCTTCCAGGTGTTCTTGTCAGCCCTTCCTGTCAGCTGGGGCCAGGGACCATACTCTGCAGCAAGTGGAGCTATGAGTCAGCTGTCTTGCCTTGTCAGTGGTGGAATGGCTTACTTCAGGCAACTCCCAAGTTTCTTTGAACAGATTTTCTGGTTGGGGGGAGGGCTGGGAACCATCTCCACAGAGATGGACCCTGAATTAACTCTTCTACCTGGGCATAGTCGGGAAACCCTCCATGCCTGTTACTAGTTTTGTTCCGAAGGAGATCAGCTCTGCCTACTCACTTCTTGGCTCTAGCACTGCTATGTTACTCAGCTTTCATGTGTTCTGGCCAGCCTTTCCTATCAGATGTGGCTGGGGGCCACACTCCACAGCAGGTAGAGCTATGACTCAGCTCTTTTGCCTGTGCATGGGCAGACCAGGCCCCAGGACTGGCAAAACTCCTCCTTTGAGGACCCAAATCAGGAAGAACTGCACTCCACTGAGTTCCCTGGTCAGAATGCACCACTGACTTGGTTTTGTAGTTGAACGAAGCTACTTGTTGGGACTACTATTTGGGCTCTGCAAGTATGAACTTCGTCTGCCAAGATCTGAGTGCTGGTGGTAGGAAGCCCCTTCCAGTTCTCAGACACAGTCAGATTCCCAGTGATCCCAGGGGAGCAAAACCAGAGTAGAGACACCACAAAGCAACTCACAATGCTGATTTTTCCCTCTGGGTTCTCTTTTCCCTCTGGAGGAGCCATAGAGTCAGGGGAGACCTATCTGTGTCGTGCTACACTGGCTATGGGGGAGGGATAGGCAATTCAGTCAGCATGTAGCCACTTCTCTTACCTTCCAATGTGTTTTGTCTTGGTCTCTGTGGTAGAGGGGGTGCCTCAGCCTCACCCCCATGTGCTAGGATTCTCTCAGTGGTGTCGTGTCCATGAATAGTTGTTAGTTCTTCTTGTGAGGAGGTGTGAAGTCACAAATGACCTGCGTCACTATCTTGGTGATGTCATTCTCCCATGCAACAGACTTGATGAAATTTTAGTGAATCTTCTTATTGACCTGAAGGACTCAGTAAGAAATCAGTAACTTGGGAAAAGCTTAGTGTATAAAAGTAGATATCTCATCTAAAATGTCATAAAATGTCTGGGAATACAATGATAAATTCAAGCAATATAAAAAAATATTAGGTATCTCCGATAACAAGCAACCTGATATTTGGGGATACCTACATGCGGTTTTGTAAAACAAAAACAAAAACAAACCAAATGCACCTGAAGCAGAACTTCATCTCTATAATAATTCAGTGCCTCCCACATGCCCAGGCATGGATGACCTAGACAGCTTTATTCAGGCACTCCCAGGCTGTCTTTGAGACCTGCCAAATCAGGTTCTCTGGGTGCAAGGTGCAGCATCTCTAAAGTCCCTGAGTGGATTTCATAATGACACGTGTGGAGCAGAGGTACTCTGGTGACATCTCTGTGGAGAATGAATGCTTGTCATGTATGCCTCTGAGCTGTGTGGTGTTAGTGGTAAAACTGAGATGCTGGACAAGAGTTTATTTTCTTACATATCATTATGTAAATGATTTGGGGCCTGCGTTTAGCTGATCTTTTTCAGAAGCGTTCACTTTTTCATACCTGATCATTGTTTAAATTCTGTTTTATAATAATGCATTAGGATCATTTGAATAACTAATAATAGTGTTCAAAATATCAAAATATTGATTGTTTAGGCTTCCCAGGGCAGAGGCATCTCTTGGTTGTAGGGATTAAAAAAATCTTTTGAGAATTATTCCTTTGACTTGCTGGCATGCCTCAAAGGTCTATTTTCCTTCTGGTATTAATATATTGAAATAGAAATAACCTTAAAAATAACATTCTCTTTGCATTGAATAATAGTTTATGCTCAGTGAGTGAAAAAGTAAACTGGTTCTATTAATTTTATTTGTTATTCTCAATAGGAGGAGTCACACTGATAAAATAAACCTGCAAGAGCTTAGGTTTTCCTCTCTAGTTGTTTAAGGTGTTTGTGCAAAGTGGACTTGTCTGCCACCTTCAGGATGATTTGTGCAGAAAAAAAATCACAATGTTAAAAAATTGTAGCTTATTTTTTAAAATGAGAATGTACTCATCAGAAAACTTCAGAAAAAAATATAGATTTTTTTCACTTGCTGGGCTCCTATCCTTCTAATAACAAGATTTTTAAATTATTATTTTTAATAGCATAATATTCCATAGGCAGTGAAAATATAAGAGCTTCTACCCTTTCTTTATTGTTGTTCCTTTACTATTCTTATTTTAAAAAGATTATTTATTTGAGAGAGAGGGAAAGAGAGAGCATGAGTGGGGAGAGGGAGAGAGAGTCTCCTCAAGCAGAATCCCCATTCTGACGGGGGGGGGGGGCGGGCTGGATCCCAGCACTCTGAGATCATGACCTGAATGGAAATCAAGAGTTGGCTACTTTACCTACTGAGCTACTCAGGTGCCCCTACTATTCTAATTGTAAGTAATTTTTTTCTCATTATTGCAATGGGCACCAACTTCATGCATGTTTTATTTTTTTTTAATTGTTTCCTTGCAGTATGGCTAGAAGTAGAATTACTCCCTTACTTTTTCACATCTAAGCTCTACACCCCTACCGACTCCCCTTCTCCTTCCTGCCACATGAAGGGGGTGTCTCCCCCATCAAACACCACCTGCACTGTGTGTGCTCTTGAATCCTTTCTTTCTTACCCTCTCAACTTATTACTTTTGGGTATCTCCAGCCTCTTCTAAATTACCTACATCCACCTTCTACTACATAATGCTTATTGGCATTTAAAGGTTCTAGTATGGGGGCGCCTGGGTGGCTCAGTCGTTAAGCGTCTGCCTTCGGCTCAGGGCATGATCCTGGCATTTTGGGATCGAGCCCCACGTCAGGCTCCTCTGCTGGGAGCCTGCTTCTTCCTCTCCCACTCCCCCTGCTTGTGTTCCCTGTCTTGCTGGCTGTCTCTCTCTCTGTCGAATGAATAAATAAAATCTTTTTTTAAAAAAAATAAAGGTTCTAGTATGGTCAACACTTAAAAATTTTTTTTCCTTAGAATTTTCTTTGTAGATGAATGCCAGCTAATGGATATAGAAAGATCACCATTTTGCAGTTAGACTATCAACCACTTTGTAATAATTGATTCAGACAAGGCTTATCAATAAATACCAAAACCACTGGGTAAAAGATTTATTGGGAACAAGGATATTTGCTTAATGCCAAGATAGCACTCCAAAGTTTACTTGCTAATCGTGAGGGTAAAAGGAGTGTCTTTCTAAAGGAGAGGTTTGGTTGGATTATCAAGTAACCAAATTAGCGTGACTAACAACATGACAGCCTAATATTGTGTTGTCTGATACCATGGACTGTAATATATACACGTACATATACAGACACATACACATATACATATTCCAGGCATTAAAATGTATACCACATAACTAAAGCATTTGACTAACTCCTGGTTAACAGAGAAAAACTAAGGATGGGGAATAGGAAAAAAAGTACCATGAAGACATAACTACACACAAATCTAGAATGTGGGGCGTTGCTATAAGTCTTGCTGAATTCTCTAAAAAAGTCAATGTAACACCCAACAGAGATGGGGGAATGTTCCAGGTTAAAAGAAAGTGAAGAAAAATAATAATCAAAGGCAATGCATGTACCTCGACCAGATCACGATTTGGAACACCAGCTCTAAAGAAGCATTCACAAACAACTGGGGAAATTTAAATATGGATTGGATTTTAGAAAATATCAGGGATTTTTTTGTAATTTCTTTTGTTGTGGTAATGATATTGTGGTTTTGGAGGAGAATTTGTCTATCCTTAGACTATGAAGACATAAACATTTCAGGGTGAAGTGTCATGATATCTGTGATTTACTTTCAAAATATTTGGCACAATATCTGTGTAAATGTACATGCATTTATACAAACAAGCCAAATACATCAAATATTTACTGTTAGAGGGAAAACAGGTACTTGTACTCTTCTTTCAACTTTTCTGTAAATTTAAATACTTTCATAAACTTTTCTGTATGTCTACTTTTCATACTTTGCATGTTTAAACACTTTTTTTTTTTTGGAAAGAGAATACAAACTTATAGAGAAGAAATAGTCACTGACCATGTTTTGTCTAAACCTATTGACCCTATATGTGTCCCTCTACAGCCAGTCTTGAGAGTTGCACCCTGTTTTGTCTGTACTTCCTCCCTTCATCAGCTTTGCAAGCCCCTCTAAGCTTATCTACCTATTCTGCCAATCCACTCAAATGAGCTCTATATGCCTACCTGGATGGAAACTGTCCTCCTCTTACCCAATTTCTCAGGAGTTCCTCTTGAAACAGTATCTTTCACCCTTACAATTTCCTCCAAGCTTACTCACCCTTCCTTCTTAGTGTAGATTACTGGGTCTTTCTACCTTATTTGACATCAGAGTATTGGCGTTCCTCTGTTCTAGCTTCTCCCTCTTTATACCCCTTGTGCCAGTGACCCGAATGAATCTGTCAAATACCTCAGATTCACTTAGTCTGTCCAGATTTCCTGTCCAGCAAACATTTCCTGTGATCTTTAGACGTGTATGTCTGACATCCACCTAACATCTTACTTACTCAGATGCCTCAAAACAATCTTCTGTGTAACGAGCCCCCTAACAGAACATTTGTTCCCACTCCTAAACCCGTGTGCTTCTGCTCTCCTTGCATCTGGACATTTGTTTTCAGTTTCTTGCCCTTTTTCTGCCCCTACAGCCAGTTTATCAGTGGGGTTTTGATTCTATCTTTAAACTAGATCTCAGCACTCTTCTCTCTCCCTGACACTGTCCCTCTCTCTCTCTCCCCCCACCCTCTCCCTCTTGACGGAAGTCACCAGGGCACAACTTACTGCCATGTCTTGCCAGCACTACGGAAACAATGTTGTAACTGAGATCCTGACTTCCACTCTTGCTTCTCTCCCATCCGCTCTCCATGTAGCAGCAAGAGTGATCCTGTTAAAACAGAAATTGTTTCATTCGCTGCCCTGGATATGTCTCTTAAGTCACAGTTTGAGTGAAGTCCAAATTCCTTACTCTACTTCATGAGCTGGTCACGTTTCACCTTAGTCAGCACGCTCCAGCGCGGTGGTCTTCACCGTGACCACACCCAGCACCTCCCCGCTGCTGTGTCTGCACCTGCTCTTTGCTCTGCCAGGGAAGCTGCCTCAGCTCTCACGTGGGAGGACACTTCTGCTTCCGGAAATCAGAGGGCAAAGCTCACTTGATTTTGATTTTCAGTTCAAATATAGACTGTGAAATCGGGGCCTCATGGTCCTTTTGACTTTTTGGGTTTGGCCAATTATTTTCTCCTCCTTGAAGCCACTTAAATTTCGTCTCCTTAGAAAGAAGATCTTGGCATACTAGTTGTTCTTATTCTCTATTTTGACTCCTTGCTTGTTTCTATTACAATTTCTAGGTATTTTGTTTATTTATTCACTCAACTTTGTCTGTCATTCCCACTGATACGTGAGCCTTCTGAGGGCTGGCATTGCGGTTTCTGGATCACCACCGAATCCTGACATCTAAAACAGAATCTGAGGCATAGTGGTGTTCAATTAATTAAACAAAGAGGCGGTTAGACTGAGGTGGTTCTAATGCCTCAACAGCCTATGTGAGCAAACAAAACCTCATCCAATGCTTCAAGGTTAAGAAGTCGAAACAATCACAAACAGCCCAACAGGCTTTCCCAAATAGAGTAATTACTTAAGCTGTACCCAATGAAACGATTTCCTTGCTTTGCTTTCACCTCTTCTCCAAAAAAGTTTTCCCCCTACCTCCTCTTGGTGGAGTGCTCTTGACCACATCCAGGTTGGTGTTTCCTGGTTTAAGTAGATTTGTTTCTCACATAAACTATTAAACTTTTTAATTTGTCCCAGTTTATCTTTCAACAATAGGTACCCAATGACTGTTTTTGAGTGGAGAAAGGACTAAATATCTTAAAATACAGATATTAAGATTTAAGGCAGCTTCACTGCATGCTTTATCATTCATACCAAGAGTTTAAAGTTTTGGTAAATTTTCTTTGAAATTTTAAGAAGTCCTGAAAAAGATTTAAATTCAGAGCGGATAAAAGTCTGTTTTTGAGAGCAACCACCAGAGGGAGCACAGAGACAATTTTTCTAAGAAAAAATACTCTATTATTCGAGTCAGTTGGCTCTTTTATTTAAGTACACCAGGTTTCCTTCAGAACAGAAAATTTTCCCATGATTATGTAGCTATGCTGATTTATTAAAGCCAAAATTACAAAGTTAACCCCACCAAAATAAAAACACTGATAGTCATAGATTAACTCTTAACTCAGATATCTGTAATTAAGATAATTCTGAGCTATAACAATTCTAGTAATTATGTTAATCTTCTGTATTGTTTCAAATTTGATATATGTTTGGATACAATTGTTAGGAAACTTAAATTTTAGTTCTAGACTTATGTCTACATGATTGAAACATCAGGATTTTAATTTATCAACAGCTTTACTTAGATGTTATTTTTACATTGCCTCAAACATTTGGACTTATCCAAATACAATCAATTTAAACATAACCTTTTTTAAATTAGATTAACTACAAGATAAATTAGCCTATTAGTAACTGATAAATGATAAACCAAGTGAGTAACATTATTCTCTGCGGAATTCCTTTTATGGATGAGAATTTTTCTTACAGATCTGGAGGCCAGCAGTTCAGAGTTGATGCAATGGTTCTGTGATGTGGTGAGTGTTCTAGGTCCTTTAAACTCTTCCCTCCCCCATCCCTATCACATTCCATTTGTCTTGTCATCATCTCCAGATGGCTGCTCCTAATCCAGCCTGTTTTCTATATTCTCTTCAGGAAGAAAGAAAGGAAAACAAGGATGAGGTCTGTTCTTATAGAAAAACCACATCCTGGAGATCCCCAATGGATTTGCACATATATCTCCAGACCATTTCCCATGGTATCCTTAGCTGTAAGGGAGCCTGGGAAGGTGCACGCTTTAGCTATGCACATCTTTACCTGGAATAAAATCAGTGCCATGGTAAAGGAAGAGGGAATTGACATGTGGGGGTAGCTAGCAGCCTCTGCCATGTTCTTACATGACTGAGCACCATACTAGACATTAGGGACACAGAGATGTTAAGACTGGCTCTTTGCTTCTGGTGTGCTTTCACGGAGTATACGAAATAATCATGATTCAGTAAGCTGCATCATGCTAACCAGTAATTAGTGTGTATTATGTCCTGATCTAAGAGTTTTACATGCATATTTCTTTTTTTCCATATAACATCCCTATGGAGATAGTTTAACTAGACCTGTTTTAGAAAGGATAAAATTGAGGCTTAAAAAGTTAGAATACCTTAGCCAAGTTTACGTAGGACGTAAGACCTGAGGACTCTTTGCCTTTAGATTGGCACAATTGCTATCCATGGACTCCCCCAAGGAAGTTCTCAGTCTCACCTGGAAATCCGTTTGTGTGATCACAGTTATCCCTCTCCAATTGGCTTCAGGGGATTTTCTACATCTTTATTTTTATTTTATTCAGAAGTATCTATTAAGTCCTACTATGTGCGGACACTGCACTGTGCTGGGATGCAGCAGTAACAGGTTGATGTCATTCCTGCTGTCTGGGATCACATTCAGCGTGTAGCAGATAATCACATTTTTGAATTGATAATTACAATCTGAAAAGGGTGATAAAAAAGGACTCTAGCTCTATTCCCAACAAACAAACAAACAAACAAACAAATCCTGATCCAGCATCTCACCCCTTCTACTTGTAACTAATGGCCTTTCCTCTGATTTTCATAAATTGTGACAATCAAGTGGGGATTCTTTCAAAGTGTCACTCTTTTACAGTGCTCCTCCGGTTCAGCTTTGGTGCAGTTGTGGATGCCGTTTCCTTTCCCTGACTCACTGGTGCCGATGCTGTGGTCCCATGCCCATCATGAAACACTGGTCACTTGCCCTCACTCCTGTCTCTTCTCTCTCCTCTGCTGCTTCTTTCTCTTCACAGTCAAGGCACGCTCAAGTTCTCACTCCTTTTGAGCTGCAACATCGTGGGAGACACATGTGGGTGTTGATTCACTGATTCATCCCACAAATATTATGGAACATATACTGGGATGTAGGTTTCATTCCGGGTACTGGGAATACACTCATGGACCAGACAGATATGAACCCAATGCACAGGGAACTTACATTCTAGATGAGAGAGACATAGAAACAAGTAAAGAAGAAATAAATAACAAGATAATGTTAAATCTTGGTAACTGTTAACAAAGAAAATATAATCAGATGATGTGATTTTTGTGAACAGGTGCATCTACTGTGTGTGTGTTGGTATGTGTGTGAGTATGTGAGTGTGAATGTGCATGTATGTATGTATTTTGTACTTTTACTCTAGGCCTGAAGGTGTATGAGTTTTTCATTCGTTTGATTTTTGCTTCTGATTGGACATCCAACTACATTATCCTCCTAAGGGCTGAGTGACCCGGACACATTCCTTAGTGGGCAAGAAAGAGAATCTGAAAGTTACGAAGTGGGTTTCTCTGGCCTGGGCAGAGCAGGACCTGGATCTCTGACAAGTTGGGAGAGGCACTGCTCCCTCAGAAATGCATCCCCGGAAGTCAGGTTAACGTGTGTGATCCTGGTCAGGGTCCTGACTTGTTTGTCCCCTCGGCCCTTTCTTGATGCCCCACACTTTTGCAGACCAAGCCATTTGATTCTGTTCGGTCAAACTAAGAGTCCACTGAACTGCAGGTGGCCAGCAGCAGAAGCGGGGTGGCCACTGTACCCTGCCCTACATTTCCTCCTTAGCAAATGCTGTGTGAGATTACTATGCGTCCTCAGTGTTTGCATTGTCGGATTCTGAATCCTAAACCGTCACTGACTGTAATCCGGTTGTCTCCATTTAGGTCCCTGTCAGCCTGTGTATCTTTGCCATTCATCTTCTCTCTTTATTAATCATGTCCTCTTTTTCTTGTGAGTCATGGTTCCTGTTCCTTTCTAAATACCTGCAGGATCTCTTTATGGAGTTTCGGTCTCTCTGGAGTTTTACTGAAGGGAAAAAGGAAGCTTTTCATTCTCTTGGCAACCCCTGTGTAATTCCTGGAATATCCGATTTTTTTTCAACCCATAAATGGATGTCCTGCCCAGTCTCACTTTTATTACTGGAGACATGGTGATGAGGTAGTTTTTCCGGTATCACCGCCTGTGCCATGAGCAAGCCAGGAAACAGCTGCTGGCCAGAGACCGCCCTGGGAAGTTGTGTTCCAACAGTTGATGAGATCTTGCACCCATTCCTGACGGACGTCATCTTCTGTCAGGGTCAGGGATGCCTCGTGGGACTCCATGCTATCCTGGCAGAAACTGTCCCTTCTGATTAATTTCCATGTTCTGCTGAAATTCCCCTCATTTTCATGCACATTACCTGTCTTTCCTCTAGCTCATTTAACTTATTAATCAAAAAGGTTGTAAAGTTCCTGTCTGATAGTTTCAACATCTGAGCCGTCTCTGGTGTTTCTGGTCTGTTGATTACTTTATCTCTTGCCAATGAGTCTTTTTTTTTCCTTGCTTAAAACTTTTAGTGTGGATTGTAATTTGTAAACAAATATCAGATAATTGTGTTTTATAAAAAAGTAGAAACTGTGGCAAGTACTATTTGCACTTGGAAATAGGCCTGCCTCTTCTCTGTCAGTCATTAATGTGAGGGTTGAGTCAACCTGGTCTGTAACTGAGCAGGGTTCGGGATCGGTTGGTGCTTTATCACCTTCAGGCGGCCACAGATTTCCAATTTCTCCAGTTGCAGGCTGCTGCTATACAGTTCTAAGTGTGCAGTTCCAAGTGCCGGAGGTTTTTTCTCGACTCCTGCAGGATCTCAGGATCTCAGCATTAGCCAGGCCAGCTCCCCAGTACTGCACACTCACGTCTCTGAAAGTGATAGACTGCTGAGGCCTGCGCTCAGTCAGTGTTTAGGGTAGTGGTGGGGTTTTCCGGGATCTCTTCTTCCACCTCATTCTTACGCAGGCCTGTGCACCTGGGCCTCAGGGACTGGTCTTTCTCAGCCTTTCCCTCTCGCCTCTTGTGGCAGCCACACTCCAACTGGAGAGGCATCTTGGGCAGGAGGCAGTCTCCTGCCCCTCCCCAGCAGCAATGCCCTCCTGCTTCGTGCAGTGCGGGACACTGGGCCCTCCCGCAGCTGCAGGCAGCGCTTTATTCTTACCCCACCCAGGGTAAGCCTACGGGTCTTCACTCCGGACGAGGTATGGGGAGTGTTTCCTCACTGAAAAGCAAGTTGGCGTTTGCTTCCACCCTTCTCCCAGGGGCCATGTTCCTAAACCTGTAATTTGGAAGGGAGTTTTCCTGACCTCTCACACGAGAAGACAGCTTTCTTCCCATGTGAAAATGGTCTGTGATGGGGGAGATGCGCCACCCCTGTGCTCCAGCAAGGGTGGCTCTCTCAAGCCTTCCCAATCGATCCCACACTCTCTGGTGGACCCCTGGTGGATGCTGGTGGAAAAGGGATCAGAGTGACTGCATTGTGTTGGTCTCAGCCTGTTTACAGTGATGCTGTTGGCCACAGATCCCTAAGGCACATTCTTGGGCCCGTTAATACTTCTGGTGAGTCCCCTCAGACATTTCCTGGACCACAGCCAATGTTGCGGCTGGACTGGCCCTTGTGGTTTTAGTATGACTGCAGAATGCACCTCAGCAACAACCATCAGGGGGCTTTGAAAAAGAAGATTTATTACTCACAAGTCCTAGAGGGTACATAGCATGCCTCGGGGCCACACAAGGAGATCACAGGTAGAAAGAGTGAGGGAGTGCAGTCCTGGGTCTCTGCCTTTATCAGGTCAAGGGTAGGGTGCTGAGCACTTCGAAGGCTCGCTCTTACAGTAGCAAACCTAAACCAGAAGAGTGTGAATGAGGACACAGGAGGGGAAAAACCAGGGTCACTCAAGCATCCAGTTATCTAGATAGCTTTCTAAAAGGAGAACTTCATGGGTGGGCAGCCTGGTCTCTCACCTAGGTGTTTAGGTAGTAACTGTGTCATGAAACTGGAAAATAGGTTTATTTGAGATGGAGGTCATTGAAATGGAAGACCCAGCAATCACAAGCTTAACTTCAAGTACATATATTATAGTAAAAAAAAAAAAAAAGCTTGCTATCAGGTACTTATACTACACAGTACACCCTCTTCTGTGTCCAGGCTCCCAAGGATTTAAGACAGTCAGGTTACCCCACACTCAGCTATGAAGAATTTGTTAAAATTTCAGTTGTTTCCTTCTTACGTGTTTTTATGACTGACTTGTTTATCTCTGTGTTCTCCAAAAGATGAAATAGATTGTATGACATATCTCTCTCTGATGGCTTAAAATAAATTATGATTTTGTAGCTTATCTGGCTTTTTCTTAAAGCTAGGTGGGGAAAGAGTTCTCTTATGAGTTTCTTCATCCTAAGCAGATAAACATACATTCATATATATGGTATTATATATATAGGACATATCATTCTTAGAGGAGTTTTGATTCATGGCAATGCTGAACCTGTCCCCACACAAGCACAGCCTCTCCCAAGATCAACATCCTGTGTCAAAGTGATACATTCATTACAAGAGATGAACCGACATTGACACATCATCACCCAAAGTCCATAGTTTACATTAGGGGTCATTCTTTGTGTTGTCTAGTCTATGGGTTTGGACAAATGCATAATAATATGTATCCACCATTACAGAACAGTACAGAGTAGCTTCACTGCCCCCCAAATCCCCAGTGTTCCACCTATCCATCCCTTCCTTCCCCCAAATGCATGGCAACCACTGATCGTTCTACTAGCTTCATAGTTTTCCCTTTTCACAATGTCATATAATTGCAATCATTCAGTATGTAGCTTTTTAATGCTGCCTTCTTCCAGTTAGTAAGTAATACGCTTTTAAGTTTCCTCCATGTCTTTTCATAGCTTGATAGCTCATTTGCTTTTAGCATCGATGATACTATGTTGTATGGAGGTACCAAAGTTTGTTTATTCATTCATCTATTGAAGGATATTTTGGTTGCTTCCAAGTTTTGGCCATTATGAATAAAGTTGCAATAAACAAATGAGTGCAGGTTTTTGTGTGAATATAAGTTTTCAACTCATTTGGGTAAATTCTAAAGACTGATTGCCGGATCAAAACTAAACTTACAAAACTAGTAAGAAACTGCCAAAGTGTCTTCTAAAGTGCCTGTATGCTTTTGCATTCCCACCAGTGAAGAATGAGAGTTCTTGTTGCTCCCCATGCTCTCCAGCATTTGGTGTTGTCAGTGTTTTGGATTTTAGTCATTCTTTTTTTTTTTTAAGATTTTATTTATTTATGTGACAGAGAGATAGCCAGCGAGAGAGGGAACACAGCAGGCAAGTGAGAGAGGAAGAAGCAGGCTCCCAGCAGAGGAGCCCGATGTGGGACTCGATCCTGGAACGCCAGGATCACGCCCTGAGCCGAAGGCAGATGCTTTAACGACTGCGCTACCCAGGCGCCCCTGGATTTTAGTCATTCTAATAGGTATGCAGTGGTATCTCATTGTTTTAATTTGCAAATCCTGATATGCTTATTTGGCATCTATATATCATCTTTGGAAAGGTGTCTTTGGCCCAGTTTTTAAATTGGGTTGTTCATTTTTCTATTGTCCAGTTTTAAGAGTTATTTGGAAGTAATCTGTACACACAATGTGGGGCTTGAGCTCACAATCCTAAGATCAAGAGTTGCACGTTCTACTGACTGAGCCAGTCAGGTGCCTTCCTAAGTTTTAAGAGTTATCTGTATATTTTGGGGGCGCCTGGGTGGCACAGCGGTTAAGCGTCTGCCTTCGGCTCAGGGCGTGATCCCGGCATTATGGGATCGAGCCCCACATCAGGCTCTTCCGCTATGAGCCTGCTTCTTCCTCTCCCACTCCCCCTGCTTGTGTTCCCTCTCTCGCTGGCTGTCTCTATCTCTGTCAAATAAATAAATAAAATCTTTAAAAAAAAAAAGAGTTATCTGTATATTTTGAATAAGAGTTCTTTACTGAGTGTGTCTTTGCACATATTTTCTCTCAGTCTGTGAATTATCTTCTCATTCTCTTGACAGTGTGTTTTGCAAAATGCAAGTTTTTAATTTTAATGTGATGTAGCGTCAATTGTTTGTTTAATGGATCATACCTTTGATATCATGTCTAAAAAGTTATTACAAAACCCGATATTATGAAACCCAATATCTCCTATGTTATCATCTAGGAGTTTTGTAGTTTTACATTTAGGTCTATGATCCATTTTAAGTCAATGTTTTTATTAAGATATAATTGACATTTACTGTGTAAGTTCAAGGTGCACAACATGTTGATTTGATATATTTGTATATTATAATATTATTATCACCATTGCATTAGCTAACACGTCTATCATGTCACATAATTATCATTTCTTTTTTGTGGGAATAATTAAGATGTAGTGTCTTAGCAACTTTGATGTTTATAAAATAGTATCATTGACTATAATCACTATGCTGTGCATTAGATCTTTAGGACTTAGTTATCTACTAGTTACAAGTTTGTACCCTTAAACAACATTCTCCAGTTCCCTGTCTCACATCCCCCCCACCTCCCCACCCCCATCTTTGGAAACCACCATTCTACTTTCTATTTCTACATAAATAATCATGTCATCTACAAAGACTGTTTTACTCCTCCCTCCCTCTCTCTTATCTTTCCTACCTTTCTCCCTCCTTTCCCTCTTTCCTTTCGATGCCTTTTAGTTCCTTTTCTTAGGACTTAAGAAAGTTCCTTTTCTTAGCCCTTAACTAGGACTTCCCATAAGATGTTGAAAAGGAGTGGTGAGACGGGACATCTTTGTCTTGTTCCTGACCTTGATGGGAAAGCCTCTAACTTCTCAACATTAAGTATCCTAGTGCAGGTCTTCTGTAGATGTTCTTTATCAAGTTAAGGACATTTCCCTCTTTTCCTTGTTTGCTGAGATGAATATTTTTTAAACAGGCATTCCCACCCCTGGTGTGAAAATGATGATCTAGAGGGGGGTAAAGGACATTTCAAAGACTGTAGTAGAAGTTTGCTTTTCTATAACAAGTTATACCTTGTTGAATATGTTATGCTAT